>NC_139540.1:52144240-52625499 GCF_965153285.1 Podarcis tiliguerta | reverse complement strand
ATCTATGTAGACCATCTTGGAAGATGGAAATGCAATAAATTAAAATAACTGATAGTACTGTTAAAGGCACAGGAGAAAGGTTAATCAAAATAGTGGCATTCTTATACAAACCATGGCTGCCTTTAGCTGTCAATGGAGCCGTGCTCTTAAATGCTGTGGGAACCCACATCAGCCCTGTGCATTTCTGTATACATGAGATTATTCTTTTGTCTTCGTACTACGTGCCCCGAACATACTGGGCACATTGACACAATCAAATTTTGAATTAGCTGAGATACACACAAGTATCAAACCCAGACCCATGGCTTACAGTTCACTTATCACTTTGTGTAAAACAAGCCAAGAGCCACAGTTAACCATAGTTTCCCATTCTGGCCAAACCAGGAAACTGTGGTTAACAGCTTCCCAACAATCCCCAATACTAAACAATGATTGAAAGCTGGCTTCCAGATCCTGGCTAGTTTGACAGCCATTAACCATAATTTGCTGTTGGTATCAAGATGTAACAGGAAGCTATAATGAGCTGCATCTTCCTGGCTTGTTTGCTCATGCAAACAAGCAAGAACAAAGTAGCTGTGGGCAGGTGTGCAAAGCTCTTGTATATCCCATTTTATTAAGCTGAGATTTGTTCATACAAATGTGGCCAATGTACGACCATCATTGCTGAGCATGAAGGTTCAATTTCTTCTATCCTTCAGGCTCTCACAGTTGCGATTTCTTTTGGTTTGTTTTACAGTTGTGGAGCTACATTTTGGTTGTATAAAAATGCTTATGTAACTATTTTATTAAGTACTATTAAAGGGCCAGAGCTAATCCCTGAAGAAGACAGTCCTACAAATGTATTTTTGGTCCTTGTAGCATTGCAGCGATGGGGGGGGGGGGGAGGAATTATAGCCACTAAATGTTGCCAGGTGCTGTTTTTCCCATCATTGTCAAACTGTGACGGGAGAGGTGGCAGCTGTGCCACTTCCAGCTTCCTCAGAGATCTTAAAAAGGGACAGAGGTCTGCTCCTTTGGAAAGATGGCTGGCCTGGCTTATGCTCATATTGTTCCAGCATAATTGAGATGGCCTATGTTTCAAAACAAAAACAAATCATGGCTTGTTTTATCTTCACAGAAGGGAAAATCACTTCCCACACAAAGAAAAAAGGTTTGGCTATTTAAATACATTGGACTGGTATGGTAGCAGGTGCAGGACAGCGGCTCTTTTTTGGCGCCTTAGCAGCATTCAGATGAGAGAGACTTGGTTAAGGACACTTTAGCTAAAGGGCTAGAAAGCACACATGTATTTATTTGGTAGAGACAGCATTCATAAAACATATGTCACTGAGCATTCGCAAAAATTTATTCACCATGAAATTGTTCATTTTTGTACTGGTTAATTTTATAAAATGTGTCCCCCCTCCCGCCAGAGACATTTCATTAAAAGATAATGCTAATATACTGTTTTGCACTACTTACAGAATCCCTCATTTCTGAATGCATTGCTTTCCATAAGATGGTAATACATTGTTCAATGTATTGCATTTTCTAGGGATTCCACACTTTCAATCCCTTCTCCTTGTCCATTTCCACAATTTTCCTGTTATGCACACTGATGTTTTCTCTCAAAAAGTCTTTCAATTTGGGAGTGTCAAGCTTTTCAAAGCACTTTTAAGTTGCTAAGCATTTTGCAATCTTTTTTGTTTTTGCCTTCACATGATCTGGTAAAATGAGTTGTCATAAGCAAATTCACCTGTTGCATTTTTGTCGATACTGTATGGACATTTTTGCAAGTAGAACATGAGAAATGCTGCTTTGTAGATTGATTTTGATATTCCTCTTGACCAGCTTACAGCCTTTTTTTGTAATGGCAATCCAAATATTTTTTGCTTTTGGCCTGCTGGATCAGGCTATATGCATGTTATACTTTCAACATATGCATTGTATAGATCCTACACCTATTCAACTCTGCTTTTACAAATGCTAAGAACAGTTCTGCTGGATCAGACAAAAGACCTATATGGCTCATCGTAGGGTTTGGGATTGGATTCAGATGAATGCTAAAAGCTGAACCAATTCAGGTCAGCCTATGATTAGCTGGATTGGATTGACGAAGCCTTGAATCACCCTGGGTCAAATGGGGTCCACCTGGAGCAATCCAGGGCTGTCAAAAGCAGGAGCAGTGGAAAGAAAAGGAAGTGAGAGCAGATAGTCCACATGCATCTCCTCCTCCTCTCTGACCACACTGCAAAGTCCCCAAATTGGTTTGGGCCCTGGATCATCAGAGTCACTCCAAAGCCCAGAACTGGACCCCAAATTAGATTGGGTGTATGTGTGAAGCCCTAGTTCAGCACTTTGTCCTCACTGTGGCCAACTATTGAACGCTCACAAACAGGACATGAGTGCACTCATGATCCCTAGCCACTGGTGTTGCATATTGCCTCTGATATTGGTTGCAGTAGATAGCCATCATGACTAGTAGCTATTGGTAATATCCTCCTCCAAGAATCGAACAAATCCCTTTTGAAAGCATACCAAGTTGTGGTATTCTATATTTTAAATATGCACTCTGTAAAGAACTATATCCTTTTGATGTCCTAATTCTCTCACAATTGAGTTTCATTGGATAGCCCAGGTTCTAATATTATGATAGAAGAAAAGCTTTGTTCACTTTCTCCAAACTCTACATATTCACCTTTTCCCTAAACAAAATGGCCTGAATATTGTAACCTTTTCTCATAGCTCCAGCCTCCTGATGATTTTGACTGCCCTTTTCATATTTTTTCTAGCTCCAGGTAGACTGCTATTCTAGCAGACACTTCTTGTTAAGTTTATATTTTCTCTACAGGAAATTGTCTTCCCTCTGTTCTCCACAGTAACCACAGTAACATTCTTTAGGGTGACTGTAAGTGAAACTGAGAACAGGAAACAGCACTAATATCAGTATGGTTCTTACCTGAGTTATCCAAGAATCTTAATCTGTTGACAGAAAGTTACGGTGCTAAGAAGAATATTGGGCGATGTAACTGTGTGGAAGTTGACTATAATACACTTGGTCTTGTGTAATTATAATCACCCTGTAATTGGATCTAAATGTGAAAGAAGTTTCTCAGTTATCAATTAGGTCTTCGATTTATGGCATGCTGGCATCTCCATATGTAGCTGAACTTAATGGGCAGAATCAAACCATATTTAAGTACTTTTGACCATTTACTGAACTGGATTGGGCTGGTATGTTTGCAACCTGAAATGCTCACATCCATTTAAGCAAGTTGGAAACACACCTTACAGATTAATAAAGAAATCAACTGAGCATGTGAACACAATTTCCCTTTTACAGATGGGAAACTTGTGGGAATGTTTAGGGAGGCAGGAGAGGATATATTGTTTATTAATATCCTTCCTAACTTGCGCTAGCAAGTTCTATAACTTAACATTCCCCTTTTAAACACACAGTGGTTGCAAGCTGGTTGCAAGCTTTTTTAAGCTTCTCAATATAAATTCCTGGTAAGATCCCTTATTTCCCTCTTAAAAGAATCATCATGCCACAATCTTCTTTAAAGTGTATAAAAGAAGTTTACTCACAGCATCATCAGTTCACAGTTGGATCCCTGAAGACAGACTTAGTGACAGATATACATGTGAGTCTATCCCATATGGAGATAGTCTCTTTGTTGGCTGAAAGCCAACAGGGCATCTCTAGCTAAAAAGAGCCACTCCAACAAAGTGAGGAAGTCAAAAAGAGAGGGAGGATGCTGCATGCCTTGTGCTTTTGTTACCTGCGCAGGTAAGGTCACGCCCACGTCTAGTCACATGCAAGAGGAAGTATGTCCCGGTCCAGGAGGAAACAGGAAGTTCTGACTGGCTGGACCAAACATCCCCTTTCATGTCCACGCTAGGAAAACAAGGAATGTTGTATTTGACTGCTACCTATGTATCACATCCCACAAAACTGAGGTCGCGTGAAAGAAAATGACTTGTTTCAAGGCCACTTGAGCAGGGATTTGAAACCTTGCCTTCCAGGCCTAATGCTACGGCTCCTGGACCACACAGTAGCCCTCTATTACTTTTTTGGTGCACCAGATGGCACGCCATACACAACCAGCCACCCCAGATAACACTGCACTGTGCATCTACACATCCCTCCCCTTTCTCAATGTACAGCATCCATCTGGCAAGAGGAGGCTGTGTGGATTTCTTGCTGTTAGAAAAGGCAACGCAGCACATTTCCCTTCAGAACAGCCTATTCAGCTGTTTTCCTTTCTACTTTTTTAAAAAAAGAAAAAACTGTAATCTTTTGTAAGCAAACTATAACTTGAAACTTAGCCATAGGTTGTCTGCATTGCCCTGCAGAAGGTGTTGTCAATCCCTCTCCCTCCCCGCTCCACAGCGTTTGCTACAACCTGAGCCTTCTGGCTCCTCTGCTTGATCCGTGTTGTTGCTTGTGTCTTTTGCGGGGGCTGCTGAAGCGGGTGGGGAGGAGAGAGAGACGCTGCACAACTGTGGGGGGAGACAGTTGATCTTCCGGAATGAGTGAACTGTCACTCAGGCATACCCTAAATTTGGGGGTGGGGGGCGAAAGATTAAGGCAGCACTTTTACTCCTGGTTTAATTGATAGCTATAAGATTAATACGGCAAACCACAGGAGGCAAGGTGAACGCGATCAAAAAAGAAAAGAAAGTATCGTGGAAGGAGACATTTGCTGCAGAGCCGGCTTGAGACCTCTAATTCAGGAAGGAAAAGGAAGGAAAAATGATGCCATCTGCCAAGATGACTTCACAGTCCTCATGTACCAGGAACTTTATTGCTGACAGCGTGGATCCTTAAATCTCTGCGGCTTGTAAGTGTATGGCTCATGGCTACATATGGGATGAGTCCACCTGGTACTTGGAACGTGTATGGGGGAAAACAAAAGCAAGCCGGATCTCAGTGTACTCTGGAGTGAGCACCATTATTTTTAAAAAACACTTCTCGACTTCTTTATGTATATACAACTGTCTAACGGAAGTGACATCCGATTTTGGCTGCTACTTTTGAGTGGAAGTAAGCCCCATAATTGAACCCAGTGGAACTTATTTCCGAGTGCATCTGCACGGTGCAATCCTAGCATGCATATAAGTTAACAGGGGCTTCTGAATACACGTGTCTATAAGATCAGGAATGTTCAGAGTGGATGGGGCCGCTGTCCCGTCTTCTTTCAAGGCTACTGGTTATTATGGATCGGGCTTTGGAGTCTGACTTTTGAGTCAAAGCATGCATGAGATGTGACTGTCCAAATCGACGTCTTTTCAATGGCGCAAGGGACAAGGGAAAGGATCTCTATATTTTGCAGCCGACTGTCTCTTTCTCCCAGCTGAGAACCCCCTTTCTGTTCTCGAGGGACCACACACCACCCCTTGGGCTTCTTGGAGTAGCAGACAACCGTTCTTTTTGCTCGGAAAAGTCGCTTGCAAGAAATCCATGTTGTTTTGGGAAACTGACACCAGTTGGGAACCAGTTTAAATTAAAAAGAAAAAGCAGTCATCTGAACCTGGGTCTTTCTTGGCATCAAGTCCTCTTCCAAAGCAAGCTGCCCGATTTCGGCTGAGATCCCCCTACTTGGGCGTAAGCGCCCATGGAAATCCGCAGGGCTTACTACTTCAGCAGGAAGATTTAGGTTTCAAGAGCCGCGGAGCCCTTTGCAACCAGAAGTGCAGTCGGAAGCATTTACGGGAGGGGGAAGAGGGCTTGGAAAGGCCCCCTGGTTTGTTTGCCTCAAGTCCACCCCTCCCGCGCTCAAACAGGGCTTGCTTTGCAGGTTGTCTCCTGCGCTTAGGACCCCCATCCTCTCTTTGTGGCATCTAGAACAGAAGAGAGACTCTTCCCCTTCTCTGCATCAGCTTTGGAAGCAGCAGGTGTTGGAGGAGGAGGAGCTGCAGCAGCCGGAGGAGGAGGAGGAGGTCGAAAGGGGGTGCATGGTTCCCCCTCCCTTCTGCTCCTTAACTATCAAACGATTTTATTTTCAGTCACCTCTCTCTTCTCCCGCCTCCCTCTTCTTCCTGGGTGGATGCCTTTGCCAGTGGGAGAGGGAGATCGAGAAGGAAGCAGCGGCGGCGGCGGCGGCGGCGTCTGCCGGCTGGGAAATCCTTGTGTGTGAAAGAAGCTGGTACTGCGGACTTTGCCCTTGGCAGCAGCTGTGGGAGCCGCTGGCAGGAGCCAGAAAGAAGGAAGTTGGGCCCTGCCGGGGGGGAGGGCATCTCTGTCCCCTTCCAGCTCCCGCACTAGGTCTCTAGATGCCCCCTTTTCCTCGCCGCCTCCTTTCTCACCCTTGACCAGCATCTCCTCCTGCTGCTGCCGGAGCGCGCTCGCCGTCTTTGGGATGGTGCTGCCTTGATGGGGAAGAGGCGGCGGCGGAGGAGAAAGGCGCCTACCTAAGCGGGTAGGAGAGAGGACCCCTCCCTCCCTTCCTCGCCTATCTCTGGAGTGGGGGGAAGAGGCAAGCGTGCGATCAGCCGCCAGAGGATCCACAGCGAAACTTTTATTGCAGCTTCCACCCACCCACACATCCCCCAGCCATCCTCACCCCCGGACAGCATCCTGCGCGCTTGCAAATGGAGGGACTGCGGCTCGCAGGAAGATTCCCGGTCTAAATTGGCAAAGGGGGAAGCAGCAGCAGGAGGTGGTGGTGAAGAGCAAGGCACAAGTTAAAGGGCGACCAGAGAGGAGGCGGCCCCTCTTTTTTCTTTTTAATCTCCGCGACTCTCCTGGATTCTCTTCGCCCTTCGCCACTTAGGAGGATCTCTAGGGGGGAAAAACACACACCCAGATTATTGTCCTGGACTGTTGAAGAGGACACCCCCCCCCCCCGGCCGGCTTTGCTTTCCTTCTTCCTCTCTTCCTGCCCTGCTGCTGCTGAGCGATGGGCTTCTTCCAACCCTCCGCTCCGGCTTGATCCTGTGTCGCAAGGGAGGCAAAATGGACTTGGCCGGTTTGGAAAGACTTCGGCTGTAACTGAATGGCGCGCAGAGACCCATAAGCCCCTCCTTGGGTGACTCTTTCTTCCTCCACCCCCCTCCACCCCCTACCCCCTTTTGCTGCCTTCCCCTCAACTCTAGCCTCTCCCCTCTTTGGGTGTCTCTCCCACCACCTTGCCCGTCCGAGAAGCGAGATCGAGGAACTGATGACGGACCCATCGCTCACCCCCCCTTCGATGCATCAAAAGAACCTCCAGGGCCGGGAAAGGTTGGCCTCGAAATTCTCCAGGAAATACTTGGGGCTGCTTTTGGTGTTGTATGAAACTGGTGATTAAAGGGGGGGAGCCTGGAAAGGAGGAGAGGAGACGAACCCTCCCCCCCCACCTTCACTTTCTCGAGCCTAGTGGCTCCTGCCGGTGGTGGACTGCGATCTCTGGAAGTGGAGCTTGTGCGTCGAGGGCTCTTGCTCTCCCTTCCCCGCCTTGCCCTTCTCGGCCAGTTATGCAGACTCCCTGTGGTGGTTGCTGCTGCTCCTGCTCCTGCTGCTGCTAGGATCCGATGCTGGCCGCTCCGGAGCCAGGGGATGGAGATGGGGGGCTGATCATCGCCAGACGACGGTGAGAGGGGAAAGGAGAGAAAGAGCTGGAGAGACGGGGGCGCTGATCCACTTGGGTTCAGCGCGAAGCGAGCGTGGGCTTCAGGCTGCTGCTCGGGTCTCCCTCCTCTTCCCACCGCAGGAAGCCCTCTCGTCTCTAAATGGAATTAGTGGAGATCGAAGCCCCTTGTGTAAGGAACAGACATGATCCATGGGCGCAGCTTGTTTCACAGTAAGTAGATCTCCGCCGGATCCCTCAGGGCCAACCGTGCCCTGTGCTGCCCGCTGCCCACATTGGCCGCCGCCGCCACCTTCTTGGGCAGAGAGCATTGTATGTGACCCAACTAGTAGAGGAATCAGGTGCGGAAAGCTTAATGGCGTAGGTGTAAATACTCCCCTCCTTTTCCTCCTCCGCCCCCCCCCCGCATTAAAAAAATATAAATAAATTTTAAAAATGTAGCTACTGAAGATTTGTTTGTTTTGACTAGGACGGAGTTCAGGAGGTTCCAATCCTACGGCTTGTAGCTTTCAAAGTCATGCGTAAAAGAAAGAGGTGGGGGGGGGGAGAGAAAGAAGGATGCCCTGCAAAACTCTCTTTACCTGCCCCCACCCCTCCTTGAGCTATTGAGGTTTCAGGCCGCGGTAAGCTCCCTCACGGTAGAAGTCAGCAGCACTGGAATCGATGGGACTTAACCACGTAATTGTGTAGGGGCAGAGATTAGACGTTTACCAGTCTGGCTGCAGTCCTAAATCATTAACTTGGAAATAAGTCTCATTGAAATCAGTGGAGCTTACTTCCATGTAAATGGGTCCAGAGCCCTCTACATTTTCTAACTCTTCAGCCCCATTTCAGGTTTGATGCTGCGATTTTGACCAAACCAAAATGACACATCCATCTTCTGTGCCAGTTCTAGGACATCAGCATTAATCCGAAGTATAAACTCATTGATTACTGTAATTACTAGGGATTAGTGCCAGTACTGAATTCGGACAGTAGTTGTTGTAGTCATCATCACGGAAGGATGAAATCCAAGTATTTGGACTCAAGTTGGTGATTGTTGATTCACCCAGTTTTGGAGACGCAATCTTTCTTGGACTTATTTCACTAACTGGATTTTTAAATTTTTTAAAAAAGTTGTTATTGTGTGCGCATTGTGTTAAGCACATTGCAGTTAAGCAAAAGTTACAGTAATGGAAGGGAGATGAGTGGTTCCACACACATACACACAATTCATTAATAGTGGACAGTTGTTGTTTTTTTTAAAGAGAGAATAGTACAAAAGTGCACGTATTGACATACAGAGGGCACGCAGTTGAGACCAACTACTAGGATTTAAGCCAATTTAATCTTATGTGAGTGTGCCCAACAACCATTGTGTAAAATGCCTCTGATATCTGTTTTCTTTGTGCAGTATCAAAATAGTTTGGAACATTAGTAATGGCCAGGGAACTTTCCTTTGTCTTCTGCTTATTTTCCCTGTTCGTGTCTTAAATTGACTTAAGTTGTATCTACATAATGAGCAGGAAGGCACGAAGTCTACACAAACTGCACACACAAAATCTAAGCTTCCTGAGCAGTGTGGAATGTGGGGAAATAGTGACAAGGATGACCCAATGAGAACAACTCTTGTTTTACCTCTTTTAAAGCTCAGTGAATGGGACTTCTGTGTCAAGATAGCAGACTGTCCCTTTCCCCATTTGCTGCACAGCTTGCCTTTTTGATGGAGGCCATAGAAAAAGTAATCAAAATAAGGGAAGATAGCTTTTGTATTAGTACATTTCTAATCATGTGAATGGAATTAATTTAAAAAATCAGTTATGTATAACCACAGCCAAGTTGTTAGCGTTCAGTTGCCTAGTAGCTAATAGGAATGCATAACATCTACAGTACTTTTTAATGTGCAAATGGGTTTGTGCTATCTAGCTCCATTTGATTAGAATCAAAGAAAATTCTGCCATTAAATTTAATAGGATGTGAGTGTTCCTTTTATTCTGCCTGCAACAGTAAATCACCATTATGCCCATTTTTCAGATGTGGGTGGAAATAACTGTATGATACCCTTCAGTTTTATAATTTTCAGGAGTTGACTTCCGGAACTAACTGAGGTTGTGATTCCATGCAGACTTAATGACCACGTTCATGAGTTTTGGGATCAGGGTGCAAGGCCACAACATCTGATGTAGTTAAACTTGGGACTCAATCATTGGTATTTTATGTGGAAGTCTATTAAAATGTATGGTGACTAACTGCAATTAGAATTGAGGTATCCATCCCAATTCATGTTAATGAATGGTGTTAAGCATGCTTGAGAGGGCACAGGACATAATGCATTTGTATTACAGTATATGGCTTTGCACACATACTCTCTCTGTTAACATTGACTTTAAAGCCACCAATTCACAATGCATTCTTCAAAATATCTTCTTCCAAGAACAGCACTGTTCCTTACTTTTCTGGAATTTTTGAAACATCACTGGCTGTACATGACCAAAAAGTGTTGCTTAGGGAAATGAAAGTGTTTTGCACACTGCTAAGAATTATGCCTTCATTTTCCTATATTATTAGAAATCATGTAAAACTTTTTGAGTAACTTGGCATATGCATTCCATTCTGACCTCTTTGGAGTTATGTCAGGCATGCTGGAACAAATGTTTTCAGCTATTAGAACAATGCAACTGGAATATAGTCCCTATTTTACCCCTTCCCTTGTTCTGTGGCCTCCTGCAGGTCACATAAGTTTTATGAGTCCCGGTCTCTGCATTTCTAAAATGCCATGAAGCAATTCCTATGCCACAGAATTTCTAAAAAGTGTTTTGGGACTCCAAGGCAGCAAAAGATATGTGCTTGAAATTACACATCGGCTAAATGAAGAGTTTTGCCCATGTCTTACACAGTTATGAATTGGCCTTGCTGCTAGGTTGTCCTAGAGTGCTAACTAACCTTTGTGGCATAGAATCCAGCTATGCCACCTGAAGGCAGTGCTTCTCTTTCAAGGATGCCACACATTATATCAAAAGGCAAACTAGAGAGAGAGAGAGAGAGAGAGAGAGCGCTACTAAATGAACACAGTCTTCGCCATCTAGCAGGACCACTGCAATTCGGAGTGACATCATGGACACTTATTGGCTACATAGTCCCCTGACATCCTTCTCACCTCTGCAGCCATTTAGGATGCAGTTTCAAGGCATAGTCTGAAGTTGGTTGGACGAGGTATGTGAAACTGCCAAGTTGTTAATATTTATTAATTACATTTTTTATCCTGCCCTGCCTCCAAGGAACTCAGGTCCAAGATCACCAAGTGAGCTTTGTGAATGAACAGAGGCCTGAGTTCAGGTCTCCTTGTAGCCAGTGCACTGACTGTTTCTTTAGTGTGACATCTCCAAATGTTGTCTTGAAACTATGTATAAGGTTTCAACTCCTGTGTGAGACTTTTCCAGGCTGAGCATTCCTCTGTCAAACACTATTCATCTAAGTATTTTTTTTTTTTGGGGGGGGGGGACAGGGACAGACATGCTCATCTGTGTATGTGTGTAAGAGACAGACAGACAGACAGACAGAGAATATATATAAGCTCTCTTGTTTCTGCTGAATCGTTATGAAAATCACAGTACTGTTTTTAAATTGGCACCCGTAGGACAACCCCACACTGTGTAAAATGAGGTGTGACTATATTTTGAACTGCTAATATAGCTGATGCCCCAATATTATTCAGAAAGGGCCCCCAACCCTGCAGAGAGGGTTTTTTTTATGGGGAGTGGATTGCAGGTGGCTGCAGGGGAGAAGAGGCGACGAAAAACTTTCTTTCTGTGATGTTCAGTAAGTTAATTTATCTTAAGATCGAAGCCATCATTGTTAGTGGCATCCATGTGACAAATGTGAAATATAGTTTCTCTGGTCTAAGATATGTGTATCTTAAGATAAAGGTTTTGGGCTCTAGCAGGGTATGGGCACACATGCATCTTGACTGGAACAGTGCAGAGATGGAAGAAAGGATGGAAAGGTGCTCCATCAAGACTCAGCACTTCAAGACTCTAGAAACTAGTGTGTCTGTATGAGCAGGGCAGGTACAATTAATATTTTATGTGATTTATTTAAACCCAAGTTTGATTCTTCCTAAAGCATGTCTAGCAATGTTTCTTGGTACCCACAAAGGATGAATGAGTGCTCAGGATAATGTGTATCTTCAGTAGTTTCTTCTCATTTTATCCAAATGTCCACTAGCTTGGAGGCAGTAGAATTGATATGGCCTGACTGATGGAGGCTTTGTTAAATTTGCTCATTGGATGACCTTGAAGAATCAAGTACATCTCCTAGTCTTTGTTCATCAAATATAACAACAATTAACTACGCCATCACATGATTACCACCTTGCTTGTAATAGGGATTGTGGAGAACTAAATGTGCTAAATGCACCGTAGAGTGACCAATTTTTCAAGCCCTCAAACTGCAGCTGCACTGATTCACAAAATGTGAACCCTTATCTAGAAAAGACATACTGTGTAGTGCCTTCAATAAGCACAGAATCAATTTCTTATTTCTTTGCACATAAAATACACATGAGTAAATGGGTAACTTCATTGTGCTCATGTTTCAAATGGTAACAGCTCTGAAGGCTTACTGAGCCTCATGCATTGCAGCAATCCATCTCTGAAGAAAAAGTATGTTGACAATCATGCAGGATTTATATAAGAAACAAAAACTTCCAAGTATCCTTTGCAAATTGCTCATGCAAATGATATTCAGTAAACTGAATGTATGGAGTAACAGCAGCAGATGCTGCGGCTTACAGAAATGGTGGTTATGCTCTTCCTTCTTATTAAGTCCTCATTACCTCAAAGTATTTTCTCTGCTGAGTCAGCTTCTGATCCCAAAGTGCTCTGCCAGTACAAACCCCAGTAAACAGGATTTCTGCTGGAGGCATGCTTTGAGGACTGGCTGGAAACCAGCTTGGCCTTATTCACACGTCTAAGCTCACAATACCGCAGGTTAAGCAGGCTTCTAACAATATTTAATTAACAGAAAACAACTGATTTCCTGTGGTCCATGTTTTAGTCTAGTCAGTTATATTACTGGCGCACTCCACAAATGATCTCTTGCTTATTAGCCGAGGTACAAGGCGAGCTACCAAAATAGTTCCAACGACACTTACAAAACACCAGACGCAACACAACAAACTTTTTGAGAACTGAGCAGTAGTAGAGTTAGCTACTGAACTGGTGGAGCATGCTGGGGCCAAGGAGCTCATGTAGGTGGGGCCAATATGGTCACATGAGCGAGACAAAGGAGGTCACATGGGCAGAGACAAGTTGTTCTGGTTTTCTTCCCATCCTCCTACCTTGCAAAGGTGTAGACACAAAAGGATTGCAGTTGTATAAGTCCTTAATACCTAACTAAACTGAAAAGTGTTTAACACTTGTTTTAGAAGGGTTTCCTGCTGTCACAATATCTAGTGTGGGTTAATGTCACAATAACCACACACTACTCAGAAGTCAGCAGCACTAAATTCTCTGGGGATGGCTACCAGATAGGGCTGAATCCTCAGGTTAGTCTTAAAGGGGCCACATAGAACTGTTAACAAGGTCCTTTCTAAATTTTCAGCATTATGGAAAAAGGTTCCCCCATACTCCAATTTTTTTCACTTCTATGCCTTCTTTCCAGATTATGGAGGGCTTTTAAATGGACTAAGGGTGCAGGAGACCAGGGTTAAAGTCATCCCTCATCTATGAAGCTCGCTGGGTGAACTTGGGCTATTCACTGTCAGCCTATGTCTCAGGTTTGTGAGGATAGAATATGTAAGAGGAGAATAATGAATTGGTTCAACCCAGAAAAGTTGGTCATGGGCAGGTAGCAACATGAACAAGTCAGTTCTATGGGTTTTGGTAGCTGCCTTAGGGTGCAATCCTAACCATGTTTACTCTGAAATAAGCCCTGTTACATTCAATGGAGTTTACTCCAAGGTAAACAGAGTTGATTTATTGACTGTGTTTACATCACCTCCCCAAACAGGAGTTCTCTGGACTTCTCACAAGCAAAACACAACAGCTAAAAATGTGCATTAAAATCAAAACATCATTAATGTGCAATTTAAAACATTGTTAAAAGTAGACGTCAGGTTAATACTTTCCCAAGAATATACATGTCAACATACAGACGCTATACATAACACAGGACAACATGAAAAGAGTCTGAAATGCGCTTTTCAGCTTTAACTGATTTTTGAGTCGGGATGGGAGTGAAAAGGCTGTGGGGAGGAAAGATTGAAAGAAAGGAGTGGGCTGGGAGGGACAGGGCCTGAGCACTCATAGGAAATAAGGCAGGAATACAATCCACCATCCTACCCAAGCCATTTCTTTGGGACAGAATTGCTTGTTACAGGGGTGTGACCAGCTAGTAGTGATTGCCTAAGCAGAGAAGAAGCATTTAAGAAGCATGTAAGAAGCCCCTCAGTCAGTGGAAATGTATTAATAATGACTGTGGGTGACAAGAGAAAGACTGGACTATGGCTCTGGAGATTTTGGGGGGCTCTTGGAAGGGTTATGTGCCAGTTTGCCCAACAGAGGAGCCTCCCCTGTGGACAGGCCAATTACAAAAAAGACCAAGAATAGACCATGTTGACAAAACCATATTATTTATTAAATTATAATGAAAGACAGAGGTCACTGGAGAATTTACCGTAGTATACCAGTTCACCAGTTCACCTGTTTGTGAACCAAACAGATGCTAATAGCTTGGTTTGGCTTAAGTAGACCAAATAAGATACCGTAATTCAGTCAATTATTAAGTGTCCTTGTAGCAAGTGGAATGTCAGATCTAATAGTAATGGTTTCTAGTGTGCATACAACTATGTGGAACTTCTATCTAAATTAATACCCAGTTCAATCAAAGAGTATTAAATTGTGTTCCTGTCACCAATGTGCCTTTTGATCTTAAACACGGTTCATATCCAAAAATCAGATTACATAGCCAAGCACAACTACAAGATAGATATACAGAAATTGCTCCTTCTTTGTTTATTATTTGTGAAATGCTGTAGCTCTTTTGATTGCTGTTACAAATCTATTATTATAACTAATATATTTCTTAATTTTTTTCAGTTGTAGCAAGTTTTATCATCCTACACTGGGCTGGGGCAACAAAAAAAGGAGCAGGTATGTTTTTTATGGAGAATATTTCCATTATCTAGAGTATTTTAAATTATTCAAACCTTTAAGGCATAAACTGGGTTTATGTTTATGTTTTTATTCAGCTTAGTGATTTTCTTTTAATATTTGCATCCTTGACAACTAAAAATGATTATGGAACTTCAAGACAAAAACAAAAAAAATTAGGCCTACTTAAGACTTAAATAATAATTAAAAACATAGTAAACAAGATTCCTTATTTACAGATAGTATGGATAGTGGCCATACTGATCAGATTATTTAAAGCCCAGGACACAGGAAGAAACAAGAGCACCTTTTAAGAAAGGAAAGGAAAAGGAAATGATTAGCTGATAGCCATAAAATACCTGGGCAAAGTAAACCTGTGGTGGCTACATTTATAAAATCAGTGAATCACAGATCTGGAAAATGCAGAAAGCAACGGAGCCCTGTCCCCAAGTACAAGGTACAACTTATGATGTCACTAAAATTCATGTTTCCTGGCTTGTAACCTGGAAGGCTTGTATTGTCAAAGCAGTTTACAACACATTAAAACATCAAATAAAACAATCCAGAACAAAACATTACTGAAGAAAGTTAAATATAAAGTATACATGCAAAGTAACATAATCAACAGGAAACTAAAATGTTATCTTAATTTTTTCAAACTAAAACACTACCCTTTCATCTCCACTCTCCCATTTTATTCATTTGTATCCCACTTTGCTTGAAAAAACAATGGGGGTATTTGCGGGTCTCCCTTTCCCCATTTTATCCTCACGATGCTTCTGTGAGGTAGGATAGGCTGAGAGGCAATGATTGGCCCATGGTCACCCAAATGAGTTTCTTGTCTGAGTGGGAATCTGAATCCTAGTTTCTCAGGCCCTAGTCTAACGGTTGTACGATACAGAAATGTTCCTGTCTAGCAGGATTTCTACCCAATGTGAGCATTGCAAGGATGCACAAAGCCCAAAGTCTATCCAAAACTCTTTTACTTACTTATGCATCTACTTATTGCAGCATTCCAATATAACTCTTTCACAAGTACCATTGCACACAAACATATCGTGCTACCATCATCCTGTGCCTTTTAGATGTGGTAGTCCCTGTTGCCTTGAAGGGATAAACTGAGTTACGTAGAGAGAGAGAGTGAAGTACACAGCGATAACAGCAAGAACCGTTATCGAACTAACAGAACTGAACCACAGGGGCAAAGCAACTGCTTGTATATATTTCTGAAGGCCTGGGCCACGTGATTGGCTGTCTAAACTCCAAAGCTGTGAATCATGACTCGCAGTTTAAGGGCCAGTGCAGAGGCCCAATTCCTGAAATGTTCTGTGATTGCATATCATGTATTCAGGGGCTCTGAATCCTTAGTCCAGGCTCAGGCTCAGGCAAACACAGGCCGCTGAATACATAACAGAGAGGAAAAAGCAACTCAGGACAGATTAATAGAAGATCTTCTTCATAAATGTAGCCATCTGCCTATGCAGCTTGAAAATCAGCAAGTCTCACAGTCCCTCCCAATCCAGCCTAAGAAATTGGGGCACAATTACTTTTGCACAATTACTTTTTTGACTTCTTTTTTTAAACACAATGATTTTAATTTTTAATCTTATATTTTTGTAAACTTAGAGGCTTTTTTTTTTTTACAATCAAACAGTAATTACATTTTGTTAAACACAAAGAAAAATGAATGAATAGTTGAAATACTCTGTTATTCCAGTATCCATTGCTGCCTATGGAAAAGTCTCTCTGTCTATCTAATGAGTTCATTTTCACCATTATAGGCAGCAACTCTGGAGCATGGCTTCTATGCAAAGGATGTATTTTGTGAGGTGGAATATAGGAAAGGGAGTAAGAATCTCCATGCAATTCTTTCCCTCTTCTTTAAATGTATTGTTATGATTTTTTTTGGGGGGGGGCATTATGCTTAGACCCTTCTAACACTTGGATCCAATAAGTATTAAAATATAAGCCAGGCTAGTTTCCTGATGAGGTGTTTGGTCTGGTTGACGGGCCATTAAGAGGAACAGAGGAAAGGGCTTGTGTGCCAGATGGCAAATGAATGGGTAGCGGGCCCACCCTCAACTCACGAATACTTAAAAAGACAAGGCTAAAGCTGAAGGCAGAGGGATTGGAGTGATGTGGGCTAGAAGCAAAGCAGCAAGCTGAATAAAGAGTCAGAGAATTGTTTGAATCCAAGGCTATGGCTATGGGAGAAACAAGACCCTTTTGGGGTGTTAATGCTAAACCATATATTATAAAGACACCACAGTCTCCACTGTGACTCATTCTGAAGGAAACACAAATTCTGGGTAAGCACCTGGAACCCCTGGAATCTTGCACTGCTCGGAGATTGGGGCGGCATGCAACAATATTGTGCCCATTGTAACCTTCACCAGAGCCTTGGGTTCTAGAATGCTTCCTCTCCCACCTACCTGTGTAATTCTTGTGAAGGGAGATCCTATTTGACAGCTGAGTTTCTAAGCATATGCATCTGCGGCTGTGGTGGGAAACTGCCATAGACTAAAAAATGAACAAGATGGTAATAGGACCCATGGTATATATATATATATATATATATATATATATATATATATATATAACCAGAACTAAGGTGTAAGCTACATCTGCTATCATTGTTGTAATCTTTTCCCCCCCAGAAAAGCAAACCACGTCAGAAGGACAAAAGACAGTACAGTGTGGAACGTGGACAAAATACCCAGAAGGAGGCATCTTCACTTCTCCCAATTACCCCAACAAATATCCTCCTGAGAGAGAGTGTGTCTACATTATAGAAGGTGATTACCCAAGTCCTTCATTCTTAAATTACCCTTTTTTCATAATTAATGTATCTTCTTCTGTAATATCTACCTTTGGATAATGACAGTTTGGTCAAATGTTGCTGCAAGGAGCAGGTCCCATTGAATGCAATTAGGTTTACTTCTGAGTACACACACACACACAGTACTCTGAGTACACGCACACTTCTGAGATACACACAGGCCTGTGTTGCAAAAAGAGCAGTGCTTTGGTTGTATTTATTTTTAATTAAAGACTTAATAAAGCGGGAGGGGGTTTATTGGTAGAGGAAAATAGCCATCTTCTTGGGCCTCGGTCATTATTATGCTTTCACAGCCAATTATAAAAGAAAAGAAAAGCTATATTTTGGCAACTGTTGGCTTTGTCTCAGCCTCGTCTTTCTTTCTCTGCCTGAAGATAGAAAGAGAGCACTGGAAACTGCCATATTCAAATAATTTACACAGTCAAGGACATATATAGTACCATGCAATGGCAGCTTCCAATCTGTTACTCATTCTCTTTTGGCCAACAGAGAGTACTGCTAAAATAAAAAGATTAAACACTGAGAGTAACAGCCAGTAGGTGAAACATGGCATGGCAAGATACTTACTAGTCTTTTCCATCTCTCTTGTTGCCTTATTGACAGATAAGTCTAAAATGCTAGTTTATCGATATAAATTGCTTTTTAAAAAGAAAAGAAAGAGTATCACTGTTTGTAAGAAGAGTATCTCTTATTTCCTGGGGCCAATCTGGAAATGACTGATTATAGTGATCTACAAATAGATGAACAGAACTAGGTGTATTGGGAAAACAGAAATATTAACAAATGTTAGAATGAATTCTGAGAACACAGATCATTCCTGATGCCTATTGTCCAAGTCCCCACATTGTTCAAAAATTTTAAAAATCCTGTAGACTAAATGAAACAACTGCTAATTCAGTTTTCCTATCTTATAATTCTTTTTTTAAGGTAAGCCACCATTTATGGCCCTCATAAGATGGTTTCCAAAAAAGAAGCCATACAATTCAAATCAAACAACATAAATAAGTCAACCATCATTAAATTAATGACATGTATTTAAACTTAAATCTAAGAAAACGTATCATGAATAGCTCAATAATAAACTGTCTGCATGAGATATGATGTAAGATTTGTATGCTTTACACGTCATCAGGAAAGCTGAGGCAATATGTTAGTTGTAATATATTTCTATATAATAAACATGAGTGACTGCCAGGATTTTAAGTTTCAGAATATAAGAAACTAATCAGTAGGCCCTCAGGCTGAGACAGTTTTAAAAGAAGAGTCTGAAAGCCTTCAGCTTGCTTCAGTGGAGATGAAGATCATATGATTACCTAGATATTTATGCCTGGAGGAAGTAAAGTTTTATAAACAGACACACAAAAAATACCAAGTAGTGATTAATCTACATTTCTTCTGTAATGGGAGTCTTGGGTATAGGGAAATACATAGAAATTGTATACAGTACAATAATTGCAGTGCTACGTAAGACCAGTTGTCCATCTGGCACCGCATTTTGTTTATCCACAGTGGCCTGAAAGAGATTTCAGGTCACATGAAGGGACTAAAAGTTCTGTCTAAGATTTGGTGTTAATCTGTAGTAGGCTGTTGTTCTAAACATAGAGGTCGCAGTTTTACCTTCTGTGGCCAAAAGGCACTGACAGCCTTGTCCACCATGACAGTCCAAAATTCCATTTTGGCATTCACAGCATCTCCAGTCACCCTTGAGCTGTGATTGGGAGAGATCAGTTTCCACATCTAAAGTCCATGTACCATGATATGACGAGTACCTTATTTTACCCTTTGACTTTGCCAAGCCCAATAATCAAGGACCATTTTTTTCATTCTGAAAGTTACCATTCACACACTTTAGAACTTGAACCTATAATAGACAGACTAGAGAGCATGAACAATTTAGAAACCATATCTCATACCCCTGCTTCAACTCTAGTAATTATCATCATTATCATCATTATTTACCCCTTCCTTTGGTTAAATAGTGCACTTGACATTTTACTTCTTTTAATGCAGATTTTTGAGTACACCATGTTTTGAACATTCCTCAGATGACTAGGGTAAATTAGGATATATAATTTCATATTCATCTTATATAAAGCCCAATGGACAGCATTGCATTGATCTTATTAGATGAAGGTCTGGTGGCATGTGTGTGTGTGTGTGTGTTTAGAAATATTCCTGAAAGAAAAACTGCGCAATACACAAAATTGCAATATGGTAATTGAATGGAAGTTATCATTTCCCATAAATAGTGTGGTATTAAGGCCAATACTGAATGCTGAATGTGTCTGGGTTTTTATGTTGCAATAACAGTGAATGTGTCTTCTGTGAAATACATAATATGCCTAGACTCAGGGCAATTTTACACAGTTCTTGGCAGCATATACAGGTTTGCCACCAAGTGTACCAAGAGGGAGCTGCAGCCACATGTGTCTGTGTGATACAGGCCTTTGATGCTTCTAGACAGAAAGCATCTTAGTTATACTAGGAAAAATATGTAACATGTGTAGTGGACCTTTTCCCTACAAAAAAAGGGGAAAGAAATGTAGGGTTGTATCATTCAGAATATTTTATGTATGCTTGGTCATTCTTTTCCACTTAAATTCTTGTTTGTTATTGTAAACAGTGAATGCTTTAAAACTGCAGTAGCAGTCACAAATTGAACCTTCCACTCTGCACATTTCTATAATGTAGATGAACTTGATGTATTGGGCTTGATGTACTATAAGCCATGCAAAATTAGCAGCAGCATTCCATTGAAGACCATCTCCATTTTTTGTACAGCTAATAACATTTTTCTTCTTCCTTTGTAACACTATCTGTGTTGAAGAGCAATGATATTTTGCTGTTCCAAAGCACATCTATATAATTATCTGCTTGAGTAATAATATTCACTAATTCCATTCACATTCCTTGTATTCATAATGCATTCTTCAAAGCCGCAGAGAATATCCGTTTGAAAGAAAAATGACCCTAGCTTCCTCTGTTCAATTGCTGAGCAACTGGAGATATCAAGGATTATTCCAATCCATTAGTAGGGAACCAGCTCACATTTATGAAGGGGAGATTTTTAGATCAATCTCTCCTTTCCAGACATTCTGTTAAACTGAAACAGATTTTTTGCTTAGCTTCAGCTGTCAGCTACATGAAATTACAGCCTGGTAAGAATTAAAGCCTTAATTGTATGGGGCTATTTCACTGCAACTGTTCCTCTGCTTCTAGTTAGAACCCAAAGCCTTTTAAAGCAGATGTAAAACCTCAAGATGGCACTTGTATAAGATAATTAGATGAAAAAGATGACAAGACATGCAAGCATTAAGCAGTCTTTCCCATGTTATTAGGAGTCTTTGAAGAAAGGTAATTAGAACCTAAATTAAAAAGATTGCTAAGAGTTCAAGTAGTAAAAGCTCATCACAGAATGGCTGCACTATATAGCCTTTAAATTTTGTAGCAACATTTCCTTGCATCTTAGGCTTTTACTTTTGGTACAGAAGTCAGCCCCCTGACCCCTAAAAAAAATAATGGAACTTAAATAGACTTTCTCAGCCACAGCAAACTATATCAGCCAATAATATGTCTGTTTGAGGCCATGCAGCTCTTACTTTCTTCCTTTTCTCTCACCAAAGTTATGGAGAAACAACAGTAAGATACAATGCAAGTAAGGTGCAATTGGTTCTTTTGTAACCTCTGTGGTTGTTAGCACATGAACAGCTCAATATCATCCTGGACTGCAAGTGTTGTATTACAAGCAGAGACATCCACTGCAGTAGCAACTGCAGGATCCTATGAGAGACAAGCTAGGGAAAGTTGGACAGCTCTTTCAACTACTGCTTAAATAAAGAAAAGAAAACTGCTTGCTTAAGCTTTCAGCTAGAGCAGCCAACTTGTGATTTTAAAAGTGCCTGGTCTCTGAGTGCAGCCATGGCCAGAGTTAGAAAGGGCTTGATCTGTGACAGATCAGGCAGCAGAGTCTGGTGGGTTTTGTAAGGCCAGGAGAGAAGCATCAGAAGTCCAAGACCAAGTGCCACCCTCACTTATAAAAGCTACAGATAGTTAAAGGCCAAAAGCCTGGTTACAGAGGAAAGTTTTTGCCCCCAAAGATATAGAGTGATGGCACTGGTGAGCCCCTTTGGGAAAAGCATTCTGCAAAGGGAGTCACAACAGAAAACGGCTCATTCTTGTGTTGCCACTGTCCAGAATTGTCATGGAAGGGGGCACATGAAGAACAGCCTCAGGTGATGAGTGCAGGGACAAAGTTGGTTCATATGTTGGTAGTCCTCTCACAGCTGACGGTGTATACACTGTGGTATTTTCTGTTTTATTAAATAAGCTGCCACTGTAAACTTGAAATTAATGTTTTAGACATCTTGAGTAGCCATCCACTGAGTTGTGTTGTGTTGTCAAGGCGAAATGCAATCTTTCATGCTGTACCTGCTTACTTTAAATGGAGTAAAAAATAAATACAGTCATACCTTGGGATAAATACGCTTCAGGTTGAGCGCTTTCGGGTTTTGCTCTGCGGCGACCCGGAAGTAACGGAGCGTATTACTTCCGCGTTTCGCTGCTTGCGCATGCGCAGGTGGTCAAAATGACATCATGTGTAGAAGCGGCGAAACGCAACCCGTGCATGCACAGTTGCACCGTCATGTCTTACGTTCCATTCAGGATGCAAACGGGGCTCTGGAACGGATCCCGTTCGCATCCCGAGGTACCACTGTAAATTGTTTGTGTATTTTGTGCCCAGGGTCTCCAATTCAGTGAAGGTGAAGTGCTAGAATTCTAATGCTGTTGCCATCAATGCAACATAATTCTAGTCCATTGCACTGATGGCAACAGGATTAGAATCAACTGTGATTTTTGTGTTTGTGTCTACTGTAGAATACCACACATGTATTTTGCACTCCAAGATCTTTAAAAAGTGATCACTTTTTGGCATATGACAACTTACAGATCATTTGTGCAAAATCCATGCTGTGTTAGAATTTTCCTGATGGGACCTCAAATAAGTCTGCTTCCGAGCCTGAACTAAAAACAACAAAACTTGAAGTATTGTCTTGTGGATTCACCTGCATGCACACCAGAAGATTGAAATAGAAGTAAAAATGAAGACCAGGAAACAAACAGTCAAAAATCATCTGAAAAGAAAAGGATACTTAGCTCAATCACATTTTGTTGGAGAAGAGACTTTGGCTGGATTTTCTGGCAAGATAACTTTTATTTTAGATTTAGGCGATGAAGAGATAAAGTTTTCTAAAACAGGGAATTTAATTCTGTTTCTTGTTTTTAATTTGTCATGTGACCCCATTCTCTGGCAAAGGGCATAGGAAGCTCTTAAATAATCCTTTGAGCCATCACATAGTGCTTCTCCGGAGCTCAATCTATTTTGTTAATCCAAAGCATGGCTATGAGGTGAATGGCTGTATAGTTTAAACATTCCTACAGGGTAAACCATAAAACGCAGGGGTTAAAATCTGTAATATATTAATTTTTTAATAATATTAATCTATTTTTTTTAAAGCCTCGTGGGCTGTAGTCCAACTCACACTAACTTTGGATTCATTTAACAGGGCTTACATCTGAGAGGACATGTGTAGGGTTCTGGTGTTAATGTAGTTGTTACAGATAGAAGAAGATGAAACCTGAACAGCTCTAGGAGTTAAAGTGAAACATTTACATAATGTGTATAATTAATTAGTGCTTCAGTATCTTAATTAATTTTGCTATTGTCAGTACCATTTACCATGAAGGAGTTGGTGGTATGCCCCCTGATCAGGAAGACCTCCCTGGATCCAGAAGTGTTAAACATCTATTGCCCAGTGGACAAGGTAGCAGTCCAGCTTCAGACAAGTTTAGCTTCAATCATGGCACTGAAACTGCCTTGGAGATTTGGGAGGGGGGAGTGTGACCCTGCTCATTCTCCTCATTGATTTTTGATACTGTTGACCATGGTATCCTTTTGGAGCATCTCAGGGGGTTGTAGGTCAGTGGTTCCCCTCCTACCTCCAGGGCTGTTTCCATAAAGTAGCTATAGAATGCTAGTGTTCAGTGCCATTGGAGTTGTCCTGTGGTGTCCCCCATGCTATTTAACATCTATAGGAAGCCTCTGGGAGCTGTCCCTATGAGATTTGGAGTGAAGTGTCATCAATATGCAGATGATCCCCAGCTCTGTCTCTGTGCTTCAAATGAATCAGGAGAACCAGCTGAGGTGTTGGACCAGCGCTTGGAAGCAGGGATGGGTTGGATGTAGACCAATAAACTGAATCCTGAAAAGACATAGGTGTTATGTGTCCCAAGTTCTCATGTCTAGGAAGCGGAGCAAGGGCCTGCCTGGGATGGGATTGCATTCACCTGGAAGGGGCAGATTCACAGTTTTGGAGGGTTCTTGGATTCAACAGTCACTGGAGACTCAGGTAGCCTCAGTGGCTTGGAATGAATTTTTTTCAGCTCCAGAAGGTTGGTCAGCAGTGGCCTCTGCTGGACAGAGATGACCTGGGCAATGTTTTCCATGCTCTGGCAACTTTCAAATTGGATTAGTCACAGGGGTCAGCAAACTTTTTCAGCAGGGGGCTGGTCCACTATCCCTCAGACCTTTTGGGGGGCCAGACTATATTTTGAAGGGGAAAAAATGAATGAATTCCTATGCCCCACAAATAACCCAGAGATGCATTTTAAATATAAGGACACATTCTACACATGTAAAAACACACTGATTCCTGAACCATCCATGGGCCAGATTTAGAAGGCGATTGGGTCAGATCCGGCCCCTGGGCCTTAGTTTGCCTACCCATGGATTAGTGTAATACATACTACACGGGGCTGCCCTTAGAGATGACTTAGGACCTTCTATTGGTCCAAACCTCAGCAGCCAGATTGGTGTCTGAGGTTCCCTTCAGATTTCATATAACCCCTGTTTTAAAACAGCTGCACTGGGTGCCAGTTGATTTCTGTGCCCAATTCATGTGCTCACATTAAAGCCCCAAATGATTCAGGCTGCAAATACCTGAAAGATACCCTGAGAAGACATCCTTGGAACTTTTTCTTTTTGTATTACATCTGTCTTTAACTTTCTGGAGTGAAATTCCAATTCTTCATTATTTAGGAAGTCAGAATAGATGCTGAAAATTATAATTGATTCAGAAATTTCTGCACCAAAGCAGTGCTGTGCTTTGGTGACCATGTACATAGGGCAAGATACAGCTAAATTGTTGCATGTGTGGGATGAGATCTGCTCGTGCAATGGGACTTTCCCTCCTTCTCCTTCCCCTGTGCCCTCTAAACCCAGGTTTAGGGTATGTGTAGAAGGAGCTGGTATTCCTGTTGAACAAGTAGACCTTGTTCCCTGCATGCATGTCCCACAACAGAGACAGGTACAACTTGCCACTTTCTGAGGCAGTTACTACTAGATTTGGGCAGGCAGGTGGGTGGCAGATTACAAAACAGATTTGGAAATTGCTTTGTTTGTACATGTCTGTTTTATGGTAGCATTTTATTTCATTCATAAGTATCAGCATGTCTGTTGCTAAATAGAATGAAGGACTAGGCCTTCATATATGAGCATTGCCCTTGTTCTTTATTAGGAGCGCTACTATAGAGGCAGATGGGACTCAGCCTGAGATGGTAGCCCATCAAGAAGAAAGAAAACTCTGGTCCTAAACCTCCACTGCCTTGCAGGATATCTTTGAGAGAAGAAAGTCTAGGGAGTAAACCCTACACAAATCCAGAATGGAGTCCCTAAGACAGTTGGATGGTTCCTTGTACATCTCCTTCTCACAACTTCTGCAGCCAAGCTGGTGCCAATTGCATTACTCTGCTTTACTTTGGACCACATCAGCAAGGCCAAGAGGTGGGCCTCATCATCTGGGGAGCTCAGGACCTACATACACACTGCCCAGGCTTGAGTCCTGGGGGTGTCACTTCAGTGCTGGAAATGCAGCAGTTTGACATCATCCCCGGAGTCATACTCCATTGTCTCTTGAGACAGGTGGATGCCAACAACTGTAGAATCATTGCCCAGGGTTATGCTTAGAGTTCCATTCACCTTTACCAGGAATTCCGAGGACCACTTCCTATAGCAGGTGCCTCTCCTCTGCTTTGTCAAAGCTCGCTAGAAAAGTTGCTCTGCTGTTATGAGAAGAGCTCAAGCAAGCACAGGGTCATGAACAGAAAGATTTGGGTACACAAAGATTTAGGTTCTTAGTTTCCTGATGGTTGTATTATAAGATGCTAAGTGTTGTCCCAGAACATAAAAACCAGTAGGGTTTAAAAAAACAAAACAAACAAAAACAAAATAGAGTTTCATAGGAAAATCAACAGATCCTGCAAATTAATAATGTGAAATGTATTTTGTCTACTCCAAACATTGTAGCTTCTGAACATAAACTAAGTTACTTTTCCTTAAAAACCAAACAAACCCCAAGAATATATTGTGTCAGATAGTTGACAGACAGACTCTGCACTTGAAAGCAAACATAGACGATAAAACTAATGGTTTTGTTTTAATTTTAAATTTCAGCTGCCCCAAGACAGTGTATTGAGTTACACTTTGATGAAAAATATTCCATAGAGCCTTCGTGGGAGTGTAAATTTGATCATATTGAAGTGCGGGATGGACCTTTTGGATTTTCCCCAATAATTGGTCGTTTCTGTGGACAACAAAACCCACCCAAAATAAAATCCAGTGGTAGATTCCTGTGGATTAAATTTTTTGCTGATGGTGAACTTGAATCTTTGGGATTTTCTGCACGATACAATTTTACACCTGGTGAGTATAACCTCTAATTATTTTGGAGGAAATATTTTGGTATTTATACTGAGTGGAATTTGGTGATATAATGACATAACATGGTTTTAATATTAAGGCAGTGGCTGTATTCAGACTTAACATAAAGCCATGGTTTGCTTAGCAAACTGTGAACTATCTCACAAACAAGCAAACAAGCAAGCCATGGGTTGTTTCTCCAAAGCTTAGTTTGTTTTCCAGTTGATCTTACCTTGTACTTTGGTACCTTGGCAAGTGTCTGGGGTGCGGTGGCCAAACCATGATTGAAAAAGGCTGTTGTGTTTATGCATAATGCCAAACCATAGTTAAAAAGAAGTGATGATTCATAAACTAATAAGAAACCATGACCTCACTTGCAGCTTGTTGGTAAAAAAGAGACTGTGGTCACTTTATTGGGTGCACTTTCAAACAAACCACACTTGGACTAACAGTGTGTGTATTGGCCAACCAATTGGGCAAAGTAGAGAGATATGACTTAAACAGATAGTTTTAATGGAAATAGAAATATGTGTGTTCTCCTTTCCTTTTTAAAAAACAGAAAACAGCACTTTTTCTGAATTTATTCTTGGCTTTCTACAGTGCATTTTTTAATACACACCATTTCTGTTTATTGCTATAGAGTGGCTTATAATGGTTGGAAAAGCTGTAATCATCTTCCTTTTATGATGAAAATGTTGGATAATGTAACTATATTTTTCATGCAGGGAATATTATGATCACACAATAGCCAAGTTGGTTCAAACTTTTCACCACATGTTGGCTTTCTCCATTATAGCATCTTTATTGTGTGCAAGAAGGATGGAAGTTGCACACAATAAGCTTAGTCACTTGGTGAACAGATTATTGGTAGGCTTATTAGAGTTTACCTAATGCCTTTATGCTGTTGATAGTAGAATAAGTGCACTAATGCACTCCATACAACAAAAGTGGAAATATGTCATTAGTTTGTTTTAAAATGATTTCAACAGAATAGCATTTGAACATTACTAGTAAAAATATTTTGGATTGCTACTTATGCTGTTCCTATTTCCTTTGAACATTGCCTTTTATAAAGGCAGAATCTGCTGGAGTAATTTCCCCCTTTCTGTCTATTAAAGCAAAATGTTTTGCCAAAGGATTCTGAGATCCAAAGAATAGCATGCATTCAATTAAGTGCCTCCATGAAAGATTTTCCTAATCTTAATTGCTGTGGTCCAATTATGCCTTTTGTCAAATCATCTGGTTTAATTTGTGAGGCTAAAATGGAGATTTGCAGTCAAGTTTAGTACTGAAGTATTTCCCCATCTCATTATATATATTTTAAAGTTTATTTTAATTTGTGCACCGCAATCAGACTGCAGTGCAGCAACTTTCAAAGGATTGAATGGCATTCCGTAGGTTTATGGAGGAATAAGTGGGAATTTATGGAGGTTTCGTAGATTTATGGAGGAATATTGTTTGTTCTGAGAGGGATATGCTTTTGATCATTTATGCTATTTTATAAGTTCTTTTAGTTATTTAATCTATAGCCCCTGTCACAAATACCAGGTCTGCACTTAGGTATTTTTCAACTGTCCACACATGACTAGGATGTTTAAGGGTACCTAATTTATTAGGGTGTTAAAAGATACCTAATCTTAATTATGTATCATTACTTGACTGAGCACCAGTCATTTAGACCTTTCAAGTACCTTTCTTATTAATCAGTCCAACAACCTGCATCTCAGCAGGGATTGAAAAGGACCTCATAGCAATAGTAAATACTGGCAATTGAATGTGCCTCTGCATTGGCACTACAGGTTGCCAAATCCAGCTGCATCTAAGACAACTCTGTTTAGCACTCCAGTCTGGCAGCCTCCATCAAAAAAGTGTGTCCAGTTTTTGCGCACAAGTGAATTCAGAGTCGAGAAATTGGATGCAGTTCATAATGTGGCTTGTCCACACTGCTAGCTGACTCTGCCCCATAGAGTTGCCATATTTTGAAAAGCAAAAAAGAGGGCACATTTGCCAACTTCTACTTTTAACTATGGGTCACTGTGGCAACTCTCATTTTACATACCCATGAAAAAGAGGACATGTCCTGGAAAAAAGAGGGCATATAGCAACCCTGTGGGGAATTATCACTGAGAAGGGTGAGGTGCTATTGGTGGTAAGGAAGAGTTGATAGAGACAAAATAGTAGACCTTGATTGGCAAAGATGCTTACAACATGCTCAGGAACAACCTTTCCTTCCAGGGATCATGGGACTGTATAGTACAAATCCCATTTCCCTGTCTTATTTGTTGCCAGGAAGAACTCTTTTATACCTACCACACACTCCATACACCGTCAGTTACCACCACCTTCTCCTTCTCAAGGGCAACTGTCTCCCCACTGACCTTGGGGCAGAAGCATGAAGTAGGAAGGATACCTAATAATGGGATGGATCAAAGATTGGGTTGAACAGGAGCAGTTCTACCCTGTTTTGAAGGCATGCATACCAGCTGTGGTAGATCAAACTCTTTATATGGTGCACAAGAACCATAACCACTGAGTATGGGTGGAAAGTAGATCCAGCTGTAGTCATTAACTAGGTGGGGCAACATATTTGTTTTTCTTTGTTTCCAAGTGAGGAAGTTGAAACTAAAAGTCAACATATAAGTAGCAGGAGCATAGAAACAAAATTATGGGAGTCCTCGTGATTATGGGACTCCTCATGTTTATAAAGGTGTGTAGTATGAATGCACACAGTAATATTTGATTAAAGCAGCCTGAGTCCCAGCAATAGCAATTGGATGCATCACGGAGCGGAAGATTAATTGTAAATGCTTTATGACTTAAACTTCTGCATTTTGGGCGAGTGTTTTCGTTCAGTCTTTTGCATTTTTCCATTTCTAGGTTCTGTATAAGTTTCTCCTTAAATCCCCAGATAGTAGTGATCTGCCTGCAATTACAATTTAAATGCTTATATATCCTTAAAAATGGTTTCAGGGACTATCTGCTGAATTGTCTCTCTGGATGTGAACTTTATTTTGGCTTACACAGCACAAGTAAATGATCTCTTTATGCAAGTAGTTAGTTCTTCCACGATAGCTACTTGCCAGCACTTTATGTACAAAAAAGGATAAAGAACTGCAAGAAAGAACTAGTGATTGATCCAAATATTATTGGAGCACAGCTCAGAAGGTGCATATAGGTAGACTTGCATGCTCACTTCAATATGAAGCAAGCATTTCAACCCTGAGCGTTCTTTTTCAGCCCTCATTTAAATCTGAAACAGAGAGGAATTTAAACTGTCGCTGCCTTCCTTCTATACAATCACACACAACCCCCGCTCTTGCTTTTGCTGTCCTGACAGCAGAGAAAGTGAATCAGTCTCTCTCCTCCTTTCTAATACATTGCCATGCTGTAATGGCTGTGTGCCACATGCAGAGAGTGCTAAGAAATCAGTAGTGGTGTGCAGTGGTGCAGAGCTGCCCTCTTGACATTGGAGTGACAATGTCATGAGCATGTGGTTGCACCAGTGTGTTTGCACTCCACCATCCTTGCATTTGATTCAGCCTTCCCCTTCACCCTTCTGGTATGTCACAGCAACAATGGTGACAGACGGTCAGGTAATCAGTGCTCTACCAGGTTCCACCAAGCACAACAGGGGAAGGGTATGCCATTGTAATACAGGCCCAGTAAATATGTGAAATAATCTATCTGCCTGTGTGAAAACTGATAATTATTTCTTATTTTCATTGATGCCAGGCTTGTATGATGCTGATAGATATTTCAGACTGATTCTGATCTGGATTAGCTTGATGTCAGACATCACACAGTGTATGCATTTTATTTTGCTAATACTTTAGCATTTGTCCTGTCTGGAAGTATTAGAGGAAATGATGTTGTTGGGATATTTGTTGAAGTTACCTCTACTTTTGGAAGGTGGCCCACTGGTGTGGGCATTTTGTCTTGTTGCAATAATTTCCTCCCAAATGGCATGGAATTCAGTTTTCTTCTGTCTACACAGACAGCTGTTTTGAAGGCATCTGTTGCTCAGAGCCATTTTCTGCAGTGAGTCAATTTTGTAGTGCAGCAGACAGTGGAGATCCAGACAGAGTGAGGCTGTGCTCTAAGCTGATCACTCTTATTCATCTGGAATAATCAGATTTCTTTTTATCTTGGTTTCTCCCTCTTGGAATCTGCAAGGCTGTGGCCTCAGATGGCACATTATTATTCTCAATTCCATCAGTTGGTGGAAACCATCTGTGTTTCTGTTTGGCTTCATTGATGTGAATGTCAGCATACTGTATAGTCAACTATATTGCCTCTCATCAGAAACGAAAAGATATGTGGAACATATGAACAACAGCAGGCTTAACTGCTGGGAAATCATAGGAATATAAGCAAACATGTATGCTCCTGTGGACTTGCAAAGTATTTAGGAAATTCTAGAGATTTTGAGCTTTGGATCTTCAAATTTTACATCTTAGGATCAGTGTCAGTATTATGATCCTTTTGGCTCTAAACCCAAAACCTGTAATGTTTGAACCACAATGAAATAATATGTAAACTGTAAGAATGTGAACAAATAAGTGCACAAATAAATTTTGAACTGTAGTTTTGAAAAAAAACTGAGCTCATCTGAAATTACAAACATGACTGGACAGCAATATTTAAGGAAGGAATGTTGATTTTGTGGCAAGCCACCCTTTTCCTGTGATTGCATTTCCTCCCACTTTTAACACCAGCATGTTCAAGCCAGGCATTTGAAGACAGAGAAGTTGTTACAAGGTTTATTTCTGAATCTTAGTTTCTTTTCTCATAACAAAAGAGGGGGGAAAGGTTGTTTTTTTAGCTTTTTATAAACAGAGCTACTCAGAAGGTGCGGAACTCCCTGATACAGTTCAACACATCTTGTTAATATTACGATCTGATTCAGGAAAGTGGGAGTCTGACTTGAATCACCCCAATTTGCATCATTATTCAGAGAACTCACCGGGCCAGTTCACACACTTACTAGTGCCTGGGCTGGCACCATCCCTAGGCTAAGGCTTCTATCCCAGGAAGGTCATGTTGTCACTACCACATTGCCAGGCTCTGTTGAGGTGTTCCATGGCCTCTGCTGAATCAAGGGGAGCAGTGACATTGTGTGCACCTTTTGTGCATGCATGGAGTGCATTGCAGAATCTATTCTAGATGCCTTATAGCTTTGGGAGTGCAGAATAAGTTCATTTGTCCTCATCCAAACCCTTTTGGAGTTGAACCCTCATGGTAAGGTTCCTCTGAGTAATAAAAAAAGTAAGACTGTGATTATAGGACATTTTTTGGTTTGTTATTCATCCATGGAATATTCATTACCTTTGCAAATGTGTGTTGCATTTCTATGGGTCTGAATTATGATATTCTGAAGGTGAGACGTATACATATTTAGCTCATATTTGCCCATGTAGTAAGGAGCAGCTTGTTCTGATGTCACATCATCCAGTGCTTGACATGTGCTGCAGTTATCCTTTCTGCCAGGTCATCCTTCCCCTGACTTGGGCGCTTGCTACAGAAAAACTGTCACTGCATTATCCCGGCTTAATGTTATAGGGCCAATGGGTGCTGCATGATGGGGCACCCATGTGGTGTATTAAGGGCAAATGGCATTCGTTTATGCTGTAGAATGTCTGAGATCAGCCTACCACTGACAAAATGCCACAAACTGTACTTTGTAGTAGAATCCTTGTTCTCATCCGTAGATGCTCCTGGACTGAATTGACTCTAGTAATAGGATCAGGACCTTTAATTTATGCACACATACATACACCTTTATGTTGTGCCTTGATTATTTCTATATTTGAAGCCTTTTGCTTCTTTTGCTGCATTTTCCTAATATTGTCTGTATGTGGCTTGTGTGATAACCAAATTGTGTTTCGATGCATATTTATTTATTAAGAGTTTTTAAAAAATAAATAAATAAATAACACTGTGATTGATGCAACTACATATTCTCTCCCCCCCCCCCCCCTGTTTCTTCCATTACATTGAAGTTCTTGCTAAATTTCAGATTTTAAAAAAATGGTTTCACATGAAAGAAGGGGAAATGGCTTTAGTGGATCTAAATGAACTTCAAACCTTACTGAGTTGTTTATTGGGTGACTACACACACACACAGAGACACACACACAGCCCAGCAGTGGTTTTCATCTCCCCCTGGCCCTCTCACTCTGGCCAGGTTGTTATTGTTTTAATTTGTGAGCATTAGCATTAACAGAGGGCTTTTGTGCCAGACTTTGTGCCAGAGGTGCTCAGACCGAACCACAGGAATTGCTCTGCACACTGAAATGGTACCTGGAACCCATCCATGTACAGGAAAGTTCATTGAGAATGCTCATTGGGTGACAGCCAATGACACTTATCCAATTGCACAACAGATTTCTGTTTGCAAAGTGGGACTTCTCTTTTCCTTTGGGGCATCCCATGCCCCAAAATCTTCTCTTGAGGGCCCCAAGGACCACATGGGAGTAGAAATGCACAATACTGAATGTCACCCATGGTGCTTATAAAAATGAGTGCTTATAAAAAGTTTATCCCTTTTGTTTCTCATTTAATGTATTTGTATGCAGGGTCTATCAAGTTTCCTAAATCAGAGGTACTTCTGTGTTAACTATATTAAATCTGAATATTTGCAATGCTGCAGTCTGTATTTTGACACTTGCATTTAGATTGCAGTCCTATGGACAGTTAACTGGAAGCAAATTCCACTGAAATAAACAGAGCTATTACAAGCAAGCTTGCCCAGGCTGCGGTATTGGTTACTGCAGCTGGGTGCCCCACCCACTTCATCCCCCCCTTCAAATGCCATAGGATTATAGGGCTACTATTCTTCTCCATTTTGGGGAGCATATTTCATCTGATCTTTCATATGACCAGGAATGTATGAGATACTAGATAGGGTTGGTTCAAAGGTCATGTGAACTTTTACTTGCCATTGTAAGTGGCTCCAACTGGTGCATATGAATTTCTATTGAAGAAATAAATGAAGTGCATACATTGCAACTTTTGACCCATGCCAAAGTTGCAATGTATGCACTTCATTTATTTATTAATAATATTTGTATAATGCTTGAGATGTAAACTATCTAATTCATTTACATAAAGCACAATAATATCATTCAATAAGAAAAAAAAATACATATAAGCAACAATACAATTAAATACATCAATAAAAACAGAGAATCCACCAATCATGATAATGATTAATAATGCACAATATCCCAATAATACTGGACACTGCCTTGAGATTAAGACTAATCCTGCTGTTGCATAAACAAATGTACTGAAAATCTAAGAGAAATGTTGATAATGGACTTTCAAAACAGCTGCAGAATAAAATCAAATAAGAATAAAATCTGTGCCAGTTTTAGATTTGTTGCAGATCAAGAGATCCAACCCAATAATGTGATAATTGGGATGTTTGGTGAATGACACCAGATAATGAAAATTGTTAATATTTCTGAGAATGCAGTGATCACTGTGTCATACTGAAGTTCTTCTGTAAGGATTGGATGCAACTGTTCCTTAAACAGAGCTATTTGATGTTCTTACACAATTAGGCTAGCTATTGTGCATCTGCCATAATTAAAATGTTTGCATTTTTGTCTTCATTTCCTCTTCTAAATCTGTCATTTGTTTTGGAGAGGGAAATATAAACATGTTCATATTTCTGCTCATCTGTTCTGGGAAAATCTGTTTCTTTTATTGATACATTTCTAGCATTTTAATTGACATGCACATCTCTCTTTAACACAATTTTAACACTCTACATATTCTTTTGGCTGTTGCTCTGTGGATACTTTGTTAAGGAAGTGGATACCTTTTTCCTTTTGTAGTACTTAGACAATTTTTAACTTCACACAGGAGAGTAGAGGTCTCTTTAAAAATATGTGGCTCTCTTGCCTTATGATTTCCCTTGAGAAAAGCATAGGTTTGTTTTTGCTGCTTGAGTATTAAAGATACTTCTATATAAATCAACAACAGCAGTCAATCAAAATGATGGCCTCCAAAACATGAGAGTTTCCCTAGATCAGTAACAGCCAACTGCCTGAGTGACAGACCCCTGGCATCATTGCAAATTTCTCTGGGGAATCTTTCTATTTCATGCTTAGAGGGTACTGATGACTTAGAAGTGATATGCATGTTTCTCACATAATGCTTTTAATCCAGAAGAACATACGTTTAAAGAAGATTGGAAAATGTTTATTGAATATATGGGGGGAAATTGTGTACACTTGAAAACATTGACTGCATTAAGTTAAATTCAACAGTGTAAACAAATTTTGATGGATGTAATAATGGATTAGTGAATGGTTTAGTTCATGTATATTATGCAGGAATTTATGATATGCAAAATGAACCATGGAAAGAGAAGAAAGGAAGTCAATGACATTTTAAGGTTGTTTAAACAAATATTCTAAAATGTAAAACAGAAAATGTAATAAAAAATATACAAGAAGAAAAAGAAGAGTATAGCAACATCTTAAGCCATTTGGGAAAGACAGATTATAGTTACACTTTTCAGATGTCATGTATAACCATTTGGTGGAATCAGTATCATTTAAAAAAAATGTAGTCCCCTTTCCAGGAAATAAACATCAGGTTAAAAGAGGAAGGGGACTAGAGTTTTGATGCACAACACTTACACAAGCCCCAATACAGCTCAGAACGGGATAATTAACAAATAAGCATGGATGGTGTTCATCTGCATTGCATTGCTGTCAATCAGATGCACATTCTGAGAAATTTTCCTATTCCCAAATAGTCAATATTTATACACTAGCCCACTCCTGCAATGCAGGCATGCTTGGTTTTTTTAAGAATAAAGAGTCCTCCATATACAGAATTGTTTCAGAAAAGTATGAATAATCCAGGAGGATACTCTGAAGACATTCCAAAGATAGCCAAGAATATTTCAAAACAAGGAAAAATCTCTGCAGAAAAAAATGGTCAACTGTGTGACATTTCATCTTGGAATTTAAGGGAGGATCTTATTTTTCCTACTAGATGTTCTACTAACAGATAATTCAGTCCATGCTGTGTCCCAAGTCATTGAGAAGTAAGTACCATGTTAATGAAGCAGCAATTCCCTCACAGTATTACTGAGAAGGTTTGGGCATATACTACAAAATATTGTCTCATAGTAGGGTATGATATCCCAGATAGTGAATCTACTTGTGACCAAACACTGTAGTCTTCTGAGATAACCTTTACAGGCACTGTGGGAGCAATCCTGTGTCAACAACCAAAATGAGTGGGTTAGGATCCAATGGCTGTTTGGCTAGGACATGAGTTTCCCAGAGCAGTCAAACTATGCTGGTTTAACTCCCTCATCCTTGGCTGAACCAGAGATCCACCCCCAGATCTCCCCCATCCTGGCTCAGCAGAAACCTAGCTGTTAGCTAACTCAGCAAAAATGGTGTTGTAACTCAAATACTGTGTTAAAGACTTAGATGTAACCAGCTGCTGAAGAAGAGCTTGGATCTGGTGGAACTTTATACTGACTTAGCTTACACTGGCTTGTTTTATGCCAGCTTCCACATGTGCCACCTTGCCCCCACAATTGATGGGGCCCAGGGCTGCACGATGTCAGCATGCCCCATGACGTCAGCGTGCCCCGTGGTGTACTCAGAGTTTCCAGAAATTACAGCACCCATCTATCCATCCATTGGCAGTAAAAAAAAAAAAAAAAGCAGAAAAAAATATTCCAAATGATTTTTTTTATTTAAAGTATTACAAAAGGATCATACAATCTTTTTGTTAGCAAAGATGCAGGCTTGAAAATCTCATTTTAGAGAGGTTCAGTTCACTTGCAGGGAGCCGCCAGCCATGCAGTTCCTTCTTCGCTTGTTCCAGGATGCTTGAAGGGGGGAAAAGAATGGGAAACAAAAGACTGCAGGAAGCCTTCTAAGCCACACCCACATTTGTAACTTGAGCTCAGGGCTCACCTTAACCCTTTCATGGATGCAAGTGCGAGTTAGCAACTGTGTATTACAATAAAAATAAGTGTAGCTGGACTGATCTTGTGTATCATGTTATGGATATGCAATAGCCGGTTGTTATTCCTGCTCCAGGGCAAGCATTGATTCCTGTGGGCATGTATATAACATCTACCCCCACCACATCAGTTCTTGATTCTACCTCCCTGGCCCCAAGCCTGGAGCAAGTACTAAGACATCTTCCTCCTAGCCTATCACATACTAAAAGTGCAGAGGACCAGGCAGCTTCTATATCTCCAAGCTGATGAACTCTGGCCCATTGGCACTGAATGGTTCCTGTACCAAATCCCAAGCAAATGATCATCATGACTCAATTTGTTCACTTTTATAAACCCTTAAAAAAAGATATCCTCACAATACCTGCCAAATATAACACCTTTCAGACATATTTTTTAAAAGAAAACTTCTGTAGTCCATTTTTTGTTTGGGTAGTAAAAATGTTTGAGTAGTAAAAGTGTTTCCCTGAATGGTGAACAACTAGTCCCTTAGTGTACTTGGTTCAATGTGACAGGAGAAGAGCACAGACAATCCATATGCCATGTCTACTCGGGAGGACCCACTGAACATTCCCCACAGTGTGCTGAGACAAAAAGTTTGCTCCTCTTGTCAGCCATCCTTCCTCCAATGAACACAGATGAAGTGTTATCATCAAATTGGCTGAAAGCGGGGAAGAGGGCTATATTGTTTTTCTGCTTCCAAGACCAATGGTGCAGGTCAGCAGCTCAACAGAAGTGGCAGGAATATTGTTGTCCTTCTGGGAAAAGAAATTACAGCTTTCAAGCACTGGCATAATAAGCTGATAATGATTCCAACACCAGCAGACAAGCAAGCAGTCCTCTTTTGTTTTAATTTGTACCATTTGGCTGCCATATGGAAGAAAAAAATGAATAAGCAGATTGTTAAATCCTTTGCAAGCAAGCTAAAAATGATTAAAGTTGACAACTTTGCAGACCAATTATTTGATTATTTTTGTGACACAGCCCAAGCAAGCACTTATAAGTGCCATTGATTTCAGCAGGGAAGATATAAGCACATACTTAATTTTACTAGTCAAGTGGGAGCTAGAAAATCAATAGCTTTAGAACTGCTGAACTTTGGGTGGATTGTGCCCCATATTTTCTGATGAGAAGTATTTTTAGAAATGTGGATTATACTGATTTTAGGAAACGTAAAGGTAAAAACATTAGGGGGCATGCAGTACTGCATTTTGTTCTAAACCATCTAGTACAAAATCAGCAGAATTTATAGAGAGGTTAGATTATTCTTTGGTTTTCCAGGCATCTTTGGAAATAATGTTTCAAAGCATTTTGAAATTCAGATAAGTCCTATCCTAATGCTTTTCTGTTTGGGAAGATCCAGTTTTGCTGATTGTCTGTTCTTGCAAGACAGGAGCATCTGGTCAATCCTTTGCCCCTTCTGTGGACTTTTGGTTGATGTTAATAGTTCTAAGGTGGCAGGAAATAAGCCATTACACCACTGCACACTTTGGCCAACCCAGCTTACTGTGAAACTAGTCATGCTTCAGAGAGCAATACCATTTATCTGCACACTTCTTTCCTTTGCACTTGAAACTTCACCAAAGTGGTAAACCAAGGATGCCCAAAAGGGGCTTATTTGGAATTTTGAGAGATTACCCTGTACACTGTCACAAAATGACTATGATGGATGTGTAGCCAGCCACAAAAATACCCATTTAACAGAAGGCAAACTCTCTCAGGGAACGCAAACGCACATTGAGAGAAGCACAGTACCAATCCCACAGAGGAAAAACAAGGAAGTCTACTTCTTTCCTTCTCCTCCTTAGGTGGCTTCATCCCTCCTTCCCATTGTGTTGGGTCTAGTTGTTGTTCCTTCCTTACCCTTTTCTGTTTGCCTTTTAAAACATTTTTTACTGGGGGCTTTCTATTATGGTCTCACTGCTTTCTGATTGTGTGCTCAGGTGCTGTTGTAAAGTGCTTAGAGATCTATGATTGTAGGTGATGCATACATTTTAAAATAAATAATAGTTCCTGATGAAATGAGAATGAAATCTAAACCCAGTTTAGACTGCAGGCCTAAATATACTAGGAACAAGGAACACTGGAAAAAGGCAGAGTAACTTTATAGTAACCATGAACATATCCTGTTTACATAGTAATCTGCCTTCCACATTTATTATAAATCCTGTTAAAAGATAATTTAAATAGTATTTATATGTTTGGATTTGGATTTGATATCCCGCCTTTCACTCCCCTTCAGGAGTCTCAAAGCGGCTAACAATCTCCTTTCCCTTCCTCCCCCACAACAAACACTCTGTGAGGTGAGTGGGGCTGAGAGACTTCAAAGAAGTGTGACTGGCCCAAGGTCACCCAGCTGCAAGTGGAGGAGTGGAGACGTGAACCTGGTTCCCCGGATTACGTGACTACCGCTCTTAACCACTACACCACACTGGCTCCTTGATAAAGTAGATACAAATACAAATACATGTTATTTGTTTAGCACTTGTGTATAGCAGCAATACAGCTTGAATGCAACAAATGTTGGCTTCAACTTCCTCACTTCCACAGGGTAGTAAAATATGACATCTTCTAGTCAGGCTCATGGTACTTTTGAATATTGGCTCATGCACAAGTTTTCAAAGTGGGCATGCAGTAGTAGCTGTTTTGCTTAACACTCAAAACATACTTCTAAATAGCCACTAGCCTGGTCAACAAATTACCTCCACATGACCAAGCTGGAAAGCTTTTATAAATTGTAAGAGAATTACTTAGTTATCTAGACCACAGAAGAACTACAATGACTTACAGGTATATTGGATATGTCCCCAGGTAGACTGCTGAACATATTTGTGGGCTAGTGGTAGTTTATTTATAGGACTAATTTGCATACATATGCAATTATCTCTTGCGTGATGCTTTATGAGTTACAACTTGAATAGAATGATTTGTAGACGTTTTCAAGAATCAAAGCACTGAGTCATTTCAGGCTTTGGGAATGGCCCTGTTCATACAGTCTGGAATCATACAGTCTGACCAGCCAACATGCATCCAAAAGTTTGTGTATATCAGAAAGTACATTCATTGCTTCCCATTAATCCTGCCCTGATTCCTATGTATGGTGGGTTAAGTGCATTCATTTTCCAAGTGTTTTGATAATGCTGAATGTAAAGTGTGTAAGTTAAACCCATTTAGTGCAACCCTGGGCATGACTACTGAGGCGCAAGCCCCACTGAGTTCAGTGGAGTTTGCACCCAAGTAAATAGGTATTACATTGCTGCCTTAATTTTATAACTGTTTCCTAAATTGTTACAGTACAAAACATGAGATAAGCATAGGCAAGTTCTTGCTAGCACTAGTGGGTTAAATTCCCCTGGGAAATGTATCATTGCAGCCATGTTTTCCAATAATGAATTTGGCTCAGATATATTATTTTTTTAAGAGACAAAAAGCATACAAAAGAATAGAAGGCTGAATGAAAAGACCCTGCAGTGCTTTTTCTTTCTTTCTTCTTACTTTATCTGCAAGCCCATTCATGTGTTAAATGCTCATCTATCCCTGCCTGTCAGAGATACTTCTATGTGGGCTGACAATCTGTACAACACAGTACAATCCATATTGCTTCATTCAAAATATTACAGACGCATACAAACAAACCCTGTAATATTACTGTCAGCAGAATTATTCTTGCTCTTGGAAAGCAGAGGCAGCAGATTTTTGCCGTGCTATTAAAATGCCTACCGATATCACTTCAACAAATATTTGCTCTTGCTTGGAGTCTGGGTTCTTCAAAATTGTTCAGACTCTGATGGCTGAGCTCAGTTGCATTCACATTTAAATTGCTTTTCATGATGGCAGGACATGGAAATTGTTATGTAGATCATTAGTTCTTGCACCCATTTTCAGGGGGGATTGTAACACAAGATGAAAACAGTATATTATATTGGATGCCATTCACTGTCTAATTACGTTAAGACACTTAACCACCATCAAATAGTTCACTAATGTATCAAAACTGTTAAAGCATTTCTACAACAAGTATACTGCAGATGCTTGGCACAAATACAATCCAAGACAGTGTGATTATCAGAGAAGCCTGGAAAGGGGACATTTTTAATACATATTGTCTATAACTGCTGATACATAGGAGTTCATACTAGGAGGTAGCAAGCTACAGTAGGCCTGCTATACAGAATCATAGAAGTTTACTGAGGTAGCATTAACCCTGATTAGTTGTGTAGTTCTGAGGGATTTTTTTTTCTTCTGTGTGCTTGGTTGAATGTTTCCTTGAAATGTACAAGGCCGGAAGTAAAAAGGACAACACCTCTCTGTTCTTTCTCCTCAAATGATATGCTGTTTTGTTTGGGTTCCTCAGTAAAGCGTTATCAGGATTCCCCCCCCCCTCCAGAATCTGTATTACTTATATGACTTTGCTAACAATACTCCTATGTATGTTCAAAGTCCTAAATTATACTTATCCAGGTTACTTGAAAACCTGTTTTTCCCTCATTTGCCTAATAAGAGTCATGACCATTATATTTAACCTTGTTAGTTCCCCCATGATGGATGTTTATCAGCTGGTGGCAACATGGATATTTTTTCTTTCTCGCTGGTGGCACTAGTTTTACATAATGCCTGTCCTACTGAAATATGAGATGCCCTACTGGGGTTGGCATTCTGGCAGCCCTTGAAGACCCACCTGTTTAAACATGATTTCCCTGATCTTCTGACTTGAACCTCCTGGCAGTGGTGTAGCATGGGGGGTGCACGGGGGGCCGGCCGCACCGGGTGCAACATCGGGGGGGGGGGGCGCTCGCACTTGCAGCTCTCTGCCCCTACCTGGCTCATTCACTCTCTCTCACTGCAATGCTGGCTGTGTGAATCCGATCCGAGCCACCGGGTCACCGCCCACTGTGGAGGGGGGGGTGCCAGGCGTGTGGTGTGGTGCGGAGAGAGAGCGAGGGACTATCTGGGGGAGGGACAGTGCAGTGTGGGGGGGGGCGCAAATTACTTGCCTTGCCCCGGGTGCTGACAACCCACGCTACGCCACTGCCTCCTGGTGTAACTCTTTTAATTGCTGCTTTTACTCTTTCAATTGCTGTGCTCCTTTTAACAAATGTGTTACACTGTACACATTAATTCTGAATGTTTTGACAAAATTATTGTGTGTTTTTTTAAATTCTGTGTATTTTGTAACTAAATGCATTTTTAAACCACTTTGAAACCACCTTCAGGCAATTAGGCTATACAGTGGTACCTTGGGTTAAGAACTTAATTTGTTCTGGAGATCTGTTCTTAACCTGAAACTGTTCTTAACCTGAAGCACCACTTTAGCTAATGGGACCTCCCGCTGCCGCCACACCGGCGCTGCACAATTTCTGTTCTTATCCTGAAGCAAAGTTCTTAACCCGAGGTAATATTTCTGGGTTAGTGGAGTCTGTAACCTGAAGCATATGCAACCGGAAGCGTATGTAACCTGAGGTACCAATGTATATACATTAATAATTAATAAAATAGTAATCGATTTAAAATGATGAGAGTTTTGAATCTACTTCCCTCTTAGCATTTATGCGATTAGAAAGTGTCACCTTCAAGTTGTTAAGTTTCACCTTTTGTATTCAAACAGTCTTTTTAGTGGCTAGATAGGCACAGGAAATATTTGTACTTGCATATTTATGTGGATGTCTGCGTGTGCTTTGGCGTTTTATGTCTTCAGATTAAAAACTGGCCCCACGCTAGAAATTGAGGATGTTTAGAAATGATTGTTGCAGTAAATCCAATCCCAAAGAACTGAGGCACGTTAAAGTTCAAATGAAATCAATGCGACATAAATGCTGCAATTGTAATTTAGTTTAGTTGTTTACAACCACTGATCATTACAACAGTTTTTTAACTATTAACAGCCTGATGCTTCACAGGGACAAAGTAAATGTGCATAAGACGGCAACCTTTGTCTCATTGATTCCAGCACCTAATTGGATTGCAGTACTTGATGATGGTGATGATAGCAATGCTATGTAATTTGAACAGGGGCAGGAACCAGAAAAATTGATCACACTGTCACATTCACTGTTTATAAAAGGCTAGTGAAGAAAACAGTGTTAACATATCTTACTCTTCTCACACATCAGTCCTTTAGATAGCACCGGGAAGCCAGAGTTGTTGTGTAACAGGACTTACAGACATTATTTGCCAGATGGTATCTGCTAGCTGAGGCTCAAGAGACAATGTTATCAAATATGTTTCAGAATAAGAGTTTTTAAAGTATGATGATATTTCTGTTCTGTTTTCTGTAGAAATTTTATACTGGAATCGTGGAAATTAATAAGAGTACATGACTATTTGCCTGCAAATGTTTTATTATTTCACTGTCTTGTACAAGAGGTTAATAGGGGGATCAGGCAACTTGGTTATTAATGGTTACAGACTAGCAACAGTGCTTTGCTAGCATGGATTTAAATAGTATCTAATAATTATAGCCTATATTGTGGGAAAAGATTATGCTGTACCAGGAATTGTTCCTATTCTATGTTCAACTGAAATTGTACAGGGTATTATAAGATTTTGCTAACTTTAATTCATTTTAACAAGTCTTGTGCAGTGACTGTTCATAATGACATTGTGCATATAATGCCATGTTTGGATAAACAATTAGTATATGTCAAGTCTCATTTCTAGTTACCCCAATAAGGAGCTGGTGGTTCTGTTCACTCATGCATCATGCTAGAGGCTACTTCATTTACTTCAGTTTTCAGAAATGCTCCACTCAGATAGTAGTAATAATAAAAATGGACTGTGTCCAATCCTGGTAGTATTCAAAGTAGACCCACTGAAATTAATGCACATGACTAATTTAGTTCCATTCATTTCACCGAATTTACTCTGAGAATGACTTTGTTGGCTACAGTCCAGGAATAATAATAATAATAATGGCATAATTAATTCAAAGTTAAGCATTGATTTTAAGTTCCCTTTATTTCATTGGAGAATTAAGTATATGCTTAACTCCTATCTACTGAATTCAATGGGGATTAAAAATGCATTAGAATTTATATTCTGTTTTTCATGGGTGCCAAAATCACATCTGAGTGGTCTGTGCGACTGCCTTTAATGGATGGCAGTGTTATTAGTCTCAGCTTCCCATAAGTAATATGGAAATGAAAGCTAGTGACTTGCCTTAAGGCTGAAGGCACTCAAATTTCATCTATGACTTTCTGGCTCAAAGCACATTCCCTACTTAAACATGGCACGTTTCTGGGATACTAAAAGTGTTCCCACTGAGCTCTGTGTTCACATATTCCACCATACACAACAATACTTCTCACAGAGTTTTAAAGTATAGTAACAGCAACAATAACAGCCAAGTCCTATGTATGTGTACTCATACTACGATATACCAACTGATTTTAGTAAGCATGCATAGGATTTCTGCAGGCTGAATTTGCTATCTGAACAGAGGTTGGCACAGGGATGACACTGTGTCAGTTCATGACACACTTTCGAATGAAATATTCTGTTTAAATGGGAGCCATTATTACTGCAGCTTTAAACGAGTCCTTTTGATTAGGTTAGGAGAAATCCTCTCATTTGGCAGCCAAAACTTTTATTCAGTTGAGTGAAATTTAATTATTGCCTGCCTGCTGGATAAGCTGCTGACCTACACATCAAAATCCTGGATGCTTGCACTGACCAATGTGCTTAACCTGATGCTGAAAATGAAAAACTGTCCTCCCTTAAGTTCTGTGTATTATTATTTTTTTGATCAGAACCTATCCAAACCACTTCTGTGTTGCTTTAACTAGAGCACCAGTTCCTTTACTGTGATCACATGTTGAATCTTCCCACTTCACTGAAGCTGAAAACACATGTACTGCTGGTGTAAGTCTTGAATAAAGGGATGTAGCATAGCAAAACCAGAGGCGGGGACTTATGCTGGATCATAAGCCCATTCAACTTGGCCATGTGACCTGGCTACACAGAAGAAATTAAGCTGGCAAAACGAGTGGTGTAACTCAAACAGTATTTTTTAAAGGCTTGTTCTGCCTTTGCCAGGCTTAGGTTGACTCAGCCAGTAGTAGCCAAGCTGCTGAAAAGTGTTTGGATCTGGTGTTTCTGGTTTCTGTCATGGTGTCCCATTGCAGCAGAAGTCATGCTGACCTCATGACCCGGAAAACGCCGGCTCCTTTGGACTGAAAGTGGAGATGAGCGCTGCACCCTATAGTCTAATTCAGGCATAGGCAAACTCGGCCCTCCAGATGTTTTGGGACTACAACTCCCATCAACCCTGACCACTGAATTAGACTATGGGCTGAGAGAGGGCTGAGTTTGCCTATGCCTGGTCTAATTGGACTGGACTGAACTGTCCAGGGGTCCTTTACCTTTACCTTTTTTCATTCTCTTATACAGAAAAATGAGGGTATAATTACAAGCTATTTTGTATGGTCTGCAGTGTGCAATATAAATTATAGCATGAAAACAGCAGAATATGACAGGTATTTCTAGGCTACTAATATAGAATTATTCAACATCACATTGTAGGAAAAGAAGAAAACACTGCTGTTTTGTAATTGAAATTGGTCCCTGCAGAACTTATTGAAAAGTGAACTATGATCAAATGTGTAGATATAGCACAAGCAGTGGCCCTAATTTCACATTATGTGGTCATAATTACTCTTTTTCCAGTCTTGTAGCAGTATTAATTTGGACTTGCACCAAATCGCAATCATCTGTAAAGCTAACAAAATATATATCAGTGCATGTAAGCAATCAAAGACGGTGACTTTGAATTTGATGTTTAGTTATTCTTTAGAAAATGTGAAGCTAAATTTCTAAGACTGGTGAGGAAGTGCCACACTTTAGGCAACAAAATATATTATAATTAAGGGTGGATCTTATATACATTAGTGTGCTAGGGATGGATTTTTTTAAAAAAATAATAATATTGATCTCAAGCTTTTCTGCACTGAGTTATTCTAATTCACACCTTAGTCCTTGACCCCCCCCCCCCGATTCCACTAAAAATAGGAGTATTCATTGCATATTATGTGCAGTATTACATTTATATGTTTGTTTATTAACAATATTTTTATGCTGCTTTTCTGAGCAAATGTCTGAACATATTGGTTTATTGTCAGGCTTCCACCCCAAAACACAACTACAACGACTTTCACTTGAAAGTAAGGAAGAGGTCTTTATTCAGGCTGATAGCAGTGTAGGCTCAGCAGCAAGCACAAGGTCCTGAAGTCAAGGATCCAAGGTATATGAGCGAGGCAAATGAACAGAAGCTACAAAGATATCCCAACTGTTGATATGTCCCTCCTACCAAACTTTTAAATACAAGGTGGGGTGAGCTCACTTGTAGGACTTCCTTGCCCTAGGGATCTGCCATGTGCAAATTTGTCTTATCCCATTAGAAACACTATTGTATTCTTCCCTGTTGCCTCCAGCTCCACTCCCACCTCCTCCCATTTAGACCCTTCCTTTGGCTAGTTGAAATCCCCAGGCCTCTCTGAAGATGTCCTGAAATCCACAGAAGGGGCAGGGGATCCCCTTCAACAACTTCTCTCCTGCATCCCTGGATGCTCACCTTCCACCCCAATTCTACTCCTTCTTCTTGCTCCTCCTCCTCCTCCTCCTCTTGCATCTGGGATGGACAAGTCATGTCAGACATTGATGGAGACCATTACAAGGGGCCCATAACACATATGATCAGACCCAAGCAAAAGTGGAGGGTAGCTGGTACACTTGCCTCAGACTTTGAAGGTTAAACTGGCCAGGGGCTGCTGCCAGGGACCAGCTGCTTTTCTGTTTTAGTTTGTAACTTCATTCTAACAACACTCCTGTCCCAGGCTCAGACGAGCTCTGCAAAGGCCTGCGTATGATCAAAACATACACATTATTACATGAAGTGCTTTTTTTGGTAAAAATAATAATAAGGTTCCAGTGTTCATATATTGATATGTGCTGTGGATGCCAGCACAAAATGGCAATCATGGGGTGCTGGTACTGCATACTGCCTTGGTTTTATGCATAATATTATTTGCATATTGTGCACATATACAGTAGAAGTTTCAGTAGCGGTTTCCTAAAATAACCAGCACATAAACAGATATCTGTGGTGTTGTCTGTATAAAAGGACTTAATGTGTACTTTTACGAGCTCCTCAGACATGAGCAGGTGCTCAGCGAAAGAGGCAGTCCAATGCACAATTGGGTTGGAACCACCAAACGAAATGTATAAATGCATTTCTCATCCATCCTTAGCCTTTACATACATCTGAGAACACTCTCAGCCAGAACAATTTTCATTTCAGCTGGTGGACATTATAAGAACTTTGTAACTAAGAATCAGTGCCTGAATTTCTCCCCTCGTGCACCCATCCCCTTTCTTTTTGCTGCATGTCTTTTGCATTGTAAGCCTAAGGGCAAGGACAGTCTTATTATTAATCTTTGTAAGCCACTTTGAGCCCCTTTGGGGCTGAAGAGCAGTGTGAAAATGCTTTTAATAAATGTGCACGTTGTTCAAATTTTACAAGGTTGCTTAAAGAAACTCCGATATAATGCTAGTGCACATGCAGCCGTTGGATTTACTGGTTCATTGTGAAGCTGCCCTAACTCTCTGCAAGGATAGAAGCAAAGCACAGAATTATTTGACAACAATTGGGAAAAATGAAGAACACACAAGAAAACGTAGGAAGCCTCTTGGTGGTACTTTCCTGAGGAATTTGCCTACAGATGAAGCTGAATACATTAGGTAAAAGCACAGCATGCTCCTTTCAACATAAATTTTGCTTTCAAATGGCAAACACTGAAGTTACTCAGCTGATATGATAAAATCTTCTGGGAGATAGACCGGAGAAAATTTGAATCTACAGAGAATATTGCTCTGTTCCTTCACAGCTTCTTCTGATATACATTAAGATAATAATATTTCTACAGGATTTTGATGTGGTTAGAGTATGAACAGATGGGTTTATCTTTAGCCAAAAGAATATAGCTCTAATTCACTTTTCAGGTATAGGCACACAACTATTTGGGCAAAAGACAATAAGAATATGGCATTTTCTTCATTTTTGCCTGGTTAAGCCTGGTCTCCAAAGGAAAAAAAGCAATAATTTCACTGACCAGGCGACTGTGTGTGTGTATGTGTGTGTGTTGTATTGCTCTCTGTGTTTGCATGTAATGTGTTGCTTCATCTGTTTGTGTGTGACTTGTCACTGTGCATGTTCCTGTGTGATATATTGGGACTCACGGTTGCATGTGCCAGATTGCTACACATCTGCCAAAAAACGCACATTAAACATCAATAAAAGCAGCCCATAAAAATGAATTACTTCACATTTACATCTTACCTGATGTGTCAGATTGTGCCTCCAGATCTCATCCCAGCCACATGTTTGTTTGCATGTGATTTTTTTCCTGCATGTTTTTGTGCATGGCATGCTGCACTCAGTTGCATGTGAAATGGTGATATAGTATTGCATGTTATTGACGTCACTCACATGAGCGGAAGCGACAAAACGCAACACGCACATGCGCAGACACACAGTCACGTCTTAAGTTTACTTCAGGATGCGAACGGGGCTCCGGAATGGATCCTGTTTGTATCCAGAGGTACCAATGTACCAATGTATTAGGGAGCAATCCTATGGCAAGATGCACTGGGTTCGGCAGATCTCTGGCTGAGTTGGCAGGTTCCCAGCACAGCCATGCTATGCCAGATTAACTCCATCAAAAATCTATTATAAAAACTTGAAACTAGGAAAAATAAAAGTTAAGTGAAAATTAGCTCCAGGACTAAGATGCTGTCTTTTTTTTTAACTGCCTTGACAGTTAAAAAACCCTAACCCTTGACATTCCTGATTTTGCGCATTTTGATTTGTCCCTTTCTCTTTCTCCACTTTCTCTTTCTACAAAATCAGTTCTGTGCTGGAAACTAATAAGTCATGGGACAAAAACCTGCAAAAAGTTCTGCACTGAAGACAGACATTCAGGCCTCCTTCAGCCATGAGCCAGAGCTTCTTGAGCAAAGTTTTTCTTCCCTTCTACTCTATAGCTTCTGGGGTGATCAGCTCCACCATGCATGCAGGTTTGCCCCAAAAGAGCTCACTAACAATTTACAAGCATCCACAAAATTATTTTCCACCATTCATTCACTTAAAAAGCTTGTTCTTGCTGAGGCGTCAAAGCTTCCTAGAAATAGTCTGCCAACCAGCAACCTGAGGGAGAAAGCTAGCTGTTGTCTGTTGTAAGGGGGACAGAAATATTTGCCTTGGACTGAATGAACCAGCTGGAAAGATGTGTGCCTGGCAGCATCCTAGAGTCTTCCAGCCTCCTTCCTAAAGCCTAGTTAGTGCTTTCCCAACTTTGGGAAGAAGGTGGGAAGGCTCTAGGACTCTGCCAGAGCCTCACACCTCCTTCCCAAAGCCCAGGACCTCACTTATACAGCTTTAGGAAGGTTAGGGGGCATCATATTTTGGCTTCATGTGCCCCTTGTGTAACATAGCATGTGTGGACTGCAGGTTCCATGTTGAAGTACTCTTGCGGCCCACTTAGCATGAAAAGGTGGACCTGATCTAGTCCATCATCCTGTTCTCAAAGTGGACAACCCGTGAAAAGCCTGCAAGCTGGAACTGAAGAGGATTTGAGTGCAACAGCACTATGCCCACCTACAATTCCCAGCAATTCAGAGGTATACTGCTGTGCACTCCAGATAGTTTTCATATGTGAAGGCTTTTTATATAGGCCAGCCAAGAAAGATTTCTGTGTTTGTCATGGTTAGCTGGTAGGTTACATACGCTTCAGGTTACAGATGCTTCAAGTTACAGACTCCGCTAACCCAGAAATAGTACCTCGGGTTAAGAGCTTTGCTTCAGGATGAGAACAGAAATCGTGTTCTGGCGGCGCAGCGGCAGCAGGAGGCCCCATTAGCTAAAGTGGTGCTTCAGGTTAAGAATGGACCTCCGAAATGAATTAAGTACTTAACCCAAGGTACCACTGTATATTTATTACAATATATAATAAAGTGTAACAAGGTTATGAAGTCACATCATGCTTATTTATTCCCCCTCCTCTTTGCAATTAACTATACTCAAAGTGGGTTCACATCAGTATTACATTACAGTTAATAAATTCCATTAAAAAACTGACAAAATCACAGTTCAAATAACCTAAATAATCAATTACAACAATGCTCAATTTCTAAGGACGGAAGACTTTTCATTCATTTAGAAGAGCAAATGCTTCCTTTATGACTGAAATTAAAAACAATGATGTATAGACATATGAAAAACCACCATTATACAGCATATGCTACTTCTCGATAATGATTCCTCATGAATCTTTGTGTTAGTGTTTGATATGCTTGCAAACATCTAGACAGAAATGTGTGTGTGTGTGTGTGTGTGTGTTTTAGTATTTTCAATTACATGGGCATTTCTTCCTGGTGAATCTTGTCATGTCTTCCTGTCCTGTAACATCATCTTAGTGCTATCTGTGACAAGCATGCAGGCTGTTGGTTGATTAGATAACTAGCTGTCTCCAGATTTTCTTCTGCTTCAAGAAAAAAAGTATATTTCTTGCTCAAGTAAGACTTCTGATAGCCAGGCTAGACTGTTCTGACAGTTTGTGTGATTATGATTTATCATTTTAAGGCCTGCAATACAACCAACTGAGCACCTTCCTTCTCTCCTGTTGTTTGGCTTTGGACATTTCATCATTGCTGAAGTGTTTCCATCCCTTGAGAGACAGAGAAGAATTTCTAAGAAGATGTGCTGTGGAACTGTGAAAAATGTGTTCTTTGACCCTCTAAAGTAAATGCATATTGTACATCTGTTACTGTAATTCCCCTTATTCTGTGCATGGTAGAAAATAAACAGAACATAAGTGATTTGAAGCCAAGCTTAAGTAGTTCTGATCCTGCAAAGCCTGTCCCCTGCTCTAGCATATTTTTCACAGGAGAGTGATAAGAAGGATGTGGTTTTTATGTGAACTGCATTAGATTGGCTAATGTGATGGACAGCAAACTCCAGAAGTGGGAAGGGAAAAAATGTTTATAAACAATGGTATCTTCCATCAGGGTGGCACATCAAGAGGGTAGCATCCAATCAGCTGAGACAACAAAATAATAATTTGGTAAGTAATGCAAAACAGAATTTATCTGAACACATAGAAAAACCATAACTTTTTTCAGTTAATGGAAACAAGCCCTGTTAAATTAAGCAAATTTAAATCAACCTATATAAAATATAGATTTTGTAAGGCAGAAATACAAATAAGTTTCAAATAAATTCATATAAGAAGATACACAGGATCCTGAACACCATGTTTCTCTTGCCACATGCATTTTAGGGGCAGTGTTTTTAACCTAAGGCTACCAGATGCCCCTGTTTCCTGAGGACAGTCCCCGGATTTACAAATCAGTCCCCATACAAAATCCTATCATTCCTACTGAAGTTGAAAAGTGTCCCCGGATTCACTGAAAAAAATCTGGTAACCTTATCTTAACCCCCCCACACACTGACTCTCCTCTGCAATGCTGTTGTTACTCATCTCCCCCAAGGTGAGATCCAATGAACTAGCCCAGCTATGTGTCAAGGGAAACATCTTGTGAATTATCTTAGCAAATCACTGTTTGGGAGGATGGATTTGTCAAGGCAATATGTAGATCTGCCCGTAAATACCTTGCTCAAAGATGTTAAGGAGTGCAAATCTATGCATGCTTACTCAGAAGTAAGTTCTATGGAGTTTAATAAAACTTATTTATTATAGTATTTATTAATATATAGGTAAAGCTTCCATGAACTAAAAAAAGTCCCCAGGAACTTATATTGACAATAGATAAATATCAGTAAAGCAATTAATCTTTAGGTAGAGTTTGGTCACCAGCTCATGAGTGTTAACTGTGCACCCTGAAAATCATAGATGTTCTGGTTTCTAAAGCGGAAGTACAGCCTGATCCTATTTATATAAACCTGAAAGTAAGCAACATTGAGAATTTACAGAAAGTGTATGTTGGATTGAATTCTTAGGCCTGTTAATAGTGTTTTGATTGATATGAGTTATAATCACATTAATAACAAAAAAAGAAACCTTTCAGGGACCTGAAAGGCAATCTTAAAAGGAACCTGTCTCATAGTTTTGTGATAATTAAATTTTGTTGTTGTGATTTTTGTCTTATTTGTTGAAACAGGAATAGCAATGCGTTAATTCAGATTGATTCATTCTTGAAATTATTTGCTCTTCTGACCCAATAGCGCTCTTTTGGAACAGCTGATTTTGAGATAGCAGCTTCCAAGTCTGGTGCAGCCTGTTCAGTTGAAGGGCATGGATTTAAACTGAATTTGAAAAGCCTAACATGGGCTAATATACTAGTACATACTTCAGCTTAACTGTGGTGGAATGAGAGTGTTAGAAGTCTAGTTTTTGTTTGTATTTCAGCTGAATTGACTCAAAAATAGTTGTCTTTTGCACACATGAGAATGTGTGGTTTGGGTGTGCTTGGGTTCCAACCATGAGTTGGCATCTGACTAAGGAGGCAATCCTACAGCAAGACCCACTGGGATGGGCTGCTTAGGATGCAGTGGATCTCTACCTCAGCTGACTGATTCATGGCTCAGCTGGCGTTATGTCCCCATCCCCATCTTAGCTAGTACACCAGTGTAATTTGCTCATCCTGGTTCAAAGCTGGGTGAGCAAGGCTGGTGTAGATCTCCAAAATGGAGTGTAGTGGGACAGAAAGGGAGGACTTCGGCTGGATCCCAGCCAGTTCAGCTCAGTCATGTAGTCTCGCGACCTGGCATAGACCACTATTTTAAAGGTTTGTGCCCACCCAGTAGCCAGGATTAGGCAGAGCAGCAGTAGGAGTCTTACTACTGAACAGGGTTTGGATCTGGTCTACTCTGAACTGATACTGGTTTACTTTACATCACATTCTTGTGCATAGGATTGCTCCTTAATCTACTATTTTTCTGCCTCCTTAGCATGCAGAATTGGTGGTTTTGTTGGAATAAATGCCCAGTTCACCCTCTTTTTGCACCCACTTGCATGCTCATCTGTATGTCATACTTTGGAGTGGACACAATTTGCTGCTCATCAGTCCCTTCCACCCTTCCTTCATTCTCAGGTTAACGTTCACTACCTCAATCCTCAACACTGAAGTAAAGGAGAAAAGGAACAGAATAGTCTGTCCTTGCCAGTTTAAAGAACTTCATGTTCCTGCAGGAAAATAATTATTATAATTAATTCTCTAGTAACTTTTTTGATGGGGTTTTATCAATATCCAGCCTGGTCCACGAACCAATTAAACTGGATACTTGAATTAGTTGAATTTGTTCCACTGTAGCCTGTAGAATCAGCTTAAATCCAAATAGGCCAGTTTAATTGATTTGTGGAAGGAGCTAACAGTGTAATTAGAAATTGGGAAATTTGCTTTTAGTGAAATCAGTAGGAACTTAAAACTTTGACATACTACAACAACCACTGATCTTCCTCACCCCTTTCTTTCCCAGTAGAATTGGGATTGATTTGCTTTGTTGCAGTTCTTCGTTAGACAACACAACTAATAGATAATGTATCTGAGCTGTGGGGAAGGACTGTAGTTCAATGGCAGATTGTATGTAGGTTCAATCTCCGGAATCTCCAGGTAGGGCTGGAAAAAACTTGCCTAAAACTCTGAAGAGCCACTGCCAGTCAGTATAAAGAATGAGGAGATAGATGGACCACTGGTCTGATTGGTATAAGGCAGCTGCTTCCTATGTTTTTAGACATGTGTGTGCTAGGGCAGGGGTGGCCAAGCCCTGATCTGGCACCCCAAGCATTCTGCCCCACTAAGATGCCATGTATTTTGTTGGTGGCAGGAAAGAAACAAAACAAAACACACACACACATATTATAAATAAAAATGTGCCCTGATCCATCTGTTGCATCTCAATTTCTTTCAGTTTCTTATTTTTCAAATTAAGTTCAGTTCTCAACATTTCCACATCAGTTTTGCATTTTTTATAAACAAAAACAAAACACTCTTATTAAACACATTTTTGCAAAGCAATGTCCCTTAATATTAAACATGTTATTCCCCCCACTGATACGGGATGTGCATTTTTATGCTCCACCGCTGAACAGGGTTCGGGTTGGGGGTTTCTTTACAACAGTTTAACTTACACCAGCATGCTTTCTTAGTTGAAATATGTGTCTCTCCTCCTACTGCTGTTTTCTTTGTTAGGTGATATACAGATAGCATTTTCCTTGATGCGTGACACACAGATCACATTTTTCTACAAGGAAAATACTGAGGAAGGAAAAAGGTTAAAATTCCACACCTCGATTGCTCTAGTAGCCCTGACCTTAATCTTTTCTGCCCACAGTTTCCATTCTTTAAAACTATGGGAGAGCCAAGCTCAGTTGTCCCTACGGCTCTGAACCAGCCGTTGATGCTGCTAAGTACTGTTGAATGTAGGTCAGAAACAGCTACTTCTAACTAAAATGGCTGTACTTTAAACGTGTAACCTACCACTCCCATTGCATCAAAAGCTTCATGCCTTGATACTTTTAAAAATTCCATGTTAGCATTACTAAGCAGCCATTCACAAATGTTTTCTCTTTTTTTCTGTACAGTTTTTTTTTGATACCTATGTGTCCCCTCCCACATTTTGAAGTGTAAAGTGTCAGGTCTGATTCTCAACCCAGCAGAATTAGTATAGTGCAACCTTACCCTACAAAACTGCAACCCAAAAGTTGGTTCTGATCCCTTATTAGTAAACTTCAAATTATCTTCTTTCTTTCCTTAAGAACCGGAGGAGGGGATTATTATTTCTTTTATGAAATAATGAAACTAGCTGTTGCAAGAAAGACTGAGCTGTGGCCACTACATGTCTCACATATCTTTCTGCCTTGCAAAGTATAATACAAAAACAACAATAATAAAAATCAAGTCCCACTCTGTGAGTCAGTCTGTGAATGCTGGAGTAAACTGTAAGGGAAATTAGAAGGTTCCCTTACTGAAGGTTAATAACAAGATAAAGAATCCAATGGTGTTTATTGATTCTAAGTGCAAAGTAGAACTCACTATAAAGAAGTCTCTTCAATAGAATTAAACTCAGTACGCACATAGATACAGCAGTGTAAAATCATCAAACCCTCCCTTCATTATGTTAGTTTATTCAGCCATAAAGCATCATTTAAGTGACACTAACCAATTAGCAATTTACACCTTTTGACATGTGCAGTTAGTCCCTTTTGTTGTTACCATATTTTATACCACCAGCTATGCAAGAGTGCTTAATCTGCATTTCTCTTTGAAGCGTCTACAGCATGATTTGTTGCATTTTCCAAGTCTCCTGATGACTCTGAATGTTTCCTTATCTGTAACATTAGCATGCTTACTCCCTTCCAATAACATCAAACATGGCTTTGCCCTCTTTCCACCTAGCAGTTTCTCTTCAAGACAACTTAACTAAATGATTTAACTATTTTGGTCCCTACAGCAGCATGATGGGAGCACATCACATCAATATTAGTAAATGGCAGCACTATGTTTCCTATTGGACTGGTTCACAAGGCACAGGAAGCCAAACAATGGCTTCCAAAGGCTTTGAAAAGGTGAAGGCTCCTGGAAAGGAGATCACAGCTGTTATTCTTTTTTATGCTATGCCGTACTGAGTTAAGCCAATGTCCTCTGAGCTGGGACTTTTGGTTACTGAGAGTTCATGGTTAGTGAGAAGGGAGTTTAAGCATGGGTCCTAGTTCGGAAAATAAGCTAAGCCAAAAACCACCATAGAGCTAGCAAACTACAGTTCCCAGAATTCTTCTTTTTTGCCAGGGAGTGGGGGGAGAGAGAAGGTGCTTTAAATGTGTACACAGCATAATTGCTTATGGTTACAGTGTATGAAAGCTGGACTTCATATTCATTTAAAGTCCATTTATTCGGATGGGTATGCTATGAGTATAACTTATAGAATCATAGAATTGTAGAGTTGTGAGGAGCTCAAGGGTCATCTGATCCAACCCCCTGCAATGCAGGAATCTCAACTAAAGCTCCAAAAAAGGAGAGTCCACCACTACCCAAGGGAGTCTGTTCCACTGTTGAACAGCTCTTATAATAGAATTAGAAGGGACTGTGGGTTAAACCACAGAGCCTAGGACTTGCCGATCAGGTCGGTGGTTCGAATCCACGCGACGGGGTGAGCTCCCATTGCTTGGTCCCTGCTCCTACCAACCTAGAAGTTCGAAAGCACATCAAAATGCAAGTAGATAAATAGGTACCACTCTGGCGGGAAGGTAAACGGCGTTTCCGTGCGCTGCTCTGGTTCTCCAGAAGCGGCTTAGTCATGCTGGCCACATGACCCGGAAGCTGTACGCCGGCTCCCTCGGCCAATAAAGGAGATGAGCGCCGCAACCCCAGAGTCGGTCACGACTGGACCTAATGGTCAGGGGTCCCTTTACCTTTACCTTTAAGAGGTCATCTAGTTAAAGTCCCTGCCAATGCAGCATCCCTGATAGGTGGCCATTCAACTTCTGATTACTAACTGCTAAGCTAACAAATAAGAGTCTACCACCTTCCATGACCGCCTTTCCCACTGCTGAAGATCTCCTACCATCAGCAAGTTCTTCCTATTGTTTAGTCTACATCCCTTTTCTTGTTAGTTGAACCTATTGGTTTGGGTTTCACTCTCGGAAGCAACATAAGAAAAATTACTTCCATCATCTATGTGACAGCTCTTCAAACATGTTAAGATAGCTGCCACATCACCTCTAACCATCTCTTCTCCAGAATAAACATATGCAAGTACATCAACCATTTCCCACCGGGCTTTGTCTTCAAGCTCCTCACCATCTTTTTCACTTTCCTCTGAAAAGTTTTTTTGAATGGGTGAGATGCACTCATGAACTCATAATGTATCTATGAGTGCTAGTCAGGACAGCTGTGTGCCTCTGAATACTAGCTCTGAGGAACAACAGTGAGAGAGAGTTGGTATGATTTTGCTGGGATAAAAGTGTGATATGTATGTGGTTGCCTTAGGTCAGTTGAACAAGACACTTCTCCATGCAGCTGAGCGGTAGCTTGATTTCAAAGGGCTTTACTGTGATCTTAGGCACTTGTGGTAGGTATTTTTGGCTGTAAATAAAAACCCTGCACTGTTAGAAAATGATCAAAAGGGGAGAAGTGGTAGAAATTTCTGTCGCAGCATTTTAAAGCACTATTCAGCAATTATGACAAACCACATGTGGTTGTTTCTGCTTGTGTGTTGTTGTTGTTTTGGGGTTTTTTTAGGGAAATGTAGCAGATGGGGGACTGTGAAGCTTTTTAATGGTAGCATTGGGAGTGGGTAATAATTGGCCCTTAAAATCCCCCCAGTTCCAGGACCTGGACAATTTAATTCAATACAGTCAATCTAAATTAATGCAGGAACTAAGAAAAGATTTATATAACTGGGGAAGTTTAAATCTCTCTTGGGTAGGAAGAAGCTCCATCATAGAAATGAGCATTATGTATTGCATTTTGTTCTTCTTATTAAATACCATGTTGAAAATGGATGATTGTTGAATTTAAAAAATGGCAGAATCTTCTGTTAAATGTTATGTAGGTAGGCAGTAAACCCAGACTTATGTCAGAAATGTTCTATCAGCAAAATAAAATAAAATCAGATGGCTTGGCATTGTGAAGGACAGCAACACCACACTCCAGTGACAACCCAGTGGGGTAGCTCATTAGCAATGTGTAACCTGTCCTACTTCTCTGTCCTCCCCACTGCCAGCTGCACCTAGGCCTAGGGGTCCTGAAGTCCCATTGACCCACAGTGGTCTACTTGGGAGTAGTGGAGACTGCCTGCCTAATTCTAAGTGTACTACCTGACCGCTTCAGTCCCTCAGCCCTCCTGATCCCCCCAATTTATACCATCAGTGTAGACAAGTTAAGCAGTCTGGGATCAGGGAGAACCAAACCACCCTTGAGTGTGCCCAGAAATATAACTAAGCAATTTATTTCAGGTGGAGTATAAAAAGAGGAGAAGCAGCAGCTATGTACACCTATGCAGAAGCAGAAGCAAAACAAAACACCAAACCAGAATATTGATCTGATTATATATTAGGCACAACATAGCAAAACACATTCTTATGGTCACCTCTGATAATGGTAGGTGGATGAGGGACAAAAGAACACAGGAACTGTATTGATACTTATGGTCCTGTGTGCCCAGGAGACCTTGAGGGACAGGTTGCTAAGCTGAACCAATCACAAGGCAGGCACGTATTTCAGGAAACTGAGCTTAACATCTTTGGAAAACTGGGATATGTCGTTGTTCAGTATTGTCAAAGTTGTCCAACTACTCTATTCCAAACTCAAAAATAGAAAGCGTAATGCTGGTGGTCAACAAAAAAGGTTTAAATACTGTCTCACGACAAATTTTTAAAAATGTAGTATAAACACCAACAACTGGGAAATACTTGCCTGCCAGTGCTCCAATTGGAGAACAGCATTTACCAAAGGTGTCATGGGCTTTGAAGACACTCAAACTCAGGACGCAAGGGAGAAATGTGCTAAGAGGAAAATCCATACCGTGATCAACTCCTGCCCGGAAACCAATGTCCCCACTGAGGAAGGACGCGTGGATCCAGAATTGGCCTCAAAAGTCACCTACGGACTCACTGTTAAAACCATGTTTATGGAAGACAATCTTACTCAGTTATGAGTGATCACCAAAGAAGAAGAAGAAGATTGTTGAAGTTGTCCAACTTCCCTGCCAGTCTTTCCTCTGCATCTGTATAGGAGGGGAGACATGACTTCCTCATTTGGACAAGATGGAGAACTAGAGAACTTGCTCTTCTTCAAAGGCCAAGCTAAGAGAGAGTTTGCCAACCCTCATAGGTCCCTCGGCAAATTGGATTTTTGAGTCAGTGCCATGGACATCACCTCCTCTGGTTACTTCTTTCCCCCATTCCTTGGAACAGCCCTCTTCCAATGAAATACAGGAAATACACATGCACACAAACTTCGCTTTTCCAAGGGACATTGGTGAACGTCAGATCCAGTAGAATTAATCTGAACCTTGAAAATCACAGAGTTGAAAGAGAAAGGAAAATGGCACCATTCTTCCAACTTCCTCCTTCAGCTATGCACTTTTCAAGGGAGTAAACTCTCACCACCTGATAAGCAAAGGGGCAATAAGTTGGGGTTGGGGGCTAAGAGACTTTGGGAATGCTAGGGAAGACTTCAAGGTCACAACTGCATCTATAGACACCAGTTTCCCTGGGTTGTTTACATGCCAAGAGTAATAATAGTGGTCTGGACTGCAGGGTTGACATACATTCACAATATCTGAATACACACTATACATTTAAAGCACCCCCCCAATAGATTTCCAGGAACTGTATTTTTAAAGGGTCCTGGGATTTATAATAATAATTTTATTATTTGTACCATACCCATATAACTAGGTTGCCCCAGCTACTTTGGGCAGCTTCCAACAGATATAAAAACATAATAAAACATAAAACATTAATTATAGTGCTATGAGGGGAAATTGCAGTTCCCAGAACTCTTTGGGGGAGGGGGAATATGCTTTATTTAAATATGCTGTATGGTGTGTACACAGCCACCATATGTATGCATCTTCTTGCATACCAAACAGACTAAATAACAGTACTGGATTAGTCTGCAGAGTTATATTCTCTTACCCTATCATAGTAACCGGACTCAAGTAACCCCTGATCTGCCAGCCCTTTTAAACAACTTTTTAAAAACCACACAGCTAGCACCGCTCCCCTAAATTTCAATCATAGCTGTGATTTCACTAATCAGCTAAAAATGATGCTTGGTGAGAGTAGGCTCGTTTCTCACAAAATGAGTGAGCAGAATAGGTTCTGCATATTTGGTGTCATATCTCTGATTCTACAAGGGGTGAAGGCTTCTTTTTTTTAAAAAAAAAAAGGACAATGGGAATTGGGACCTATTAATGGTACAACAGAATGTATCTACCAGGGTAAATAGGTTTATCTTCAGCATAGACCAAAAACTCTAATGAAGGTGCCAGACATACCTCTGTGAGGAAGGAATTCCACAAATTAGAGGCTGCTGCAAAGAATGCCCTCTCCTGGGTCACCACCACCCAAACTTCTGAGAGCAGTGGAACTACCAAGAGACCCTCTCCATTGATCTTAGCACACTAAAGGGCCTATATAGACAGAAGTGGTATTTCAGATATTTGGGGCCTATTTGGGTTCAACAGCTGGAATTGAGCCTAGAAATGAACTGTCAATCAAAACTTGATAAAACCAGGCTAATCAATCAGTATGGCAACCCTAAGTGTACATTATTGTTGCTGTAGTGCTTAAAAACGCCTGTTTTAAAATACAGATTTTATATGGCTTTATACACTGGAAGGTTCTCAGTTGGCCAGGGCTCTTTGTGGTGTGTCCACATCAAATGACTTACGGTCAGTACTTAACTGAATTGCACACAGCAAGTCAACCAAAAGTAATTAGCTATATTGTATGTAATTTCTTGCCTAGTTTACCAGTCTATGCTTACAGGCATTGTTTTGGATTTGTTTTTTATAGGGTTTAAGGCATCCTTGGTTTTAACAAATAGCCTTTTGCAATAACATCAAGTCCTGATATGGCAAAAAAAATAAAAAGTGTTCTGGGCAGCTATGGTTTGTTTCCTCAAAATAACGAACATACTTCACAAATGCCTTTGAAAATCAGGCCAAGCAGCTTCCTTGCTTCCAGACGGAAGATTTAATTAAAGCCCTGCTGGGACAAATGAGCCTTTGCTCTGACTTTGGTTGCTTTTGATGATGGGTGAACTCCTCAGGCATGTATTATGCAGCAAGTCAGATAAGTTCATCATTGTGGCCACTTCTTGACATACTCTGTGGCATTATTAACTGGAAGTCATTGTTGCATATGTTAGGTCATTGGTGGCCCATAAGTCAGCGCAGCAGACTTTTGCAATGTACCAGGATGGGACTAGATGGCATTGTGAGCCAGTCTATAGTCGGGCCTTCATTTCTGCCTATCTCGTGCTATGCTCACTGCTAAGCAGTTCATTAGATGAAGTAAAATCCTGCTGTGGTGCTGAGGGCCAATATATTCACATGTGCTGCAGTGGTATTTTCCTTTACTGTGTGGTTGATGTGGAAATGTTGACTTCTATTGCACTCAGTGATGTCTCCCTGTCTATTTATATTTCACCATTGATACAGCAATGCAGATGTTCACAAACTGCATGACTACTGTGCTGGTCTCTCGGGAGCTGTCAGGGCTTGAAATAGTTATAATTATGCAGTGGAAACTTAGAGGGGGGAAACGCAGTTCCTGTAGGCAGGATTCCCTGGCTTCAGCCGTGATGTATTCCTGTTAATGGGCTGCAGGCAGGCAAATTTGTCAGGTTATAACCCAGATTACCCTCCTGCCTGCCTTTTTATTTTTCAACAGGCCTTCAGCTGTTACAAGAAAGGACAACCACAGTTTCCTTGCAATTGACACATTTCTTCACTCTGGTTGTTACTCTTTTCCAGTAGCTAGAACCCTGACCCACTGCAAGGTTTAAAAACAAGTAAATAAATAAATAAACAAAAAAATAACATTCTGACAACAGCCTTTGAATTTTGGCAAGTTTTTCCTTCCTGTAGGACAGGAGCAAGGCTTTTTTTACAGGAGGAATTTGTCAGAACTCAGTTCCAGCACCTCTCAGGTGTTCATGGTGCATTCCAGCACCTCTTTTTCTAAAAAAAATAGCACTGGACAGGAATATCCAACACAATGTCCTGCAGAAGTGGTTGTAGATATGTATTGTTTTGTGCTGCTTATGCAGGAACTCATGGAAAACTGAGTGAATGGTAAATCAGGCTTTATTCTTAGTGAGGCCTAAGAGTCTGCCTGCATAGAATGTAATTTCTCCCACTAGGATACACCACTGACTCAGATCTGGCCTCTTGGGTCATAGCTGTTTCTCTTAAAGGAGCCACATGCCAGATTTTTTTAAAAAAAATTATTAGTGAATAATGTATATATTACATAATGCAACTCTTATCATCCTTAATCATTGCATTTTCTGGCTTAGGCTGACGGGAGTTGTCATCCAATAATAGCTGGAGGGCAACACGTTGGCTACCCCCACCATGGGAGCATATCATATTTCCTGCGAAAATGTGAAAACAGCAGCAGATTAGTCCCCTGAAAATAGCAGCATCAGCCAATTTTTATGTGCACTTGTTTTAGTGAAAACCCCAGATACCAAAATTAATCAGTTCCCCTCTTATTAATGTTCCCAGTAATATTGAAATCCCAAATATGGAAAGAAATTCAGCAGAGGAGGATTTCATAAGTAGCTCTGCTGTTAAAGGTATGCAAAATAGACGGTCCGATCTTACACATAGCCACATGCTCAATGAATGGGATATAGTAGTGTTCCCACTAGTGGCAATAATGGCCTAGTTCCCACTTTATTAGCACAGGATGGGTGTAATTGAAAAGTGCACTTTGGTGTTGCACCACCTATCTTTAAGGAAGATGTGTGGAATGTCCCCTTTACTCTGGTAGCAGGGTGGACCTTGATATCTCAGTCAGAGGCTCTAGTTATGTATCTACTTCCCAGATCTGTAAGATAGGTGACCACAAGACCTTTGGAATTCCCTCCTAGCACATTGACAGTAAACAGCTACACTTCAGATTTTGGGAAGGCTTTAAATGCTCATTTGTTTCAATTGGCCTTTTCTGGCTAGATCTACACAGCTATAAAAAAACCGCATTGAATATGCTCTGCAAAAAACCATTGTAAAGCTCACAATTGAAAATATAATTGAGTTGCTATTTCAGCTCTACAACATTCATAACCCTGTATTTGACTAATGTAGCTGAGTCCCCTGATTATTTTTTGTTATAATAGAGGCTGGAATACTATAATTGTAGTTTTTATGAATTCTGGTTTTAGTAATGTTGGATGGTAGTTTTTATTGTTGTAAGCCACTTTTTGGGTTTCCCCCACAAAAGCTGCATATAAGTATTTTTTTAAAAAAACTTTTTAAAAAAATATCATATGATCTTTCCAATAAATGTGTTTGGCAAATTCCAGATGTTACCAGGTTTTCATTTTGTTTCCTTATTGTGGAATTGCACTATAGTGATAAAGAATTAGGCTTTGGCTGCTGCACAGAGAACTGTGTCAGTTTATTGGTCCATCTAACTCAGTATCAAGTGAGTAGCAGGTGCACAGACACATGGCTGGGAGACGTAAACAGTGAGGTCAGAAGGATACGAAATGCAGAAAACTACAGATGCTATTAACAGTGGCCATTCACAAAAACAACAACAACAACCCAGACATTCTGTCAGGCATGTGCTAAGCCAATTCACACATGTAAAGGTAAAGGTACCCCTGCCCGTACGGGCCAGTCTTGACAGACTCTAGGGTTGTGCGCCCATCTCACTCAAAGAGGCCGGGGGCCAGCGCTGTCCGCAGACACTTCCGGGTCACGTGGCCAGCGTGACATCACTGCTCTGGCGAGCCAGAGCCGCACACGGAAACGCCGTTTACCTTCCCGCTAGTAAGCGGTCCCTATTTATCTACTTGCACCCGAGAGTGCTTTCGAACTGCTAGGTTGGCAGGCGCTGGGACCGATCAGCGGGAGCGCACCCTGCCGCGGGGATTTGAACCGCCGACCTTTCGATCGGCAAGCCCTAGGCGCTGAGGCTTTTACCCACAGCGCCACCCGCGTCCCTGTAGTGTGATTCAAAACCCATTGTGTTTTTTCAATCCACAAATGATAGCACATCACAGCTATCCCTCTGGACACAGTTTCACAATTACTAAGCACTGCTTCTGGAAAGGAGGATGCAGTAGTACAGTACTTGTACGGATGGTGGTATAGGAGACAGTGTGGTGTTTTGGGGCAGTTCTGGATTCTAGTCCCTCTTTAGCTATGAATCTGACTGGAGAGGTTTGAGTTAAGACTTTTTTAAACAAACAAACAAACCAAGCTTTGAGATTTTTTTTGTTTTTTACAATCAACTGGTATCTAGATTGCATGAAAACAAACAAACAAACAAATAAATAAAGCACCGTATTTTTCGCTCTATAAGACGCACCAGACCATAAGATGCACCTAGTTTTTGGAGGAGGAAAACAAGAAAAAAAATATTCTGAATCCCAGAAGCCAGAATAGCAAGAGGGATCGCTGTGCAGCGAAAGCAGCGATCCCTCTTGCTGTTCTGGCTTCTGGAATAGCTGCACAGCCTGCATTCACTCCATAAGATGCACACACATTTCCCCTTACTTTTTAGGAGGGGAAAAGTGAGTCTTATATTGCAAAAAATACAGTAAGTCAGTGTCTTTCAACCTAACCTACACTACAAGGTTGTTGTGAGGACAGTTGTGGCATGGCCTCATGTATGCTACACTGAGCTGCTTGGAGGCAGAGTAAGCATAAAATTCAATAAACACATTGTACTGTATGCTCTTAAACAGATTCCAGTATCTACGGTAATTTCTATAATTGCACATGTGCATTTTCTTTATCTGCACATTTTGAAACATTATTTCCAAGGCTGACATACTGCAGTGTAATTCTGACGGGTGACAAACAATGTAAAGTTAATAAACTCATTGAACCAATTTAAAAGTATTAATCATCAATTTTAGTAGGCTGAATCCCAGTAGATTTCTGTCAAGTTTTCTAGGCCAGCAATTTTTTGTGTGTGATGGGGGTGGGGGAGAGAGGAATAGCTGCTTATGAAGGTGAAAAATCAGACATGCCTGCAAAGAAGAAGGGTGAATAAGTGTATATTTATTTATAAATATTTCAGATTTGGTTTTTTTCCTCATGCTGTATCCTGAAACCTGGCTGCTGCTTATAACAATTTCAAAATGCAAGCATAAAATTAGTTCTAAGTGGTAAAGCATTCACAACATTCTAAAAGCATTCTGGAGGCTACCCAGACTTTTGCAAATCGGTGGTTTTCTGTGTCTCTGAAGCAGTCAGTCATTGATGAGAATGCCTTGCTACATAACTTGAGCACCTGCTTTCTTGAAGTAATGGGCAACAGGATTCTCCACTATGCACTAAAACCTCTTAACCCATACCCTTGCTAGCAAATCTCAGCACCAGCATCACATTATCTCATATATCACCAGACCAATTGGAGACCCAGCAGGCATCAATTAAACATTTGATCCCTATCAGAAGACAATTAAATGGTGAGAGCTTTGTGGTCTCAAAAGACTTTTACATATCAGTGCTGTACCTGTTCCAAACGCTTCCTGTGGAAGCATAAGTTCCAAGAAATCACACACTTATAATACTACAGAATTGGTGATCCCTTATCTTGTACATTTCAGTCCTGTGCCTGTTTTGATCATTGCATTCATCCTGTATCAAGATGAAACATCTACTATTTGTAACCTGTTCTCTGAATATAAACGAAAGCTGAAAGTAAGTTTTGCAACTCTTGTAACTGATATGGTTGTCATTTAAACAAAGCATTGTCTACAAAGTGGGTAAAATTCTGAAGGAACCTTTCTTGTCCCTGAAGCATACTGTATGTGTATTGTTGGTATTAATATATATTTAAATGCCTAATCTGTTAATGGTGAAACTGGTGAAACTGGTAATGGTGAAGTCTTCTTTTAGCAAGTGTTATTTTCACGGGAGGGAAAACTTATTATCACAGCCAGTTGTTCATATAAATGTGTGTGTGGGGGGGGGGGAGAGAATCAAATTCAGCTTATTTGAGCAATTTATTGTGCTACATTATCCTTCAGTGGGTGACTTTGTTCTTTAAAAGCAAGTCACATTCTTGAATGCACATTAGTAGCTCTTTTCTACAGGGGGTCCCCTAAATAAAGACTAAGCTAGTTTGCAACTGAATTTTTGAAGAAAAAAAATTAATTGTTTCTTCCTTAATTTTATTTTAAGATCCGGATTTCAAGGACCTTGGGGTTTTGAAACCATTGCCAGGTTGGTATGTTCAGTGTTTCATAACACTTGGAAGTCTTCAAATTTTAATTGAGATATCTATATCTATATATAGATATATATTTCCTTTCCCCTCCACCTTCTTTATTGGGTTTGATTTTGTTGTTGTTATTGTTGTTACTCAGTTTGTGAGTTTGAGATGGGAGGATCTGAAGGAATTGTGGAATCTGTGCAAATTGGGAAAGAAGGGAAAGCTTCGGACACCGAGGCAGTTGATTGTAAATGGTACATCCGAGCACCACCAAGATCCAAGGTCAGTCCTGTTCCATTCTCTGATTTGGGGACTTAATTTAAAGAAGTGGCTTTACTAATACAGCATTTATTACTTTGTACAGACAGGCTTTGCTTAATATGACTTGCACCATTGAACCTGTAAACTGTTATTTTCCTTTAAAAGATGGAAAAGCAATTTGTCACCACACAGAATAATAACCGTCACGTGTTCTAAACCATGATTTGGGCTGTATAATAAATCGGTCATTTTGAGCTAAAGGGATGTTTTAGATTTAGGTGGGTCCTTCTAGTTTGTTCACAGCACAGCAAATGCACTTTCCCCCTTTCCCTTCCCCCCAATTTCTTGCAAGGAATTCATTCTTCTATACCTCATTTTTCCAGCACTTAAAGAGTAACATTTTATCACTGGGACAAAGATGGCTTATTATTAGAACATAATAAGAGCCTGCTGGATCAAACCCATGGTCCTTCTAGTCCTGTTCTCACAGTGCCCAACCAGATGCCTATGGGACCTGACCCACAAGGGCATTTTCTTCTCCTGTGGTTTCCAGAAGCTGATATCCAGTAGGATACTTGCCTCTGATGGTGGAGGCAGAACATAATCAATGGCTACTAGCCTTGATAGCTATTGTTTCTGTAACACTAGAAAATATTCAAAGCACTAGAAAATATTCAAAGCACTTCATAATCAGTTTCCTGTAACTCTTCCAACAGTTATGCAAGGCAGATCGCTAATGTTATTCTCGAAGCACACTTGGGGAGCTGAAGATGGTATACAGTGGTTTGCCCAAGATCACCTGATAAGTTAAAGGGAGAAATGAGACTCAAACTAAGAACTTTCTGATTTGTAGGTAGCTCAGTTAATTGTGCTTGGTAGTGCTGTGCAGGGCTGGCCCATCCATGAGACCGGGGGGGGGGGGGGGACAAGTGCCTCAGGCGACAGGATCCACAGGGGCAGCAGATGCCAATGAAGATATTTATTCCTACCTTGTTCCTGATGTAGATCTTCACTCACTCCTTCTTCCCTAGCATAGGGAACTGCCATTTATTTGGTGGTTCACCTCAAGTAACAATATGCCCTGGTGCCGCAAAATTTGTCTGTGAGTGTGTTGTGGTAGATACGTATGTGCTTCAGAGTATCGAGCTATGTTGCAGACCAGACCACGTGTATCTAATCTTTTTGTGAACTTTTATTGTTATTGTTTTACAGCCAATGTGTACAGTTGCACAGCTAAATGTCCCACCACCTTATTTTAACTATTCAGAAGATTTATATTGTCTAGCACCAAGGGCATGTGTCTACCATTTTAAAAGATTGTAGTAGATACGAGTGTGCTTGCCCTTGCAACAAGTCTAATCTCTGTATCTCACTTTGTCTGTCTCTACCACTCAGATCCATTTTGTATAATGTAATACTAAACGGAAAACCCTCTTTTAAAATACGCAGTTCCACTTTTATCACAGGCTTTTCCACTTTCAAATCTCAAATCTGGAACATGTCTAGTTTGATATAAAAGGCAAAAAGAAAAAGGATTCTGGACTTTATTGATTTTTCAGTTCTGTCTCTGCTTTTATTTAATCAACTGGAACAATGGTAATAAATTTAAAAAGGTTAACAAAAAAATCCTATACATATCTACACAAAAGTAAATTTCATATATTTTAAGAGAGCTTACTCTGAGCTAAGAGGCATGAGATTGCAGTATCAGTCAAGAGGACCTACTTTTGAGGAGACTTGTATATGATTGCCCTGTAAGGCTGCAATCCTATGCATGTGTAGTTAGGAATAAATCACATTCTCCTTAATTAGTTTACTTTTAAGTAGATATGCACATGTCTGATAATGTGGAAGCTCAAATCAGTAACATTATTTGCTATCAGTCTTATATTTTATTGTAAGTTATAATTCTTATGTAGTCGTGTGGTGGCATGCTATATGGAAAATGGAGATTAATTAGTCAGGTGTTGTGTTTTTGTTTATTTATTGTGACATTCATATACCACCACATATCCCAAAGTTCTCTAGGTGGTCCAAAATAAATAGTTCTATGGTAGGCTGATTTTAAATATACTTTGGGGATTTTTATTCTGCATGACTCTAGTTATTTTGATTGGAAATCTTCACCTGTAGATTACAATGCAAGTTCTTTTAATTGTGCTGGAGGAGCTGAAACACACACACACACACACACACACAGGAATTCAACATTGAGCTATTCCAATCAGTTCATCTGCATTACAGCTTGCCAAATGGATCAATACTCCCTCCTTTCTCACAGTGTTCTGGGGCTTCTTCTCCCCCACCCAGCAAATTTAGGGAATGCAGTGGAGAGGAGGGGGGGGGGGAGGCAACAATGCACAAGTGGAAGTCCTTTCACAGGGCTTCTGCTGACAAGGCTGAATAGGTAAACCCGCCCTGAATATCTATAATAAAATTGAGGGTCTAGTAAACAGGATGCACCAAGGCCTGGGGGCCTTCTTTTGTTTATTTATATGGAAATAATGAAAACAGAGCTAAAGCTTTTCTTGGAGCCATGCCATAGTACCAAGGGTCATCTCCCCACATCCTCCTTCCACATTGCTCATATAAAAATAGCTCCCCTCTTCTCTGCCTTCACATAGAAGTAATTTTTTCTTTATTTTTGTACTGAATGCTTGTTAGTGTAGCCCAAGTTTCTCTGCCTGGCAGTCTGTACTTTATTAAATAAGCACTTGCTAGTGAATCTTCCTCAGTTAACTCCTTTGGGGATGAAGTGTAGGACTTTTTTTTGTCTCCACAATCAGGAGGAGATATTTCAGGGTAGAACTATACATTATTCCTCCACCGTGTGTCTTCAAAGCCCTGTGGCAGCAGCTGCTTCACATAGGTGGCACTTTCCATCAGGTGAACAACAGGCAGGAGGGAAAGCCCTCATCCAGAGTTTTTCTCTGTCAACTCTCTCCCAGCCACTTTCTAGCCCTATGCTCCCTACTGGTGGTGGAGACCTGGAGAGATAAACAGAGGATGAACAAAGAGTTCTTTTGCAAAGGAGAAGATGCATCTAAGCCAGGCATAGGCAAACCCGGCCCTCCAGATGTTTTGTGACTACAGCTCCCATGATCCCTAGCTAACAGGACCAGTGGTCAGGGATGATGGGAATTGTAGTCCCAAAACATGTGGCGGGCTGAGTTTGCCTATGCCTGATCTAAGCTTTGAAGAGAGACATGTAGTTCTCCTCTCAGGCTCTGTCCTTGCTTTTTTAATATATTGCTCAGAATTATTGATATGTATAGCTGCACTTGCTCACAAATGACATTTTTCTTTTAAAAACACACACCACATAAACAAGAGGAAAAAGAGTGCACATACAGCAAACAAATGAAGAGAATTTCAGGTGCAACAAGGGCAACCCTTGCAGGCGATCCTAACAAGATAAAAGGGAACAAAATGCAAGTGAGGATTTCTGATTTGGACACATTCTCAGGATTTCATTGGTTGACACCTGATTAAAGTAACCTTGGCTATGTATGTCAACACTGCCCTGAAAGGCACATTATGCCATTATGCTACTTTAATTCTTCTTAACACTTGGGGTTTATTGGTAAAGAGACTCCAGGATCTACTGGCTGGCTTTTGTGGTCTGAAGCTTGCTGCTGATGATAAGTTAATATGGGCAGATCTGACGCATCCGCTATTTCTCCTATCACCTCATGGGAGATGGCTCGTTCATGGAATGTACATCGCTAAGGTTTTGTAATGAGAAACAACCTGCTGGCCATATCTAACCTGCAGAGCAGTGCACCTTCCTGCAAACTTATCGGGGGAGCTGGAAGAACCTCCCTTATATGGGCAACTTTACTCTGGCTCCCAGTGCTAAATCAGTAAATTAAACGATCCATATCTTTCCCCACTTGCTCTGGTTAAAGGTATGCTGAGGACGCACCTGACTGATCCATCTCATCCATCTCATCTGTAGATGTCATAAGCCCCCAGGGCCTGAGAATAGATCCTTTCTCAATATCTCTTCCAACCAGCTGGCAATGAGAGTAAGCCAGATAAACAACCCTTCACCATTAAGATGCTTCAGATAGTCTGATCAGGGCAGCTTAGCTTAAAATCCCCACCTGGCCACACCAATTCTGCTAGTTTTAATTAGGGGCAGGAGAGAAAATTATTTGTCCTTCCTGGAATACTATGCAAACTAAAATGCAGCTTTTCCATTGAAAATCACACTTCTCTGAGTTTTGTGATGCGGTTCTTCTTCTTCAACAACAACATCATTCTCATATATATATATATCAGGGGAAAGTCTCTCTACAGATAGTAAGTCTTCAGCATTAATCTCTGTTACTTGTTTCCCATTCTTGCCCTCTCCTAGTCAAATATAGATGGTCCAAATACAGACTAGATTAGCAGACAAGACTTCCAAGCCAGAAAACACGTGTCTGTGAATTTTACCATCTCTCTTTTGGAATTTAAACACTGATTATTCCAATTAGACACGAAGCTATTTGTTTCTCAAACCATACAACTATTAAGTTCTTTGTGGGAAGATTTATAACCATGTGAGTGGATATGTTTTTCTCAGCCCAAATGTAGTTTTCTGCTTTGGATGAAAGAATGGAAAAAATTCAATGAGCTTTTCTAGGATATTGGCTGAGTCTTCTGATGGTTTCTTGACCTCCCCAATCAATCTTGTTGTCAGAACAAACCTTCAGTGACTGATGAAGAAAGAGAATTCATCAAAAGTGATATAAAGAAATTATTATCTTACTGTTACAGAAGTCATATGTTATTCACCCTTTGCAGTGATTCTTTTCTCTTGATGTATGCAGTCAGGGCTTTTTATTGTGTTCAATTTTTTATTTTTTTAAAAAAATAATAAACTCCAGCCTACATTGCTTTTTTCATTATTATGATGAGACTATATCATAAACGTGACAAGACAATAATTTAAACCATAATGTGATCAGGGGCTATAAATTATATGTGCTGCAGCTGCAGTGATGCTTTATCACTTTTGTTGCTAATGGCACTGGCATTTAGCAGTGACATACCAAAGCTCAAGCAGTACCAGCATTCAGCTCCAGAACTTTTCATTTATTTTAGCCAAAACAACATGGAATTGATGGTTTGGAGAGAGGTTTTCAACGAAATTTTCAAGCAGAAGTATGAAAACATAAAATGCGATGGTTGTTTCTTTCCCTTCTGTCACACAATTATGTTTTATAAGATAGCACTTGCAATGCCAAATGCACAAATGCAGGCTTATAAAATACTAGTGCTCTTTTTGAAGCAGAAGCACAAAATATTCGCTGTTGCAGCAACAGACGAACACAGCTTCTTCTCTGATTGTTTCAGCTTGGTTAACAGTAGGTAGTCTCAAGTGGCTGAATCCTGCCATGAATTACACAGTTCTGAATTAGGGCTTCTATCAAAAGAAAAAGCCTAGTGAAGGTGCAGATTCAGGGAGGAACTTTAGGTGGAGGGGAGAGTACATTTGCACTTTAACTTCTGGAAGTAAGAGGAAACATCATGTTTTGATATCCCATTGCAATAGGTCCTCTCTGTGAAATCACCACTTGGAATAATCAAGCATGCCTCCAGAAGACCTGTTTATTGGGCTTTCGTAATCCTGCTTTGCTTGTGCAGAGGCTGTGTGACCCACTGAAGTGGAACATAAAAATATAATTTTAATAATAATAAACCCGAGGTACTGATTGATTTAGATTATTTGCATGCCACCTTTCCACAGTTGGTTCTCCATTTCCAGTTCTTCCAGTCTTAAATCCAGTTCTCCACATTTCTGAAGCTGTTTGCAATGTAAAAAAAAAAAAAAAATCCTGTGAAAATTCTTCAGAATTTTAGTGTGAATTCCTCCTAATAAACAATTCTTTGTTTGCAGTTTTGATTTTAAAGCAAATTATCCAAATACAATGTAGTGTAGTATGTTATTTCCACCAATATATTCCTTTTATGCACATTCCTCCTAATTTACACATATTTTAAAGCATTGTTTAGCTAGAGACCCACATCACAAAGTTCATATAAGTGTGAATTTTGAAGGATGGCTGTATTTTAGTTCTCATACTGTTTCAGACAGTGCAAAATTGATAGATTCAGCTTCAATTTTGAATAAAATCTCTCACCCATTTTTGGTCCAAAGTGGGCTTATTATCAAAAACAAAACAAAAAACCAGTGGGAATTGTGGTGGAAGTTGCGGGGTGGGAGAGTAGTTCACAACACACCAATAAATTCAAGTAAGACAAAAAACAAACAACCATAATTTAACCAGCAGAATAAATTAAATATTGTGAAACAAACAATCTAAACATAATACATGAGTACAAACGAACAATACATGAGCAACTAAATCAACCTAGTACATGAGTACAAAAGTGTACAATTCACACATAGCTTTTTCATGTGTTCTTTTGGAGAGAGAGAGAGCGAAAAGGGAGGGAGCAGGCCTATGGTTGAGCAAAAGACAGTAAATCTGACATGATACATAGGCTAGTCTGTCCACCCCTTTCAAGTTCTACTTTTTTAAAAAAAAAAATCATTATACCTGGGTGGGTGGGTGCGAGCGCACACATATGTATGCACACCTAATGGAAGATAAGCAATTACTGTGGATTCTATGTGTTTGTCACAAATGCATGAAAAGGACAAATGATTAAAGTGGTTAGGATTTTCTCTACTGCACAAGCTTTATTAGAAAAGAATCTATTTTTTGAAAGAAAATATTTTCAAATAATACTGCTTGAAATCTTGAGTCAATTGCACTTGATTAGTAATGTGTGATATGCAGAATAAATACTGCTCTATCTATTATAATGCTGGGGAGGCTAAAGAGCTTGTGGATTAAAGCAAAGTGTTCCATTTTTACAGAGCAACACAAGTAAGAGTTTGATCAGCTTATGCTGCTTTTCTAAAGCTAGCTAGATTGTTCAGGAGTAGGATTCCCTTAACACCAGTTTGTTTGCAACATAATCCTCTCTGTCATGCTTACTAGTGTTATCTCCAGCAGCCATGGGGTAAAAGCTTAGTCTAGCGACTTGAGACTAAGGTTGCAAGTCAGGAACTTTGGGTAATAAAACATACCTCATCTGTATAGCTGTGCTGTTGTCTATCTATTGGTGACTTAATTTCATACCCCCTAGGCTGAGATGAAATGCACTTTGGGAATTGTCATTACAAAGCAAAGTTGGCCAAACATTAATGAAGATTTAAGATGAATATAGGAGGAAAAACAGGATGTACATCTGGGGGTAATGGCATGGCTATCAAACTAGGTGCTAAATTGCTTTTAAAAATTAGTATAAAAGAAGTTGAAGATTGATGAGCAATGACCCCAATTAAGTAATCAATCTAACCAAAAGAAAAGTGTAAATTAGGTAGTGAAATTTATCACGATAGCTCCTTTTATGCATAGGCCTTCTGGCTCCTTGAAGAAGGGACATTGAGGGAGAGACCTCCCTTTTTGGAAAGAGCTGTAGCAGACCCAAACATCTCTAGGAAGATTGGGAAAGATTTTTGTCTGAATACCCTGGAAAACCTCTGCCAATCAATGCAGATCATACTGAAGTAGATGGACCAAAGGCGTTACTCTGTCTAGGTCAACTCCCCATGTTCCTATATTCCTATTTACTCACCTTTCTCTTTTCCTGCTTATACACAGATCATCTCAGAGATGCATCAACATATATGCAGTAGATTCCACCACCCCTAAAATAGTTGCCACAGTTAGTTATGGATAGGCTGAAGGTCAAGTGTCTTAAATTTTGCATCTGATAGTCACCAGTAGAAGACAAACTGGGCGTGGGCATAGCTTAGTTTAGTTCAAATGACTTTGTGAAAAGGCAGTTTTCATCCTTTAGCTCTTGGCTACATAACGTACTGCGCTGAAGTCAGCTGGAAAGACTCCAGCTCACTCTGCAGGGCCCAGTGTAGTGCAGCACAGGGAGTGTGTCAAGCTTAGACAAGAGAAAGAAAGTTCTGATTTCTGCATAGCTACTTGCAGTGGGGCTCTTGGACAAATCTCTACTCTGCTAGATCTAAGTAGGTAACTGTGGATGAAATTCCTTAGAGGATGCTGAGAGCAAAGGAAAAGTGAAAGCCTTTTTGCCTTTGGAACTCCTGCTCTGTCCCCTTCTCTCTCAACCCCCTCATCTTTCTCCTTTGCCTAGCACCTGCTTCTAAATTTCCTTACATTGGTATCCTCTCTGAAATATGTGGAAGTCTCATACATTTCATTGGCACACCCCTCTAAATAATCGGAATCAGACACAGGATATAAGACAGGCACAGGCAAACTCGGCCCTCCAGATGTTTTGGGACTACAACTCCCATCATCCCTAGCTAACAGGACCAGTGGTCAGGGATAATGGGAGTTGTAGTCCCAAAACATCTGGATGGCTGAGTTTGCCTATTCCTGATCTATACTCCATAGAAGCAAATGGTCACATTCTCTCCCCCCCCCTTTCTTTTCCTTTCTTTCGTTTTGGTCATACAATTTACTGGTTATTCTGGGTCAATTGGTTCAATGTACATTTACATTTTTTTTTTAAAAAAAACACACTATACAGATGTGTGACAACTCTGAATAACAGTTAAAGCAAATTTGCTAAAACAATATATTGTTTTAAAACAATAATATATAGTTTATTTTACTATAAAATTGATACAGTTGCATGCAGGAAATCTGATATAATTTGTACAAATTATGTACATTGTATGTAGGGTTGTTTTATAAATTTATTTATTTAAATGTTTTTTTTTTTTAAAAAAAGCTGGCTCTTCAACAACACCAAAAACACACCCAAAGCAGCATGACACGGACATAAAATGGACTGGTAGGGAGGAAATAAGCAAACTCAGGTTCCAGTACTTTGTTACAAGTTCTTCTAATGAGATTTGGGATGGAAACAGTTCAAGGAGAGTAGATACAAAGTTTGCTTGTCTCTCAACTTCATAAGTGTAGCAGCCCTGCAGCCCTTCTTAATAGCCTTCTGCTGGAGCCTGACAGATTGCTTTGAAACTTGGCTTTAAAAATGGTAGAAGACAGTAAATTTTATTCAAATGCACCTGTTTGCATATCTCCTGCACTGGTTGTCTATTTTTGAATACAACTCAAGAGTTTTGTTTTTGGGCCTGTGTATCTGGAAGAATGTATGTTCTTCCCACGTCAAACTGCTTGTGTCAGGTCATGAAACAAGGTTGTACTCCACATGCCCCGCCTTTTGAGGTGAGGTGGGTGGAAACTGGAGAGAAGACATTTTTATTGTAGTACCCTGTTTATGAAATTTCTCTTTTCTTTGCTATTTTTTGATGCTAATCTTTTTTTTTAAAAAAAATCTTCCAACCATCACTTTTAAAGTTTTCAGTTTTGGAGCACAATCATATCAATATCTATTCTAAAGTAAGTCCCATTGAATTAAATGGGATTTACTTCCAGGTAAGTGTATGTAAGATTGCAGCTTTAATTGTTTTAACCTGCTGCTTTTAAGTGCTCACCTGTTCAGTCTTACAGTTGCTTACTTGTTATTTCTGTTTTGATTTGTAACGATTTTCTTCTTATTCTGTGAACTGACTTGGAAACTGTTCATAATATATAAAATGTACGAAATAATTAAGTTATGTCAGTGGAACAGCTTTGATGTTTTACTACATCAGAAATTACAGAGATGTTAACAAGAAGGTGCTTTTTAACCCATTAGAATCCACCCTGCTTGAGGAAATGTGAAAGGAAAACCAATGTCTTATTTCCAAAGGATTCCTGGGTTCTCAAACATTAGCTCTTATACTTTTTCCATTAATAAAGGGATGAAATTGCAATTGTATTCCTGGTTCTTTTTCTCAGAGTGCAAAACCACAATTTTTTAAATGGGACAGTAAAAAGCTTTTTAGCTTTCTGTTCCAGATTCAGTAATACAGAAAGCCTTCCATTTTGATTTTTGTTGTTGCTGTTATGGCTGATTCACACATGCAAGTAATTACTTGATGTGACAGTCAGCAGGTGATGCTCATGCATGTGCGGACCGTATGCATATTTAGAGGGAGAATAAATAGTCATGCAATGGAAATTACTTTTTAAAAAAATATTGCTCAGTTCCATTAATAACCCCACACTTTTCCCAGAGCATAAACACAGCCAGTGTTCGATTACAAACCAGTGGATTTGTGGATTTTTTTTTCTAAAGGGAAATAATGTTGCTGAAATGCCTCTTGTTCCAATGATGGTTTACACTGCCATATTCACTGTTTTTTTGTTTCGTAGATATATTTACGGTTCTTGGACTATGAAATGCAGAATTCTAATGAATGCAAAAGGAATTTTGTGGCTGTCTATGATGGAAGTAGCTCAGTGGAGGATTTAAAAGCTAAGTTTTGCAGCACTGTTGCTAATGATGTGATGCTGCGCACAGGTCTTGGAGTAATCCGCATGTGGGCAGATGAAGGCAGCCGAAGCAGCCGATTCCAGATGCTCTTCACATCTTTCCAAGAACGTAAGGCTTTATCAGGATGTCAAATGATTCAAGTCTTTTTAAAAACCTCAAAAACCTTAATGGTGTTTCTTTCATACAGAGTGAGCACCCAAACATGAAATAACCAAGTAGGGTTTTTTAAAATATCCAATTCCCCACAGGTACAGTACCTGAACATGAAAGGATCCCCCATATGGCATCAAGGAACCTGGATTTTCTACCCTTGATATACACACTTGGTGATACATGCAGCAGGTCTTATGGCAAATGAGCATAGCTGTCAACGTTTCCCTTTTTTTAAGGGAAATTCCCTTATTCCCAATAGGATTCCTCTCAAGAAAAGGGAAAAGTTGGCAGCTATGCAGATGAGGAGCCCAGGCATACATCCCAAATCCCCATCCATAGCACATGGGCTTTTCTCTGAGTTTGCAGAATGGAAGACAGGATGGGGATATGAGCAATGGATGCTACCCTGCCATGTCCATGTTCATGAGCCATAGGAGAAAGACACTGTGGGGATTACTCTGAAGTCACATTCCTCTGAACTGCACCCACTGGATGGGGTGGCTAAAATGGAGTATGGATTTCTAGTGCTTATGGTGACCTTTGTAATTTTGAACAAGCTATTAGGCCGCTCTCCTTATTTCCCCATATTATTTATATACTGAGGGTGGTATACAGAGCTTGTGCAAGAAAAAACTTGCAAATATTGTAGAATTATAGTGATGTTAAGCATTATTTGTTGATATCCACGCTGATACTGTTATCTTTTCCATAAACGAATCATGCTGCAGATAATTAAGTTATATTTTTGTTTTCATTGTTTAAAGCAGACAGATATTGGCCACAGTATAACACACACTTAAGTCCCCTGAAATCAGTCATCTTAAGTGCACTTAACACTGTAATGTCATCTCTTTCTAAAATCAGAAATACAAACTTTGTAGACTATTTCAGAAGTAGCTGCCATGTTACAGAAGTAGGCCATGTTTTGTGGTTTATAGACATGCAGTGTAATCTGGTTCATACCTATTCAGGAGTAAGCCATATGGAGTTCAATGGGACTTATTCCCAGGTAAGTGTACATAGGATTTCAGCCCTAATGTTCCATCTATAGCTCATAATACTTAAATTCATAAAACTTAAATTTCATGTGCTTCAAGACTACTGAAGTCAGCTGGGCTGTGCCAAATGTTATAGTGCAAGCATATATATGTCTGCTAGGAAGTGAATCTTAATTTTCAGTTATCTTACTGCTAGCCAGGTAAGTGTGTATAGGAGTGTAGCCTTATTGTGCAGTCCTATATGTTTACGCAGCAGTGTGTTCTACCGAGTTCAAATGGGCTTACTTCCAGGTAAATGAGCACAGAATTGTACACATTTACTGTGCAGGGAGCTCCACTGAACTCAATGGGACTTACTTCAAAGTAAACATGCACAGCATTCACTGTTAATCAACTTCTTCAAGCTAACCTAATTGTGGATCAACTTAACATAAAATAAAATCTCATTTCCCCAACATCCCTGGGTAACGTTTCAAAGAATTTGATAATTAAAATCTGGGATGAATGTAAGCTGCTCCCAGAGCAAAGCAGGAAGAGCGATTGGAGGGGGGAAAAATCCTTCTATACCATCTGATTCACTTAAAGAGACTATTTTAAGACTAGTGGGATCTAAGGCGGAGTTAGGCTGTAAAATTTCCATAATGCATTGGTACATGCAATAGCCCTGAATAAGGTTGAAATGCATTTCAGTTTATTTTATTGAATAATTTCAAGTTATGTTTGTAATTGTTTATATTTGTGATATAAAATAATTTCATAGTGCCAGATTTATATTCTTTAAATTTGCATTATCTGGGTATGTAGATCCTAGTTGGTAATTAGCTTGTCTCTATTGGGACTTATTTACTTTTTGCTCAGGTTAGGCCAAGAGAAAGTGAGTGGCCCAAGGTCATCCAGTGAGTTTTGTGCCAGTAGAGATTCAGTGCTAGTGCAATTTATATAGATAGTTACAATTAAAGCAAAATATTATGCTTAATAGAATAGAATACCTTTATTGTCAATGTACAACCTGTGTACAATGAAATTAACCGAGCCTCACTCCCTCCCCAAACACTCAATCTCATTGCACTCTGTGTGCTTGTTGCACAACACACCAACCCCGAAAGTCAGTTGCACTATATTATTTTCCGTTCAGCAGCCTAACAGCCCACGGATAGCAACTGTTTTTTAGCCTGTTGGTACAACTGATTATACTTCTATATCTCCTGCCCGAAGGTAGAAGATTAAAGAGGTGCTGGCCGGGGTGTGAATTGTTCCTGATAATTTTTCTTGCTCTCCTAAGGCAACGATCCCTTGCGATGTCATCTAGCGGGCTCAGGGGACAGCCCATGATATCATGTGCTGTGTTCACCACCCGTTCACCACCCTCTGAAAAGACTTTCTGTCTGTGGCTGTGAAGCCAACGTACCACACTGTGATACAATATGAGAGGACACTTTCTATTGTGGACAGGTAGAAGGAGGTCATCAATTGTGGTTTAATATTGTTCTTTCGCAAGACCCTGAGGAAATGGAGTCTCTGCTGGGCCTTCTAACTGCCTGAGTTATATTGTTTTTCCAAGTGAGGTCTTCACTAAGGTAAACTCCAAGGAATTTAAAGGAAGAGACTCTCTCCACACAACCCCCTCCTGATATACAATGGGCTAGTTCCCCTCCCTTCCTTCAAAAGTCCAAAACCATATCCTTTGTCTTGCTAATATTTAAGTGCAAGTTATTCTTTAAGCACCATGTAGATACTTTTTGAACCTCCTCCCTGTACGCTGATTCATCTCCACCGGTAATTAGACCCATTATGGTAGTATCATCTGCAAACCTAATAACTACAGTGGATTGATCAGATGAAATACAGTCATATGTATACAACAAGTACAGGTAGGGACTCAGCGCACATCCCTGTGGGGTGCCAGTGCTGTGCTTCAGGGAGGTAGATGTAACAGGCCCAATCCTAACTGTTTGTGCCCAATCCCTCAGAAAGTCTTTAATCCATTCACAGATGGTAGAAGAAAGGTCTAGTTCCATCAGGTTTTTGATAAGAATGTCTGGAAGGATGGTATTAAAAGCCGAGCTGTAATCAATAAACAGCATTCTAACATAATTCCCTGGTCTCTCTAGATGACTCGCTGCAAGGTGAAAGGCTATAGCTGTGGCATCATCTGTTGACCTATTTCTCCTATGGGCAAACTGATGTTTATCAAAATCTGGAGGAAAACATGTCCTAAGGTTTTGAAGGACCAATCTCTTGAAGCATTTCATCACTACAGATGTTAATGCAATAGGTCTGTGGTCCTTTAGGCAGTTAGTTGCAGTTTTCTTTGGCTGCTTTCAAACATGATGGAACACAAGCCGTTTGCAGAGAGATGTTAAAAATCCTTATCAGGACTCCTGCTAGTTGATCGGCACAGTTTTTTACCGCTATCCCCAGCACCCCATCTGGACCAGCAGCTTTACTGGGATTCACTGCCCTCAGTGCAGCTTTCACTTGATGGTCATATAGAATAAGGGGCTGAGGGTTCTCTGAATGAGAAGTGGTAGTCCCAAGGTGCAAATACCAGCAAACTGACTAGCATGAAGCCTACCTGTGTTTAAATAAATGCATAATAATTTGACATGAAATCTCCTCTGGCATTTTGTATGTGACTGAGAGCAAGTCTCTGAAGATACCTGTTTTAGAGCATCATATTCACTAAATTTGGACTGGATATTTATTTATTTTTGAATCTGATGCATCCTGTTCCACAGGAATTGTGTTTCTTCCTGTTCTTGTATGGTGCAGATTGAAAAGTAATTTAAGCTGCTATTCATAAATCAAGCTGGCTTCAGAAATAATACTCTGTATTACTCTGACGCCATTGCTGTTGTTTATTTCTGTGTTTGAAGCAATCCTGAATATCCAGAATCTGATTCATTTAAATCAAAGGCATCATATTCTGTTACCTTAGAAACAACCCTGACGGCATTGGGGGATTCAGTACTTATGAAAAACTGAAGCGTAAGCACACGGTCACCAGTTCATGCTTGGGATGTAAGTGAGAATATTTTTACAGGGCTTTCAATTTCAAAAAAAGAGCACAGGAATCTTCTTGTTTTCTGCTCTTGAGAGATCCTCTAAGGGATTGCTCCCACCTCAGCTGTATGTTTTGAAACAAATAACATTTTCTTTATATAAATACTTGTCACCAGGTATTATGTATTATTTTGCTGGTTACTAGTCCAGTAGGCACACGCTCTTTTCAGGGCATATGACCATCTTAGCCAAGTTTACAAGTCACTTGCATTTTGGAGCCATATTGTTACCTGCTTGACTGTGCTTTGTGATAAACCCACAGCATTCAGTTTCCTCGGACCACAGCGAAATCTGTATGTGTATTTTGGCAGATCTGGTCTGAAGGACTTAATGACACCATTAGTTGTTTCTGTGTCAGTTGTACTGAATATTAATTGCAAATGATGTGTGCTAGAAAATAAAGCAGATGACTGATATGCCACCAGGGAGGCTTGCTGTATTAATGAGAGCAAAAGTGTGGGAATTTCTGCTTCCGTAGGCACACACCATTCTTCAGGGGACTTCAGGGGGGGGGGGAGAGAGAGAGAGAGAGAGAGAGAGAGAGAGAGAGAGAGAGAAGGTTTGGACCATTCAGAGCAACAGTAGTGGCAGATGGCATTTCACTGTTCTATCAATTGTCTTCATTAAATGTTGCAGTTTGATAGAGCTCAGATAGACGCAGAGGGAACAGGATGGCAGGGGAAGGCTGCCTTAGCTGCTATTTCAAAACACATTTAACACTCTTTCTTTTAGTAACACCCCAAAACTGTAGTTACATCTGGAGAAATAAGCCCCAGGTACTCTTTAACGCTCAGTGCAACATTTGTTATCCAAATGGCCTGAAGAACTGTTTACCAAAAGTTGAATCGGGACTCAAAAATACTCACTAAAGTGTTGCTAGCAGCAGGGTTTGTTTGTGGGTGGGATGCCATGCGGGGAGAAGGGATAAAAACGCTCCACTCACAGTAGCTCCCTTAGGAGTATGACTGGTGCTGATATTGTTATCATTTTGACACCAAGTTAAAATCTGTTTTCCTGCGCATTCAAAGGGCTTTTAAGTTGGTGATAGTTTAGCTCATGGTGCTGCTTTAACTGCCTTTATTTGTCTTTGATTATTTGTCTAATAGCTGGTCATCATATGATGCTTATCTCATGCTCTGAACTCCACTCTGGTGTCTGTAGAAATGTAGGGTTGGCTATAAATATTTCAAGGAAGAAAAAAAAAAAGGGGGGGGGAGCTTAAAACCTAAAGGATACATGTCAGCCCAGATGGTTTTAGAATTCATATCCTTCTTCCTTTTTGTTTCTCAGCATTTCTGTTGACCACTAAATGGAGGAAGACATCTTCAGTGCATAGTGTAGGGCTCTAGAACTTTCCCTTTTTCCATGGACCAGGAAAAGCCTCTGTGGTCGTTTCCTCCTTCAACTTTCATGGAAATGAAGCAACACTGAAGCAGTATGGAAGGACACAAGTATTGAGGAATGCAGGATCTGGGACGTAGGCAGTGGCCAGGAATATATTTACAGGTGCAGCCATATTGGGAAGGGTGCACACCTGTCTGAATGGACATCTGTGTCTGTGGATGAATGCCTGTATTTTTGAACTGCTGTTGACATATGTGAATGGTAATGGTAATAAGGAATATCTGCTTTGATATGTGTCTGCAAATGAGTGTTAAAGGACAAAATGGTTTTGTAATTGGGCCAGAGCTCTATCACCACTCCATATTTTCACAAGTATAATCGGCTATATCCAGTGTTTTTAATGCAGGTACACGGGGGTACGCATACCCCTAAATATTTTGTGATTCTAAGTTTGGCCTCATTGAGGGTCAGTATTTCAATATGAGTAGGAAAATGAGAGTACCCCTAAACATTTCTTTTTTTAGAAAAAGTAGAAGCACTGGCTATATCAAATCTGGCTCCAGCCAACAGTACCTTTTAACACAATACGTAAATGTCACACACAAAAAGTGAAGATAGCTATGATGAGGCATAAGAAACATTCCAAAATCCAAAGTAGGGCAGTATCTTTATTAGGCCAACCAGAATGTCACAAAAAAGGGTGCAAGCTTACAGGTTCTCTTAAATTCTCCATCAGGCTGGGTGGTAAACAAAGCAAGAGGAGGAAGTGGGGTATATAGACTATTGGTAAAATCATGGGTCTGCATGTTGTGCAAATAATAACAGTCTGCAAACTGCAAAATTGTTTATCTTGTGGTGAAATGCATGGATTCCATGTGTTTTTGGAAAGAGACTTAGAATTATTGGTTCATAGAATTGTAGAGTTGGAAGGGGACCCAGAAGACCATCTAGTTCAGTGTGAATTCTCCTTTCATACATTATAAAGGAAGCATTGCCAGAGGATGCACAGTTCACTCATATAGCCCCTGTTGATGATACTACGTAACATCAGTTTCTGTCCCCAATTTTAATGTTCCAAGCGCTATTTAATCCATTTAACAAAACTTACCAATTCCATAGGGACCCGGGTGGTGCTGTGGGTAAAAGCCTCAGCGCCTAGGACTTGCCGATCGAAAGGTCGGCGGTTCGAATCCCCGCGGCGGGGTGTGCTCCTGTCGCTTGGTCCCAGCGACTGCCAACCTAGCAGTTCGAAAGCACCCCCGGGTGCAAGTAGATAAATAGGGACCGTTTTATAGCGGGAAGGTAAACAGCGTTTCCGTGTGCTGCGTTGGTGCTGGCTTGCCAGAGCAGCTTCATCACGCTGGCCACGTGACCCGGAAGTGTCTGCGGACAGCGCTGGCTCCCAGCCTCTAGAGTGAGATGAGCGCACAACCCTAGAGTCTGGCAAGACTGGCCCGTACGGGCAGGGGTACCTTTACCTTTACCTTTTTACTATTCCCATGGACTTAGGACGTTCTACATGTGAAAAACTTTGATGAATTATTTGAAACATTTGTTCCCACTACCTGAAATCAAAACCTATGGTAAAAGGTAAAAAGGTAAAGGACCCCTGGATGGTTAAGTCCACTCAAAGGCAACTATGGGGTACGGTGCCCATCTTGCTTCAGGCCAAGGGAGCTGACATTTGGCCACAGACAGCTTTCCAGGTCATGTGGCCAGCATGACTAAACTGCTGCATGGAAACACCATTTACCTTCCTGCCGCAGTGGTACCTATTTATCAACTTTCACTGGCATGCTTTTGAACTGCTATGTTGACAGAAGCTGGGACAGAGCAACGCGAGCTCACCCTGCCACATGGATTCGAACCACCGACCTTCTGATAGGCAAGCCCAAGAGGCTCAGTGGTTTAGACCACAGTGCCACCCACATCCCTGATTGAAATCTGAGAAGTAAAGAGAAGAGGAATGAGGTGACATGCCTCTTTAAATTATGACACTTCAAAATTGTTCTCAAAAATATTATAGTTGTTTCCACCACCCCCAATTTCTTCTTCCCTTTGTTTGTTTTTCAGTCTGATTAATGACAGACATGCTACATCCACAGCTCCCCCAAAGTGCTTAACTTCTGAGCACAAACACCTACACTTAAATCTAAAGGAAAATTATTACATTGGTGGCATGGGGATCAGAGGAAATCCCTTTATTAGCACCACAGAACAGACATCCATTCTATTACTTTGACAGGTGGTTAGCAGTAGTCAGTCTCTTGATACCTATCATTTGAACAGTATTTGACCTTCTTGCCACTTAGAAGAATTGCCTTAAGCTCACTCTTATCTGGAAACCTAATTTCTTCAGCCATTTTTATATATATATATAATTTGGCGTAACTCTTAAGTTCTCACAGTTTTGCTATCACTAAGAAAATCCAATGTATGCTCAACTTGGAACATTGTTAGCTTCTGTGTCCTTTGTTTCCAGTGTACCATTCATTTTGGAAGAAGCAACTTTATAAACAGAGGATGCCGGTAATTCTTGTTCTTGATGTTAATGGCAAAACAAAATAATGATGATCTTTTTTAAGCTGAGCGCATCAAAATGGGATAATTACCAGGAACCAAGAATGTTTCAGAGCCTCTTCAGGTATACTTTATTTGCATCCTTCTATAATATCATAGGAAGAGGAACTTGTTAATCTCTTCCATGGAGAAAGATGCCTGAGCTTCCACTTCACACAGGGACTACAGAAGTGTGGAAGGAAAATGCATAGCACAACTCATGTGCACATCATCTGCATAATGTGAAATCCCAAGAAGGAATTTGATCAAGTTCCTACTATGAACTATTGAGGGTTCTTGTTTTATATGGCTCTAGAACTCTTTTATACCCCTTTTATTCTCTAGCAGCATGAGTTCTTCAATTATGATCATATTGTGGAAAGGATCATCCAAAGCATTCATTGCTAAAGCAGCAACTCCATGAGTACAATTAACACTAATTTATTTTAAGAATCAAGGGCATCACAATTTTCACACACAATTTGTGAGAAAGAGAGAAAGGAAATTTGAAGTCCATTCAAATTATGAGGTCACATTTGAAGTCATTTAGTCCAACCAATTGCTGATGCAGGAAATCCACCACTGCTGTATCCCTGATAGGTGGCTATGTGCTTAAAAGCCTCTAACAAAACCACCACCTTCTGTGGCAGTCTGATTTACTGCCAATCTGTCTTGGTCCAACAGTTTGGGAGGAAGTTCTTTGTTTGCTCATGTATTTGGTGAGTTGTCAGAAATAAAGCCCTCCAAATATTTGAAGACTATTACATACTCATAGGGCTGAAACCAGAAATAGAAAGAGAGGGAAACTCCAGTGGACTTGTGCAGTGGACTTTCCTGGCTCCTCTGTCCACTTCACTTTCCTGCATTGTCAAAAAACATTCCCAAGGGTCAAGGGAACTGCTGGGAAAGTGAGTGATGGGGCATGGGGAGCTGCATTGGAGCAGAGAAACTGGAGTAGAAGTTCCATTCTGATCTTGCAAGATGTATCTTGATCCAATTTTGGATCAAATACAACAATGTATTTTATGCATGCTGATTGAAAAATATTTGGTAATGAATTATTGTAGCGAGGGGAACATACATTAGAAACTCAGAAATAAGTATTTGGACACCCTGTATAGTGCCCCTCCCATATATTTTGGACTACAGCTTCCATCGGCCTCAACCGACTGGGGCACCAGTTTGAGGAAAGTTGCAGTAGGGCATGCTCTTCAAAGAGTGACTGTGCAGATATAATGCTGATTTTGATTAGGCTTCGATATAACTTCTGAAAACAGAATTACAGTTCATTGTTTGCTGTATTGTACTATATGAATTGAATAGGTTCCAGGAAACACCTTTATTAAATTGGAATTTCACTGCATTAACTTACATTTTATAACATTATTCTGTTCTATGAAAAGATTTCTTCTGCACAGGGAACAAGATTGAAATTCAAAAGCACCTAGATAAATTAGAAGGCTGGGCAGAAAATGAAATAATAATTCAAGGAAGACAAGTATAAATGACTACATACTAGGAAGGAAATGTATAAAAGTATAAGCCCTAGCACCCCTATAAGGATGACCTAAATCTGAACCTCCCATTACTCCGTTTGATACTATTGATGATTGTTATTCTCTCCAAGTCAAATTATAAGAACAAACCAGAATCTTTGTTAAAGAATGTGGCGTAGATAACAATCAAGGGAGTATAAAAGATACAGGTATTCATGTTATGGAGGAGAAACGAGACATCTCTTCACCTGTAGCTGCTCTTTATTTCCATAAATAGTCAACCACCTACAGAGGTGGATTTAGGAGGGTGCAACTGGTTTGGTTGCACTTGGTGCAGAGCCCTGGGGATGCTGCAGGGGGTGCTTCAACAATATACAATGGAAGGTGTATATTGGCATTGCACAAGACATCACTGAAATTTGAGACCCCAAGGTCTGCCACTGCCACCTACCACCATTCCCCTACTCTTCTCCTACATTTCCAGTGTTGGCTTCATAACATCGTGTTACCTGAAAAATTTGCCTTTCCCTTTCCACTGCATTAAGTGAGGCCCACTTAGTTTTGCTGTGCCCTGATAGTTATCTGTTTGTGGCAACATGGAGGCAGGCTGGTGGTGCCAGTGTTGTGAAATGCCCTCTCTGCTGAAATATTAAAGGGTTCGTCCATATTGGCATTCTGTTGGCTTTTGAAAGGCACAGCATTCCCTTCAGCTTCTTGATCCAACTTTTTAAGTGTTTGGTTTTTATGCTTTTTAATTGGCTTGTTTCATTGTACATTTTAAATGTGGGGTTTTTTAAAGATCTGGTGTAAATATAAGGGCAGTTTCAGTACTGGTTAAAAAGGGTAGCAGCTTTGGAGCTGAAGTTTATTAGTGTGGAACACTGAAGGACTTAGGCAGAAGGGAATCAGGAGAAAGAGTAGAGGTTGATAGCTGAAGGGAAGCTGAAGATCCAACATAGGATCTGATAAAACTGGTGCAAAGAGCTGAACAACATGTGTCAAGTAGTGAGCAAGGCTCTGTGCAGCTGGTTGTTGGGAACCTGAGGCAATAGTTGTTGCTGGACCAGTTTGAAAATCATGGCTGCACCTTGAGAGAAGTCTGAAGGACTTCTGAGTGAAGTTGAATGATACATACCAAGTTCTCCTAGTTTCGTGACTTGTATGTTTCCTGGGGAAGGAGAGTGATAGGATGATTAGCAAGGACTTGGTTAGGGGGTGAAATTGTAATTGTGCATAGCTACCTTCTAACAGGGACAGTAACACTATTATGCAGTGCTGTTGTTCAGAGTAATAGTAACTGAGTGAAAATATAAGGCTTTTGAATTGTATACTGTGGAGAAAAAATGAGGAGGGAAATATAAAAATTGAAAGGTAAATGTTTTATTTTTAAAAGTGGAAGTTAGCAGTAATAAAAATTGTGTGTGTTTGTGTGTGTGTGAAACTGATCTCAACAGTGTATTTGTAACTGATGGGGGAAAACACAAATAGGTCATCAAGGTGGCTAAGCAGTGGTTAACAGGATCCAGACCTGGAGCACCACTCATATTTTTAATCACTGTCCATAGGGAGAGATTTAAAAAGAAACAGCTGTGGGCAAAGGCTGCTGTTTTTCTTTCAACGGGATGATCAGATTAATTCGTATCCTAAGGGCTAAATTACAATTTTGGATCCTCTAGAGTAAGTTTGCCACCTTGTGTCTGATGTTTGCAACAGAACATAATAAGAACTACTGTACTGGATTAAACCGCAGTAATGTCTAATCTACTCTTTTCTCTCTAGAAGTGTTGAGCAAGAAGCCCCTGGGAAACTCACAAACCATCATCTGTGGTTTGTAGCCAACATCTGCTAATCAAAGCTATCCCGCCTCTGAACATAACCCTCTAATTCCCATTTGCTTGCCTTTATCACCTAATTGAAAAGCTTCCACTCTTTAGCTTTTATTTAGGAAAAAAGTTCATTCTCTATAATGATACCTAAATTCCTTTCCTAATAACTCCAATGCTGAATCAAAATTCAGGAATTGGAAAAAAAAGAAAAAAGGAATTGCCTTTTCAGCATCCTTCCCATTATTTATTTCTATTTAGTTTGTTTATTACAACTGCATATATGTTCCATAATGGAGGTTCTCTAGCCAGCTCACAAAGCAAATAAGCAAACCGGATTAAAGTACACAATTGAACAATGTAAACTATGGCAAATTTATTTTATAAGTAGATAAAACAAAATTGAAGCTACTTATGCACAGGAACTGCATGATCATGCCATAATTTATTGCAGAAGCTTTCTCTGTCCAATAAAAAAATGATTTGCCTGAACTATGCATTATCTACAACCACATGGTACATAAATTTAATTAACGCTGAGGAATGGTGCAAAATGTGAGTGATTTCACAAAACATGAAAGCATGATACTGATTATGATCCCAATATCTTTGATGTACATCATCACAAGTAAATTTAGTCCCAAAAGCAAATAGGTGAAAGTAGGGGTTTGGTCTTAGTTGAGAATGGAAAAACTTTTAAAAAATTATTTCAGTTTCTCATTTTTCCAATCTTAAATTCAGTTCTCTTCTGCAGGAATTTGTGATGATGGTGATGATGATGAATTTTAAAAACTTCATTAATTTTTTGCATTGTAGTGTGAATTTCTTCTAACAAACCCTTTCAGATGCAGTTTTGACTAGTGTGCACATATTTGCAAACAATTTCTCTTAATATAATGCATTTCCCCCCTATTCTTGACATGAATATATTAATCTTATGCACATTTCCCACCAATATAGGATTTTTTTGTAAACATTGGTTGTTTGGATAACTGCATCCCAAATTTTGGATAAAAGCATTCAATTACATTTTTTTTTAAAAAAAGATTCTAATTATTTGTCCTTGTGCTGCTTGTGGAAATGATAGCCAGTATTACTGTACAATCTAACTCTGTGAAGAGAAAAATGGATTGTCATTCTGAAGGTATAACCTTAACTTAGATCTGGGAACTTTCTATTGCTGAACAATCTCCACTGGGTTGTAAAATTCTCATTGAGGACATTGGATTTCCCTGTGAAGACTGAAATGAAGTATATGGCCTCCAGTAACACTTTCATCTTGGGGCTTTAGTAATATTAGCAACTTGATTCTACCAGTTTGTGAGCCTTAGGCAACTATGCTTTGCCTTCTGCTCAGGGACTGTGAAAATCTTTGTTCCTGCAATATCAGAAGGGCAAACATTTATTGTAGCTGTACTTATTATAAAATATATGTGCTTGAACATGCCACTAAAGGACTCCTTATGACGAACTATTCAACTCTGTTAGTTCATTGACCCCAATTTTCTCCTACAAGCACTGCATCCTGCTGAGGTCAGTGGCGAAACTTACTGCTTTGAATTCCAGAAAAGCCTTATTATTACCCCTTCTCTCCCACACACATATTCATAATGCCAGCTGGCCATTATAAGAACTACAGTTTAAGAAGTGGTGAACCTTTGCAATTCATTTTGGCATTTAATGTGAGTTGTTAGGGCCATGAATTATATATTATGAAATGAATTTTGTGCTGAGAAATTCTGAAGTCTATATAAATGATACAAAGTAAGTAAATCTGCATTACTTGTTTTTTCATTTTTTTCTGTTTCTGCTAATCATGGTAAAAAGTTTTTTATGTAGATGTTTTGCTTATGCTGGTCTATGACCGTAATAAAGGACTTGACTTGTAAAGAGTTACAGAGGACAGAGTGAAGCCACTATATTTGAACACTCTCTCTATTTGGGACCCTTTATGTTCTGTGGGATTACACTAGAATTTTCTACACACTTTCAAGCCTCTATTTACAATTACATGGGCTAAACACTTTTAAAAAAGAGTTGGAAAATCCAGGTTCTGCTTTACGGTGTATTGGATTATATGACACTACGTATATTGGTATTGAATGGGAGGCTGGAAATACTCTATGAGTCCTACTGATGTGTCTTTTTCTTCCTTTTTTTTAGCCCCCTGTGAAGCCAACACATTCTTTTGCCATAGTAACATGTGTATTAATAATACATTGGTCTGCAATGGACTCCAGAACTGTGTGTATCCATGGGATGAAAACCACTGCAAAGGTAATGCATAAGTATAGTTACATGGAATTAGGAAGGTGCTACTTTATGCTCATTAGTGCCATGTTTTCTTTGCCATCAAGTGGAAGTTGACTGTGATGAATGTATGCCACCATTAAACGGGTCCTGCCAACCAAACTCATGATAGTGATGGGATGCAGGTAAACAGCTGATATATAAAGATTGTATAGCTATATAGAACAAAGCCAGAACAAGGATTTGATAAATGTAGAGCAACAGGGAAGCTTTAACACAGTAGTGACAGGAAAAGATGCACAATTATTTGCTTCATGCATCTTCTTTCCATTCTGTCTGAATAAGTTCATGTATTTCAGATACACATTTCCTATCACGGGGTGGACCTAGACACATCAGAAAAGCGTGTTGTAAACATCAAAGTGGGAAATCACGTTGGAGAAAGATGGGACTTCACAGTGCCATCTGGTGTCACAGTGTAATAACGCATATAAAACGCTTTTTCTTCCTAATGTAGCTGAGTCCATAGTATCTGTCCCTTTCAACACGTAGAACCCCTCCACACAATTCACACGTGATGCAGACTAAACAGACTTGTCACATAAATTGCCTTCTCCTTTTGAAAAGTGGTGCTGATGATGTTACCAAGTCTTCATGAAATGGTTCTAAGACCCTGAAACTAATCTGTAGCTGCAGCAATAGCAGCAGCAGCCTACTGTGTCATGGAGATACATTTTCAAATATCATGCTGATCACAAGTAAAGGTGCCTGCCAGCAAGTCAGCAGCTATCAATATTTGCTCTAAAAATGCATTTCATTTCAGAGACGTGTCTCCTAGGGATATCAAGCTGAATTAAAAGTTGAAACATATTCACAGCATGCCATGAAATGCTGTGTAAATGAATGCCTTGTTCTTGAAAAGTGGCAAACATCACCAGCTTATTTCTTCTTTAATTAGGAAGTATAGTACGGAGGCGGGGAGGTTAACTACCCCATTAGGGAATGTATGAATTCTGTATCCTGTTTTTATTTCCCCTTCAGATATATTCGCTCTGTAACTGGGTTACAGAGGACTTAGGACTGGGTTTAGGAGGCATTAGCAGTCAGGTGTAATTAGGAACTCATTGTGTGCAGGTCCCAGACATATGAAAGCCTACGTCTTTTCAGATGTAGTGCCACATGCATAGTTGTTAGAATCAGGAACATGATATTTTGGCAGGACCAGTAGGCATGGCCCTCCCATGGAATGCCCTCCCATCAGTTGTCAAAAAAATAAACAACTATGTGACGTTTAGAAGACATCTGAAGGCAGCCCTGTTTAGAGAAGTTTTTAATGACTGATGTTTTAATGTATTTTTAATCTTTTGTTGGAAGCCACCCAGAGTGGCTGGGGAAACCATCTCCAAGCATTTATCCATCTCCAAGCATTTAGTCTATACATGGAGATAAATGTCTGCGTGAACCTTATGTGCTGGCCTGATATTTTCACTGAGTGTGAGTAAGGATATAAAGGACAGATCAAACAGGGAATCACATACCTGGCTGTTAAAATGGCTTCCTTCAATGAAAAGGGTTTCATGGCATACTGTCTGCTAAGCCAAAGTGTATGTATGTAAGTTTTTCAGTCCTGTCTTCATAGTGCCTTTGCACGGTTCAGGACATCTTACAACAATTTAAAATCACAATAGGATATAAAAGTGCATAGTCAAATAAGTAAAAAAAATGCAACAGAGGCAGGGACCACAGATAAACACACCAATGCCTATGTTTAAATTATCACAGAGCTCCTGATAAACCTTTCAGTTTCCGTTGTTTAAAGACCATTCAGGAATACTTCACAATTTTTCTAAAGAGCTAGTTGTAAACCTACTCTGCACCCTCATCTCCTATCCTTCTGCATCTCCTATCAGTTTGCGCCTTAACTTTCCCCAAGGAAGTAATTTAATTTCCACATACTTTTCTACTTGTTTCTGTGTGTTTTGTTTTCTAATATGCTAAGCACATTAAGAGACTTGATTTATCTCTGTTCACAGAACTTAGGGTTGCATTGACTCATTTTCCTTAGGCATTCTAGTAATAAATAAATTATAGTAAGGGCCAAATATTGATTTTTTTCCTTCCTGCAGGGAGAAGAAAGCATCCTGCCACTTTAAGCATTGCTACTTATTTTAAATTGAAAACATTTTTAATGGTATATGATATTACTCTGAATGAATAGAAATCCTTCACCATTTTAGTTTGCTGTGCAAAGAATTGATCTTAAACGTAACATTCAAACTTCTGGGCAACAAATATATTCCTTTGCTGGGCTTTTTTTTTTTAAAAAAAAAATATAGAGCTGTTATGTCATTCATGGGATGTGACTTCTATTTTTCACATTTGATTTAAATCCAGTCATTGATTAAGATTGGTCAATACATGACACTGATTCAGGGAAGAAATTTCGCTATCAATTGGAAACTGTAGCTTAGGGAGAACAAGAAGCTGGCATAAAGCAAGCTGGCACAAGTTGAGCCAATGTAAAGTTGGACCAGATCCAAACCCTGTTCTGGAGCAAGGATATTGACAGCAGAGCCAGCCCAAGCTAGAAGGGAAAAAAAGCCTTTAAAATATACAGTAGTTTGACTTGCACTACCTTTTCAGCCAGGTCACGTGACTGAGCTGAACTGAGTTAGGCTCCTGCTCAAGTCCTCCCTATATGGTCCTGTCCCCCACCCTCCAAAAATGCCCTTTTAAGGAGAAATTACACTAGTTATAGTCTCTGGGTTCAACCTTTCACAAAGAGCTATGAGCTAGACTTGAAAGTTCACTGCTTTTTCCTGGCCAGCATTCCTCTTGGACTGCACTCCTAGTGCTCCCCATATCTTCACACCAGTGGTTCCTCCTGCCATTGAGAGGCACCTGCAATGGTAGTTTCAACAGAAATGTGTCAATGAGTCATTCAGTCTAGTAGACTTCTCAGTTTTGTGGGCAAAACCTCTGTTTTTCTTATAATAAAACTTGGCAGTATTTGGAAGACAGTTCAGCATATAGTGATAATCACATAGCCAGTGGAGCAGAGCAAGTGCAATTTATGCTACCAGAATGAACAGGCTGAGACAAGAAGCCTGTGAAGATTATCCTTTGGGTCTAGAGCAGTGATGCTATGAAGATCTATATTTATGAAGCTTGGAATGTATGATATAAGAAAAAGGTATGCAACGGCTCATAGTAAAAGATCCCCTCCCCCTTTACTTGAAATCTTATTTGTAATAATTCTTGCTTTTCCACCTGAGACAGGTGAGTGTTAACTAATACCAGTGACTTCATATATATCAATGTTAGTACCTGAGATCGTTTTCAAGGATAAGGAAGCATTCCTATTTAAATTACCGTAAACTGCTGCTAGTTCGCATACTGAAGGTTGCCATCATGCATCCAAGAATATCGCTAATAAGCAACTCACGCTAGACAGCAAAGTTACAGCTATAACCAGATTATATTGTCAAACTTAGGGTGCTTCCAGACAGGGGCTTAATAGTGTAAATGGATCACTGAGATGGCTTTTTTTTAACTTCTTAGATTCTCAATGGAAAGGGTAAATCTGGATTAAATTGGGAGGATACTTGCTGAAATTTTGATGACAGCATCATTTGGACGCTGCAAGAAATTTCCATGCTTGGAAAATACCAAATCCACCCACACTCTCCAAAAACACATGTCTGGAAGCACCCTTAGTTATTTTTGTTAGGTCCTTTGAACATTTTGGTAGAGAAAAGCAGGGCGGAAATACTTGAGATAGAAAAATCGAAAGGTTCCTTCCTGTAACTGCACGGTTTCATGTGAATCCCACTATAGAGGTAGATCAATTTTCCAACTGCATGAAGGAATTTGGCACTGTGAATCACCTCACCATCAAGATAAAGGATTGTCCTGCCTATTCAACTTTCTGTTCCAGTTAGCCATTCTTATATTAGCTTACAAAGAATCATGGTGATAATTGCCAAAAGCAATGTGGCAACTATTTGTTTATTTACAAAGAATATTAATTAATTCTTTCTTTCTTTGTTTTTATGTTTCCCCATCAAACAGAAAAAAGAAAAGCCAACATACTGGACCAGCTTACCAATACCAGTGGGACAATAATTGGGGTGACCTCTTGTATTGTGGTCCTCCTTATCATTATCTCTGTTATAGTACAGATCAAGCAGCCTCGTAAAAAATATGTCCAGAGGAAAGCAGACTTTGATCAAACAGTATTCCAGGAGGTGTTTGAGCCTCCTCACTATGAGTTATGCACTCTTAGAGGGACAGGAGCTTCAGCGGACCTTGCAGACGTTGCAGATGACTTTGAAAATTATCATAAACTGCGGAGATCATCTTCAAAATGCATTCATGACCACCACTGTGGATCACAGTTATCTAGCACTAAGGGCAGCCGTAGTAACCTCAGCACAAGAGATACGCCTATCTTGACAGAAATTCAACCCCAGCCTGTAAAGCCTCTCATACAGCCCATGAACAGAAGAAATATCCTCGTAATGAAGCATAGCTACTCACTAGATGCTGCAGATGCGTGCGAGATAGATGAAATCGAAGAGGTACCAACCACGAGTCACAGGCTATCCAGACATGATAAAGCTGTCCAGCGGTCAGTATCAATAGATTTTTGATGAAGACTATTGTATGAGGACTGGGTTCAAGCCTAACTCTTCCCTCTTTATTTCTCTAATTTATATCGGTTCTTTACTTTCTTTTACTTTCTAAGATCCATTCACATAGCTTGTGATGAGCTTATCTGTAGCAATTGCTCTAAAAGGAGTGCTGGGAGTTATCATGCAAACACTGCATGGAAACAGCAAAGGCAGAGAAACTGCTTGCCAAGAATCCAAAGCTGTCCTGGCAAACGTTTATATCCTCAGACACTGACTAGCAGTTGTCACTCTGATCCATGACAGTTTTGCATGGGAACTCCTTCGCAGCCATAGTTGAGAACCAGATCAAAACATGCTGTGTGAATGTGCTTCTTGGACTCTTTCTCACTCTGCTTGTTTTCGCTTCCGGGCCAAATTAGATGTGAAACAGGAAACCCACGTGAAGGATTGCCTATGCAGCTGCAGCTTTGGGATCACACCTAGTGCTGCTGTTCTGCTAGCACATGAGGCTTCTGCTATGAAACTTTTCTCTCCTGTCTGCTTCACCCTCAAAATCTCCTCTGAATGGATTGGGGACACTCCAGAGCAGGTTTTGAGGGTCCACGGGGAGAGGAAAGGATGGGGAAGTCCCATTGTACTCAGCACTGGATTCAACCCTTAGCTTTTGTTTTGTTTTGTTTTCCTAATCAGCAGCCCCACACTTCTGGTTTGACAACCAGGGAAGTGGCAATCCAGGAAAGGAAGTTTACTCCTTTCCTTCCTTCATCTTTTCCTGATGACCTTTCCCTCCCATCCTAAAGCAGCTATGAGCTCTGTGATGACAGGAATGGGGGGCATCTGTATCCGTCTCTCCACATCCAGATCTAATAGCTGCCATTTGAGTGGGGGGAAAGGGAGGAAAGGGTTAAGCCTTCTCCTAATTATGGATCTCTCAGGTCACACAATTTTGGCCATCTGTTTCTACCCCTTCTTTCAGCTCATGATAAATAACTCAATCTCCATACTGATGTCAATATTTTTTCATGTTTTAATTTTATTTAAATACAAAACTATAAGAAAATCCAGGTACTTTGACCATACCAAAGACTTTTTCTTTGCTAAAATTAGTTGAGATTTCTTTTGAAAAATCAGTATGCACATGATTACTTTTGTTTATTTCTTATTGCATTTGTATCCTATCTTTTCTTCAAGGAGCTCAAGGTGGTGTACAAAAGTCTCTCCCCCCCCCCATTTTATCCTCACAATAACCCTGTGAGGTAGGTTAGGATGAAAGTTAGTGACTAGTACAAGGTCACCCAGTCAGTTTCATGGCTGTGTGGGAATTTGAACCCTAGTCTCTCAGTTCCTAGTACAACACTAACCACTACAGTTTTTCAGTTATATTCAAGAAAACCTGAATTGGATAGTTTGATGAGGAGAAACTCCTTTTCCATGAAACATGGTTTTCTATGTAATAAATGACAATATTTCAAAGTATTACAGTATGATTTCTGTAGCTGACCATAGTACCACTGCTTGTCATATTTATTTGGCATTTAGACCACAGGGTAATTTTTATCGCTTCAGCTTGATATTCTTTTAGACTTGCTTATGGGAAAAAATGTAGTGGAGAAGAATTTTCTGATTCAAGTCTGGCATGATTTCTGTTTTAATGACTAGCACGGAGATTCTTTTACTGTGTATTGCACCTTGAATGCTTGTAAATAAGAATGATTAAAAAATTGCAAGTAAATGCAAAAAGAGAAATACTTATGTTACAACTTATTTGGAAACAGCCAGAACTTTTAAAAATAGATTTGTGTTTCATATGCATGCTTTATTTCTCTGTGTTTTAACGTTCTGTTCATGTGCTCCACAATGTTTCATTTTGTCCGTCTAGGCCATGGGGTATCCGAAAACCTCAAAGCATCTTGTCAACTTCAGCCCTGCCAACTTGCAATGGGATGAGTTGATGGGGCACTTTGAGGGTTGACCTTGTTTATGAGCGCATTACTTTTGTCAATCTGCATGCCAGTTTTAAGTGTCTTGGATCAATTTGATCAGGGTTTGTAAAGTATTCTTCATTTAAGAATGTATATGCATATATTTCTTTTTTTTCTATGCAAACATTATTATGTTGAATGAAATAGCCATAACATTCCAGGTTCTGCCTCATTGGGTCTCTAAACAAACATGAATCTGAGTACAACACAACTAGGGTGTAAAAGGCAAACTGAAGGTAAGTGGACAAATATATAGTTCCCAATTCATCATCTCTTGCATTCCATTTGTTTTCTTTGAAAATGTCTAGTAGGTGTATATCATTTGCTGTGTGTGTGTGTGCCTGTGTGTGTGTGTGCCTGTGTGTGGGGTTGATGTTTTTTCCTTCATTTTCTTTTGCTTTGCTTGAAAATGGTGCTAAGCTTTCAGCATACAAAGAACTTAAAATTATAGGCAGGAAGCTGCTATAACTTAAACAAGACATACAATAAATTAAATTGGTACCCTCAGTTGCATTAGACCATCCTTGCTAAGTATAATCTGCATCTCAAGCTTGAATTCTAAACAAGTGCTTGGCATGAACATCCCCCTTTATTTAAGAAAATGATTGTGTGAAGTGTTTCAATAGGTAATAACTTCCAGCCTGATCCACGCTGTGGGAGTTCTAAATTTAGGGAGCTCTGAATTTAGATCTGTCAGTATATCTACCCTAGTTGAACCCAATGCTTACTGAGGAACGTATGGAGAATTTTATCCTCATAGCAGCCCCATAAGGAAATAAGACCGGTGATGTCCTACTCAGGACTGGCTAGCAAATTTCATGGACTGAGTGTGGATTTAATACCCTGAATTGTCTCTACCCTGCATTACTGTTTTGGATGTGCTATATGCATGGCCCTCAGCTATTGGGAACTTGTAGGAAGCAGCAAAATTTTCACTTGATCTCCAGTCTAAACAACAATTTTCTACCTTGAATAACCAACCAGAAAGGAACTGCCAGGGGATAAATTTGTAACTCCCAGCTGGGGATCATGCACAGTGCTTTGTCCCTGCTGTGAGAGCAGCACTGGTACCAGGTCACACTCTGCTGCCAACAGCTGTGAATCAGGCTGTTTGTTTGATGCCACTTAAATGCTTAGTTAAATTAAGATATGAAGACATCTGCTAACTCACTGTATTGTCATTTAGAATTTATGATGTTGGAAAAGGGCTTGGTTAACAGCTTGTAAGAATTTAATCTACTTGTTCCTTTTATATTGGTGTGCATTTTCATTTTGCTAGCACTAATTACAGTTTTCTGGAGGGTTTGGACACATGATTTTATTTTTTATTTCCCCCTTAATATCTCTACAGTCAGCATCTATTTGACAGTTTTTTATATTACTGCCACAACCTAAGGCTTCATATTATTCTGTTGTAGGTGTGGACTGACACAAAAACAACTTTTATGCTAGGGAAAACTCCCCATGTTTATTCCTGTTGAGCACACTGACCTTTCCTCTTATTGAAAGGAAACATAATGTTGGTGCATGGGGAAGAAAAATAGGCATAAAAGGATAATTCCTAGATGCCAGGATTCAAGTTTGGGCAAGTATTCCTTGGTGAAAGAACCCTAGCAGAGGTTTAAAAATCACAAAACATACAGCAAAGTGAAGAATGGAATTATAGGCTATTAGACCTTTAAAATATGCCCTTTAAATTGAGTTCCAAAGTTTCCCTCTTCCCTAGCATTGAAAATGACCACGTTTGGTAAGTTAAAAATGGTTTACTTACAAACTCTCCAAAGTTCAGATTCATATTCTTTTCCATACAACATTCAGAAAAAGTTGCACAGGCAGTGACTTAGTTATAGAGTGGTGAAAGTTCCTAAATTATTGGTATAGGAACTCAAGAGTGGCTCATGAAAGCCATGCAGTGTGAACTGGAGCCACCAGCTCAAACCTCTTTAGACCCTGAGTTCTCGGGTAGACTGGGGGTTGAATAATAGGATTGATTACCAAGTTCCTCCCAAGGTAAGGGAAGTGGATATAGCTGGGTCTGGCAGGACAGTTTATGATATTAACCCCTTCATATATTAATTAGACTTAAGCATGTTGATTATATGAGGCTGGTTATCCCACACATAAGAGCACTAAATAGTCACTGTAAGTATCTGAGCTACAGTTTGGGTGTGTTTTTTTTTTTTCAGATGGATGCGTTCTATGTAGTGAAACACATAGAAACAAAATGTTTAACTGTTAGTAAGATATACAAGCTTTTGATTTTTCAGGAGAAGGGAGAAATCATAAGTCATTCTTTGCTTTATGCATACAAACATTTTGACTACAAAAATTACTTAGCCAGTATTTCCAGGCCTTGAGTGAATGTGGTGGTGGTGGAGAGACAGAATTCTCACTTTGAGTCGACTATTTTTATTCACACCAAAAAATTCCAAATATTTCTTCTTACCTTCTTACAGATAGTTCTATTTTATAGCTAATTTTTTATTCTGGAATTTGGCTCAGATCGTATAGTCTGAGATCTATTTTGACTTGAAATTGAAGAACTTTTGCACTGCCCTACCAGCCAGTCGGGTTGCTGATCACAATCACTTACCTGTGCTTTGGATTTTGGAGGTCAGACTACTGTTGTATTACTGCGATCACACTTTTTCCAATTACTGGCATACCAAAACAACACCCTAAACGACTTTGTGTCCTGGTGCCACATTTCTACAACATTTCCCTTTTGTTTATTTAAAAGCAGGTCATACAATCAGGCCGCCTGCAGTCTTGTGGACAATGAAGTCAATGAAGCACTTATATGCCTAGCTGTCTTCAAGGTTCTAGTCGTTCATCTTAATTATGAGCACATTTATTTGGCAATATAGAGCAGCTAACAAACAGCCCAAGTGTGGATATTCTACATGTGCAGTGAGCCTCTGCTGTGTATGCTCTCACCGCCACCACCACAAATACTTAGAATATGCAGACATTTGTATGAAAGGGGCTTAAAGATAAAGGTAAAGGGACCCCTGACCATTAGGTCCAGTCGTGACCGACTCTGGGGTTGCGGCGCTCAAAGGGGCTTACATGAGTACAAATTGGGTTTTTTTAGAAAAAGAAAGGGAATTAAAGGCACCAAAATAATGTCATTCATTGTGTACTTGTATATTATATGTCCTGTCAAAGACAATTATTCACATTGAACTTGTTATATGTACATTGTTTTCATTATGTAGACTGCTTGGGAATAGTGCGATCCTGGGTGCTTTTGAATATACTACAGTGAATTGTGAAAATGTCGACCCTGGAACTGCAAGCTAGAGATGTTCTGGACTCTGACCAGCTATTCCAATTTCATGAAAAAAAAAACCCACACATCAGTCAGTAATGAGTAAAATTAATGGATGGCAATAAGACTCTTATTACTATCATTGCTATCATTTATTCTTATTATTGTCATCATCCGTTTTCTTTCTTTCTTTATATTTATTTTGTTCTGTTTTGTTACAAAGAAAAGATAACCCAGTTTCAGGAATAAAATGATTAAATCAGGTACTATTTATCCATTCACAATCACTTCAGTAGATATATTTGTTGGATATATAAATCTAACAATATGACTGAACTCAACAACGAGGAACTGATTTGCATGTATGTTGCTGAATATTTGAGTTGGCAAACAACAACAACAAAAATCCCTTTGATGAGATACATTGTAAAAAGCATGCATCCATACTTACTGCTGTTCCTATCCATTTCTTTGTGTCATATGCTTGCTAATTGTAACTTTTTATATAAAGATACATAAAACAATGTATAATAATTTCTTACACTGAGTTTTGTAGTACTCTTTTCTTTTACTGAAACAAATAAGCTTTCAGCAACGTATTCAAAATGGCTTTATATTACAAACACTAGTGAGCTTTCCAACTGAATATACCTCATGTTTCTCCTCTCAAACAGCTGATTGGTGATATGTCAGCTGTGTACAGGGCTATGTGCACACTGACCAGACTAAGAATTAGGTGTGATTCCCCCTCAAACTAGACTGCTTCATTGTGTACATTAGACTCCCAAATGAACTGGGGCAACGGCATATAGAGCTGAAATGATATTTGCCATCTCACTAATGAAAAAAAATTAATCAAATTTTGAATACGTAATTTTAACTCAGAATTTGATACTGGAGCAATTAAGTTTAGATTTGTTGGTAACTCTTGGTGGTTTGACAGGCTTCAGATAGGAACTCTGATAAACTATAATGTTCTACATACTACTGCATGATAATTTCAAAATGCTGTCAGGTACTAAATGTAGTCCATTGCTAAATATCATTTTTTTATTTATTGTCAAATAACATCTACCAAAATATTGAAAGCAAATATCATTGGGTGCTATATGCAGATATCATATATTTATGGAATATTCTGTAAATATGTGGTATCCAAATAATATATGGGAAATTCAAGAGCAGAGTTTTAAGAATTTTTTTTGGGGGGTGGGTTTGTTTAACTCTCTAACTGCATTTTAGTAGTCATTATTAATGTCTGCCTTTATAAATAAAGCAGCTGAGTAAATGGTGATTATTATAATGGACTCAAAGAGCAGGGCACTTTTTCACTTTTAATTTATTATTGCTGGGTTTTTTGAGAGAAGCTGGCTAAGCCTTAACTTTGATCAAATAGCTCTCCTCTTCAGCTCACCGATGGAAAAGAAAAGGGTAAGATTAAGTATCTAGAAAATTTCCACCTTTTTATTTAGCTCTGCCTTTTGTGTTTTAACAGCAGCTTGACACATCAACATTATTATTATTATTATTATTATTATTATTATTATTATTATTAATCTACCCTTCACCCTATTTATTATTACCCTTCACCCTATTTATTATCTACCCTTCACCCTATTTATTATCTACCCTTCACCCTATTATTCCAGGGTGGGTTACAACATCCAAAACATTAAAAAAAATTTTTTTACAGAGAAACTGGTTCTGGCAGGGAAGATGAAAGTGATAGTAAAAGCATTGCTTGCTTTCATTTCTGCATGTCCTGCTGCTGTTAAAGGGAGTCAAGAGTGGAGCCCAAAGTGCGTCAAATCTCTAAGCACCAAGTTTTATAAAACCTACTGTAAGTCAAGCATTCCCAACCTGTGGCCCTCCAGATGTTTTCGCCTACAATTCCCATGATCGCTAGCTAACAGGAGCAGTGGTCAGGGATGGTGGGAATTGTAGTCCAAAACATCTGGAGGGCTGAAGGTTGGGGATGCCTGACCTAAGTCTTCCATTACTGCTTGCTGCTATTTAAGTTTGTGTATCTCTGAGGTGGGGAAACTGTGGCCCTCCAGACATTGTTAGACTCCAACACCCATAAACAACCAGTCAACATGGGCAATAGTTGGGGAAGATAGAACTTGGAATTCATCAGCAACCAGAGGATTTAGATGCCATTGTGCTATAAAAACCCTATTGCTGCCTACCTCTCTTTCCTATCCTTTCTTTCCACAGCACAAGTTGTGATGGCAAGGGGTTGAGATAAATAGAAGAAATCCTCAACAGAGGTTATATAATGGACGTTATGGGCAGTAGCGTTATGGGCAGTAGCGTTGCCTTTACATATTGAAAACCATAAGCTTTGTAATCTCCATTTTAATTTCACAGAATGTCTCTTCAGGAAATATTTGAATTACTGTAATGCAGAAAGTTAAGGTACAACACTAATGTCCACCTTCTAATATGACATGAGCCTTGCACATCTTTAATATTTAAGCTTTACAACTTCACTAGATACAATTTCTGATTCTTATATTTTATTTGGTGAGCCCAAGCTATCACTCTAATAATAGCAAGAACCTGACCCATCTGATCAGAACATGCAAAACAAATGTTAACACCTCAAACAGCCCCAAGGAACACAACAAGCATTGAAGACACTGTGAAGGCACACTAGTAAGGATACTTCTTAAAAAGGAACCAAATTATCCTCTAATTGATTAGAGACAGAGAAAGAGACAGAGAAAGTATTTCCAACGTTCTCCTGGACTGCAGGATAAGACAGCAGCATAGCCTAATGAAGACCATGAATCAAAGAAGATATGTCAACCCAAAAGAAGATAGCAAATTGTGGTAAGTTGTTTAATTCATTCTCATGCCTGTTTGCACACAGTCTTATAAGATGTTACAATTGATGTCTGAAACATATAGCACATGTTCATGAGCCTACAAAATCTTCAGCTAAACATTGTTGGAGATATCCTGAATCATATACAGCAATCTGAAAGGCAAGGAATGGGACAAATTACAGTACGCCAGAAGTTTGTATTGGGCTATTTAAGACTATCACAGATTCAAAATATATATAAAAAATTAAAAAATTGTCCAGTAGCACCTTTGACAATGGGTATGGTATCACTCACCCATCTCCTACTACCCTCCTGAGGAAAAACCCCACCCCACCCTCCCACTATATATAAGGGTCTGGTGACTTCTGTTTCAGTGTATCTGAAGAAGTGTGCATGCAGACGAAAGCTTATGCCAAGAACAAACTTAGTTGGTCTCTAAGGTGCTACTGGACAATTTTTTATGTTTATATATATTTTGACTGTGTCAGACCAACACTGCTACCTACTTGAATCTAGGACCATGGAAGGCAACAGATTCAAAAGTTATATATATTAATGAGGTGATGTTTGTTTGTTTGTTTTACTGTGGAATCATATTTACGAAATGTAAGAGTCATAGTTGATGGGTGAATTCAAAGTCCACATGTGAGTTTGTGTTCCATCAAGCAGAGGAAAATCCATTATGATGGGTACTTAGAGCTCAGACAAAATCAAAGGGCTGTATCTAAAGCTGCCCAGTGAGGTTTCACCTGAGCACCAGGATTTCTGTTTCCTCTCCTTCCCCTGCCCTGCCCACTGCAAATCTGCTAAAGAGGGTGCCTCGGATTTAAAGATTTGAAGTCAGATTTGTTGAGCATTCCCATATTTGTTGAGCATTCCCAGAGCATATTTCAAATTGAAACTTGAAAGTTTCAAGCATGCAGCTGGATAAGATACACGACTGAAATCATTTCAAAGTTATAAGGTTTAAAATGCCAGCTCTGTTTTACCATTCAATGACATTTTGAAATATTTGCTCCATCTGTGTGTAACATTGCTGAATTACTGGGCAAGTGTCAAATAAATGTGAGTTTCACAGACATTTTTAAAGTCCCCTAAAAATAACTAACCTTCTGTTGTCCCCATTTTCCAGGAGATTTATAAATGTGGCAGCGTGATTTGTTAGAAATACTTTAAAATCTTCTGCAAATGTGCTAACACATAACTGTTGCAGCAAATGTAATGTGTTACAAAGTTTTTAAAACTACAAATTGTATATGAAATAGCAACACACACACACACACACACACACACACAGAGAGAGAGAGAGAGAGAGAGAGAGAGATCACAGCCCAAGGATACATGGATTTCTTATGGATTTGCATTACTCCAAAACGCAATGAACCCTCATCAGATCTTCAAAACGCCTATGTGTGCCAGGACTTCTGGCAAGAAGCTTTCTACTAACCAGAGAGGTTGGAACAGAGGCAGCTTTCATCTGTTTCCAGGTATTTCATGCTACACATAGCAGAGTGTGTTTCATCTGCCATGATGAAGGAAAATGACTTAAAAGGATTCTCCGGTCCATTTGCTGAAACTATCAGCCCTCTTTTGTACAGACAGGAAATACATTCAGTTACCATGACTCAATGTTCAGAAAGCATCTATTATACAAACACATGATAAAAAGAAAGTCAGCATTAATTTTCCTTTGTTCTTAATTTCTTTTTATTCAACTGTCTGCAAATTATAGAACAGTTGACAAGCATATCCCACTGCCAGCATCGTATCTACTCAAAAGAAGCATTCAAACAGTGACATTTCCAAAGCTTTGAGGCTCCTGGTTATTTGAGCAAATGTACTCTTAACTTTTCTTTAATAGAGTCCAGAGAGAGTCTTATTCACCACCTATTTTAATGCAGGTCTAGACTGCTCATCAGTTCTTCCTATACAGTGCAGTGCAAACAGCTTCAAGAGAAGAGTGAAAGAGACTGGAGTATGGAAATAAACTATGTTTCATCCAGATGGAGACATATAGCAGTAGAAGAGATAGTCAGTCTAAGACCCTGGTTACTTCTAAATGACTTGTTTATTGAGCATTAATCCTGATATTATTTTTTTTGCACAAAGTTTATGAGGAAGCTACACAATGTCCTTTGTTTGTTGAACGCCCATTCTTATTTGTTTGGAACAAACAGTGGAATGGACTCCCTCAGGAGGTTATGGACTCCTTCCTTGCAGGTTTTTAAGCAGAGGTTGGATGGTCATCTGTCATGGATGCTTTAACTGAGATTCCTGCATCGCAGGAGGCTGGACTACATGACCCTTGGGGTCCCTTTCAACTGTATGAGTCTATGATTCTATGTCTGTGAAGAGGCTGTATATGTTGCATCAATCAATTATTATCCTACATTTGCCAGTGCATTTCTTGTCTGAATTTGCTGATATATAATTGAATGTTGCCCTCCTGTCAGTGTGTTCCCAAACACAACACCACACAACTTTGCCCCTCCCACTCTCCATCCCACTAAGCAGCAGTAACCAACCCACTAAGAAGTCTGCTGTGGTTTTTGCCATGTTCTTTTCCTCTTTCCAGAATTCTAATTTTCCCAGAAATGCTACTGCATGTTGTTCCTAGGTAAAGGTAAAGGGACCCCTGACCATTAGGTCCAGTTGTGATTGACTCTGGGGTTGCGGCGCTCATCTCACTTTATTGGCCAAGGGAGCTGGCGTCCAGCTTCTGGGTCATGTGGCCAGCATGACTAAGCCGCTTCTGGCGAACCAAAGCAGCGCATGGAAACGCTGTTTACCTTCCCACCAGAGCGGTACCTATTTATCTACCTGCACTTTGACATGCTTTTGAACTGCTAAGTGGGCAGGAGCAGGGACCGAGCAACGGGAGCTCACCCCGTCACGGGGATTCGAACTGCTGACCTTCTGATCGGCAAGTCCTAGGCTCTGTGGTTTAACAGAGTGCCACCCGTGTCCCTATGTTGTCCCCAACTTCTTGCTTTAAAAACTGAAGGTGTACACAAAGTTATTTCCTGGTTTCTTTCTTCCCAATTCTATGTGAAATATTCAAATATCCTTATTTTTAAAAACCCAAAATGTACAGGCATCACTCTAATCCTTATGTGCATTTTTTTCTATTCATGCTGAGTCAACCTGGTGAGCTGACCTTTACAAAATCACCACACTTTTAAACAGGGCAATTTTTTGTGATACACACTAAAAACAATTTTAAAAGATTGAGTTACAACTCAGGCAATTATGCACATCAGTGCCCAGCAACAGCACTTTAAGGAAGAGATTTAGCATACTCATTAACATGCAATAATGGACTTAAGAGTGCTTTAATTCCACAACTGTTTTTAAAGCAAGGCATTTATGTACATTAGTGCACAGTAAGGGAGCTTAGAGAGAGTCCTTTAATTAGTGCTGTGCCAAAACCTTTCCTATAACCTGCAACAGAAAAAGAAAGTGCTGAGAACAAATATGAAAGTAAATGAAAGTGTGATAGTTTTGCATAGAAAGTTAAACACCAAAAGTGCTTTCAATGATCTCTCTCCCCCCATTTTTTAAAATGATATAATACAGAATTAAGACATTTGTGTGAAATTTGGGAGCAATCTTGAATAGATCTGTGAGGAAAATGATGAGCCCTCCAGTGAAACAGAGGCATGCCTAAGATACTAGCTACCAACTTGGGCTCATCAAATTTTATCCCCCTGATTTCTTCCCTATACAAGTGTGTGTTTATGCTGGGCAAAACCTTCCCAAAGGAACTTAAGACAGAGGACTCAGAGAAGGATGAGGGTTTGTCCTTGGGGGAAGAGCTGCTAGGATCCTCCTGGGTCCTCCAATTCAGAGTAAGAGTCTCTCACATTCTTCTCCACTCCCCAAGAGCTAAGGACTACAGGATTATGTGAGGACCCTTAACAGTCATCCAACTCCTTTCATTTCTAGAAAGCTTTGTTCTATGAAGAGGCTTCCATTTCTCTGCCTCATTCTGAGGGAACATGAGGATTTCTTTGTGAGGAGAATCAGAACTTACAGGGTTAAACAGTTCTGTGTGACATCTCACATTTGGAGGCATGGTTTTGTTCACCTACTTTTCCTTAGGATGTCCCTATTTTCATTGGAGAAATGTTGGAGGATATGGAGTTATCCAATCCCTGATCTATCTGAATCCAATTCTGTATAGGGAAGGGTTGTTGTTTTTTTATAAAAAAAATGTTTTATGTTTTATTATGTTTTTAGATATGTTGGAAGCTGCCCAGAGTGGTTGTGGTAAGATGTGTGGGGTATAAATAGTAAAATTATCATTATGGAATGGGACACCCCTATTTTCATTAGAGAAATGTTGGAGGGTACGCTTTTCTCAATCGTTGATACAGAATGGGTTTTCTATACTATAGGCCCAATCATGATATATAAGAATCTAGGTGTTTGTACTGACAATACATACATCTCCTTCAGCAAGGCCCTTGATTGTTGAGGTGCCTTGGATTCTTGCCTCAAATTCCAGCATTAGATCATTGACTTCAACTACTGACTTTGCCTCTGAATGAGAAACTGCTGAGTCTCCTGTGAGCCTTGAGCTCAGAGAACAGAGCAGGGGGCAGCTATCTTTTCCTCATATTCAACACTCGGATCAACACAGGGTCATCAAGGAATATCTCCCTGGAGGCATTTTCAGACCCCAGAAGCTGAAGGGCAAGTAGGTGCTCTGATGAGCTGTGGCATGACTTCTATAGATTAGAAAAATAAATGTTGGAATTAAGAACACCTAATTATTTAACGTGTAAGCATTACTGCCACTCACAGCTGAACAGCTGGTAGCACCCCCCCCCAACACCTAGTGTTTCCTTCCCAACCATCATGGAGAAAAAACATCTGACAAATCTCAGAGGGGACCTTTGCTCAGCGCTTCTCCCACCAACTAGAAAATGTTGTGGAGGAGCTAAAATGGGGTAATACTTCATGAGGAGATCCCATCCCCTGGGTTTCTTATAGGAAGACTGGGAAATTAATAACTATTTATTTTGCTTTGATTTTTACTTTCAGTAGTCAACAGTAACTGTTTTGTAACTTGATTGTTAGAACCACAGCATTTTCCAGGCAATGTGCTAATTTTCTTACCTCAGAAAGGATATATGCTGTGGAAGTAAGCCTCATTGTTACAATAAATGTGCTGGTCATAAGTCACCAAAAGACTCTTCTTGTTTTTGCTTCTATGAACAAATATAATGTCAGAGTTATATCTATGAATTGCATTATTTGTGGTTAATAAAGGTTTACAGACTAATGAACAAGACATCAATTTCTTAAATTTACTGCGCAGAACAAATACAGTACTATAAAACCCAGCATGTAAATAGCAGGCAAGACACCATCAATTTTGCCTAGTTTGTTCAGCTGCTGATTTAAAATCTAACAGGCACCTTGGCACCTAATCTAAATCTCTATTTTTTACATTCTTGCATAGCATGTAGATAGAATAAATTCATATTCACAGGTTTAAGTATTGGGGCTTTGCCACCTATTTGTGCAGGATTTAAATCTTGGAAAAGTAAAACTTTTTAAAATAAAATAGTACACCCTTTAAGTTAAAATAATGGTGTATAATACCCTATATTAGCTGGCTTTTTCAGTGATGTAAAAACATATAATACGATTCTTGGAGACATCCAATGTCTTGTCTGTGCCCCAGAATTGCAAACCCACATTCCATAGTCCAAATTATTTTTTAAATCCTCCTCTGTGCATCATGGAGAAGCCCAGGGTCAAAGCTCCCTTCCTTGGGTGTGCAGAAGTAATTGTGTGTTTTTTTGGATCCAGGCAATATTTCATTGTGGATGTTTAGGTTGAGCAGAAATAGTAAAGCATTTGAATTCCCTATAACCCTTCATTGGGCAGAATTAGGCAGAATGGCAGAATTCATCATTCTACCCAACAAAGAAAGTTTAGAGCTTGCATGTGTCTGCTCTGGCCTGTATTGGTCCAATAAACTATATAATTCAGTCTACTATGAACTATATTTAGAACATATATTTGCAGAACATATATTTGCAGATTTAGTAAACTAAATCTTTCTCCGTTCCCCTCCCAATGCTCTTAGCCAGGGGTAGGCAACCTAAGGCTCAGGGGCCGGATGCAGCCCAATCGCCTTCTCAATCCAGCCCACGAATGGTCGGGGAATCAGCGTGTTTTTACATGAGTAGAATGTGTGCTTTTATTCAAAATGCATCTATGGGCTATTTGTGGGGCATAGGAATTAGTTCATTATCCCCCCCCCCAATATAGTCCTGCCTACCACATGATCTGAGGGACAGTGGACTGGCCCATGGCTGAAAAATGTTGCTGACCCCTTCTCTTAGCTCTGGGAAGCTTCGCAAATGGAGGATATCCCTGGTGTACCTTGAAAATATAAACTTGATGCTGCCATGTTGGCATTCTTTTACTGTTTCTTTTGGATGGCATTGTTTTGTTTTCAATCATTTAAACTGAAACCACTTCCTGAGAAAGCCTAGGAGAAATATGTTAGGATCCAGCTAATTTAGCATATTAATTACCTAAGCCCTAACATATGGTGTTAGGTGTTTGCATTATCTTAACAGATAAAACACATCCTTTTTGCCTGTGGATACCTTGGAAGTGCTGGTGTTCTCTTGTGGAGCCAGATGGTTTCTAATTAGCAAGGTAGTTGCCTGCAAGACCATTCTTCACTGCTGACAAATAACTTCAGTCTCATTTCCATTTAAATGGCTGTAGCATGTACCTAACCCAATTAGAAGGAAGTTCTTTGATTTCATACTGCGTAGGGGGGAAAAAAAACAGTCACGTTTTTTTCACTCAGAACACTGAAAGGTCCAGTTCTGTGGGTCCTGATGTTCCTATACTTTCATCGATACACTTCTATGAGAGTGTGGATTAAAAAATATATAATAAATGATAAATCAATAAATAAGATCATTGCTATTCTGTTAGCACCACAATATGAAAATCAAAATAAGAGAGCTGATGTATTATAATGATAGTTCTTTGCCTTCTACTGTTCCTTACAGAAAATTGTGTCAACATGCCTGATACTATTCCAAAGAGGTAAATTTGGGGCTGAGCTTGATGAGATGGAATGCAATTAATGTACATGTATGGTTTTGGTTATGCTATGCCAAAAGCAACCAAGGGGAAGCCTGAACAACCTCTGGACCACAAGGATGGGGAGGGAAAAGTTTAACTCTTTCATTCCCTGACATGGCCCCAATTTTAAAAATGGAAAACTCCTCTCTGAAGTTGTTATTTGCCTTTTGAGGAACTCTCTGCTGATAGGAACTTGGAGAAAATGAGAGCTTTCCTTTAAATGCATATGGCAGCTTTGGGATGGGGATTTTTGCTGGGAAATTCTTTGGTCTCTGGATACAGTGATGCCAGATCATTTCGAATTAGCAAGGCAGCTGCTTGCAATACTTATTTACATAACCAAAGCATGAACATTGCTTGCCTTTATGGAACATCTAATTTTGCCCTTAGTCTCCACTGATGGAACTTTAGCCTTAGCACTGCATTGAATACAAGCCAAGGTAACTTAATTTGTGCATAACAAAAGTAACAAAAGAGAATTCTGCATTGGAATTCTTGTATCTGTAAAGTAATCCCAGTGATAGATTCACATAACCCTGCCAGTTCTGTTTTTAGATTTATTTCTCTCCTGTACTTTCTTCAATATCTCATCCTCAATATAAAACAGCCAAAATTAATACTCATAAAGGATTAATATAATAAGATACAAAGAACAAGTAGTAGTAAATAGAATGGATGGTTCCTTATGTCAATTTATTACCAGTTTTATCCTGACAGTACATGTGTTTAATATCTCAGTTGCATCAATTCTTGATTTGGCCCATGCTCAAAAGTTAATTCCTTTCATTCCAACCTTATTCATTGACAAACAGCATACCTACCTGGAACTGCTGGTATGTCTTCTGTAGGACAAAGATGTAAAATTCTATAGCTCATTTGTCTTGTTCTCAAGTTGGAAAACATATTCATTTAATTCCTATTTCTATCCTGCTTTGTGGCTCATGTCAATGAAATAATGAGACACAGTTTCTGTCCTAAGATTCGATGGTAAGAAAGGTGAGCCACACAAGGGAAGAGAAGTGGAATTGGGGGGGGGGGTGAAGAAGAAGAAGAAGAAGAAGAAGAAGAAGAAGAAGAAGAGAGTAGTAGTTTGGATTTGATATCCCGCTTTATCACTACCCTAAGGAATCTCAAAGCAGGAGCGGGGAAGCAAACCCAGTTCACCAGATTATGACTCCACTGCTCTTAACCACTGGCTTAGAGGAGGGAGACCATGTTTGTTGGGGCTGATGTGAGTTGTAGTTCAGCAACAACTGGAGGGCCAAAGGGTCCCCACATCTGCTTTAGATGAACTTCTTTAGTCTTCCCAAACACAGATAGATGTGAGAGCGACCTTTTTCAAATTCAGATCCCTTCATACTTCCCTCTTTATTAGAAGGGACAATGGCATTTCTAAAGTGGGAGGAAGGATTGTCACGATCCCACAGTCAGACTCGCCACATCTGAAGGACAAGGCAATGGCTTTAGAGGAAGTGTCAGAGTGCGAGAGGGAACTGCTCTCAACACTAACCCAGAGGAAAGACAGACATGAAATGGTTATCATTGAAGTTCCCTGGAGACAACAATCAAAGGGATAATCAGGCATATAAAGGGATACGGTATGAAAGCAGCCTTAGGGAAGCAAGTTCAATATAAAAAGGAACATTTTATATGATCTGTGTGCTTGAAATAAGACAAGCTCTTAAAAGGCAAACTTTTCAGTGAGGTATCCTGACTGTGTGTGGAAAATGAAATTGATTCATGTACTTGTTCTGCATGTTGTTATATTTCTCTATGAACAAAAAGATATCATTTTAAATATTTTATCCTTCATGCCATATGCTTTTTGTCAAATGCCTCTGCATAAAGAGAGAGGAATTTATTCACCATAATCACTCTTGTCTGTTTTCTAGTTTCAAAGGAAAGAGATTGTGACAGAGACATTCATTCACAGATGTCCTGAATGTCACCCTATTGTGTCCTCTGGAACAGTGGCATCACTTTGGCAGGGGGACAGGGTAGCAGAAGGGGAGGAGATTCCTTCCCCAGTCACAACTTGGAGCAAGGGGTTGAAATGGGCATGACAAACTGTTAAAATGTTGAATTATGTAATGTTTTCTTTTTAATTTGGCATGAATTGTATTTATTTTCTCAAGGTGGTAGCTGAAGAGCCAGATATCTGCTTGCTGGGCAGTTTTCAGGACAGGAGATCAGCCAAATGGCCCATTGTGTCTTCTTATTGGATATGTTCCAATAACCTAATACAGTAAAGTATGTTCAGCTGAATAAACTGCTGATGAAGAGGAGAAACCTTATTGCGGCCAGGCATGGCTGACCAGACAGTAGTGACCAGCAGGTTTTTCCCCCTGTGCCATTCCTTCTATGCTTACTTAGAAAACAGCAAGTAAAAGCAGTGGTCCACAAGTCCTTAGTCACTCCTTGGAGAAAACTTCTCACTGTTTGTTTATTCTGATGAATTTCATTGAGAATAAATTTTGCTGAGTGAACACTGATTGCTTTCTAATTGTTCATATTTCTTGAAAGCAGTGCACTTCAAATACAATGTATGACCCGTATGCAATTTTTAAAAGGAAACTTGTAGCTGGCTTATTCAAGCCTCAACTATTTCTGTGTTGCTGTTGAATTAAATTAGAAATGCATTGTATGCCTTGTTCTTTAAAAACATGGGTGAAGAACCTGCAGCCCAAAGTCTCAGCCAAATTTCACATGGATGAGGGCAGCCCAGCACAAGGAAAGAAGGTCAGAAGATGGAAAAAAGAGGAGAGGACAATTGAAGTTGTTGAAAATTCTGAAGGCCTGGGATGATTGTGGCATATGGGGTGGCACCCTGGGACCAAACTTGGCATACAGTTCCCTCAAACGTGGGCCACAGCCCTGCAATGATTTTCTCCTGATCTCTTTAACTCCATTGCATACAGTCATCTCTGCCCAAACTGGTATATGATATGCCCCTGTGGAAACTACATTTTCTCTTGCACCCCATGAATGGTCAACCCCAACAGAGTCCTTTAATCCAATTTGGGTTACTGACCAAATCACACATCAGTCCATACAGCAGCCCTAACTCTGCACTTTATAGAAAACTATACACCAGAGGTATGGGAGTCTATGAAAGTGGTAGAATGGGGTACGTGCTTCAAAGAAAGGTTTCTAATGAAGAAAAGAACAAATGAGCAAGTAAGATCCTTGGAGCAATCCATAAGTTTTTATTACAAATTTATATTGTCACTGGATCATGTAATATACATAAGCAAATAAAAAATGGAAGGAGTTGAAAGCTTTAGCTTTAGTGTTGTTTTTGAAAGAAATTTTCTGAAGATGGATAAAGGTTCCAAGCTTATGGTTAATAGATCGGGGGGATGGGACCATCCTAGAATGGATGGCACCATAGGACAACTGGTACAAAACTTAATTCATCATCACAGATCTGCCAAAAGTTTGTGGATTTCTGTAGTTCTCTATATGACTTCTGTTATTATTATTATTTATTACCACTATTTATTACATTTGTATCGGTCCCAGCGCCTGCCAACCTAGCAGTTCGAAAGCACCTCCGGGTGCAAGTAGATAAATAGGGACCGCTTACTGGCGGGAAGGTAAACGGCGTTTCCGTGTGCTGCGCTGGCTCGCCAGATGCGGCTTTGTCACGCTGGCCACGTGACCCAGAAGTGTCTCCGGACAGCGCTGGCCCCCGGCCTCTTAAGTGAGATGGGCGCACTACCCTAGAGTCTGTCAAGACTGGCCCGTACGGGCAGGGGTACCTTTACCTTTTATCCTGCCCTGCATCCAAAGATCACAGGATGGTTCACAACATAAAAATACTAAATGAAAACACAAAATACATAATAAAGCAAAACAAAACAAAGCAACAACCCAGTGTCATACAGACACATTTAAAAGGCCATAACATGTTAATCAGTCAAAGGCCTGGTTGAAGAGAAATGTTTTCACCTGGTGTCTAAAGATATGTAATTAAGGCTCCAGATGAACCTCCCTAGGGAGAGCAATTCACAAATGGGGGCCACCATAGAAAAGGCTCGTTCTTGTGTTGCCACCCTCTGGACCTCTCATGGAGGAGGCACATGAAGAAGGACCCCAGATGATGATCGCAGGGTCTGGATTGGTTCATATGGAAGAGTGGTGGTCCTTGGAGTATTGCGGTCCTGAGCCATTTAAGGCTTTATAGGTCAAAACAGCACCAAATCAGGGCCTATTAACTAACTGACAGTCAGTGCAATTGGGCCAGGATCAACGTAATAATGCTCAAACCATCTTGCCCCAGTGAGCAACCTGGTCACAAAATTCTGTTCACCTTCCCTAGAACAAATTCACCATTTCAAAATGGCATCTTCCTCTGCTGGGAAAGGTGGACAGGGCATCTTAGGATAAGCATATCTCTACAGAAGACATTGCTGATGCCATTAAAAATCTTAAATCTGGGAAGGACCATGGACCCAATGGGTATACTAATCCCCCCTTTTTTTAAGCTTTCAAGGAATCCTTGCTATCCCATCTAACAAACTTGTTAAATTATATTTTAGAAGGAATCCCTCTATCCTAAACATGGTGACAATCTAGGATTGTGGTTATCCCCAAACCTTTTAAGGATCTGTCAAAAGTGGACTCATACAGGCAGATTTCTTTCTTGCTCATGGACTACAGTATTTTCACCTCAGTTCTAGAGTAATAAACAAATTTGGACTTAGGTCTAAATTTGTATCAATTTTTCAACAAATGTACTCTAGTTCTTAGGCTAATATATGCATCAATAATTTGGAATCAAGACAAATTAAATTCCAATTAGTTATGAAGCTGGGCTGCCTCCTTCTCTGTTATTATTCACCCTTGTTATGGAACCCCTAACAACAAGAATTGAGTTGGCTGTGCAGTCAGCTAGGATTAACATAAATGACAAAAGGCTTTATATGGAGGATAAGGCTGCTTTTACAACAAAATCCATTAGCACTTTTATTGCTTTAAGGGAGGAACTAGGTAATTTTTGCCTATTATTGGGGCCAAAAGTTAACTACTCTAAATACGAAGTGATGTGCTACAGTGTGGATCCCAAAAATTCAGAGTTTTCCAAGGTATCTAATGTTCCAATAGCACACAGTAAATTTAGATATTTGGGTGTTCAAGTGACAAAGAACCTAAATAGACAGTATGCAGTAAATTATGGAAGCATTTGGAGGGCAATCAATAATGACCTGTTAATGTGGAATGAGCTTAAATTATAGGGTAATGAGTAGAGTAACAGCAGTTAAAATGATAACCCTTCCACTCCTTATATTTTTATTTCAAATGTTGCCAGTATAGTTCCCTATGTCACATTAAAATAATTGGCAGAGAAAGCTGAATGCTTTCATTTTTCAATGCAAACACCCATATAGAAGAGCTTAACTATGCCAACCTTCACAGTGTGGAAGTTGGTTTTTGTCAGCTGAGACATCTCATTCCTATTACTGTGGCTAATGATAGCAAACCCTGGGTAATTTTGGCATCTACACTGCAAGATGATTTTCCTTTAAACGTACCGTTTTCAAAAGCACTCATTGCATTGGTTTATTAAATGGCTCACTAAAGTTGCTTTTCATCTATGGATTAAATGGGTTGCACTGCTGGCTCTCCTTTGCTACCCCTTGGTCTACCATTGAACTTTTCAGGACAAAGGCTGGATCTAGACACATCAAAGAAGCATTTCAGGAAAATACTTTGTAAACTTTGTATGAGAAATCACCTCCACACCACCATCTGATGTCACGGTGTTATAATGCATAGACAACACATCTAAAACGCTTTTTCTTTACCAATCTAACTGAGGCAAAAGATAGAACATATGACATTTCGCAGTGGCAACCTTATGGTTTGTATTTCTTAACAGGTTTTTCAAAGGATGCTACCATCTCAGACTTGATAGTCTGCAAGAAAAACCCCGCCTTCTGTCTATTAGGATGTCAATTACATTCTTTTCTCTTCAGTCCTACCAACTTGTCCCACCCACCTCTGGCTCTGCCCCACCTTCTACCAGACAAATTAAACCATGGCTGTTTCTTATGATTGTTGGACAGGCATAGGCAAAATCCAGCCCTCCAGATGTTTGGGACTACAATTCCCATCATCCCTGACCGCTGGTCCTGTTAGCTAGGGATGATGGGAATTGTCCCAAACATCTAGAGGGCTGGAGTTTGCCTATGCCTGACCCAGCAGTCTTGAACAAGCTTCTCAATCATGAAATCAGTACCCATAGAGGAGTTGTTAATGTGCATCAAAATTCATACTGAGTTGTGGTCAAGGGCACTGGCTTGATGTACCACTGGCCATCTGTTTTACTCTAACTCCCCTCTCCTCCTGTCTCTATATTTGCTTGTCTCCAATATCAGCCCAGCCTGATGCCAATCTGTTATCTCAGTGTACAGAACCAATATTTTGCTGGCACGAATTTTATTAACTTGCTATGGTCTCATCTTTCAAGAACAGATGGTGAGTAAAAGATACATCTTGTACTGATTGGGCTCATTCATGTTTTAAAGCGTGTTATATCTGTCAGTGAATAGTTTTATAACACCCCTCTTCTCTTTTACACCAACAGCATTAACTACAGTTCATGTTGCTCATTTTCTTTCTAAAAAGGAGCAGATGGCGTGCTTGACGCTTGTTTTCCCTCCCTTCAACCTGGAGCAAATAACAGCCAACCACGGAAGTGCAGTGCCATGAAAGGTGAAGCTTTCAAAATGGCTTCTTTCTTCTACAGCAATTGGCTCCAATGATTTCCATTTCAAAGCAAGACTTTGAACAAATTAAACACTGGATTAGGGAGGCTGGAATCAGGTTGTGAAATTCATGCCGGCAGCCTTACAGAGACTAAATGGGGAGGTCATGGAAGTTCAGTTGTTGATCAACAGCTCTCCTGATTGCTTCATCCAGTCTCTCCTCAGCCCTCATCACTATGGACTGAGGGAGTCTGAAATAATTGACTGCCAGCCACAGATCTGAGAGAAACATCAGAGAGGAAGCGAGTGCGAAGCATTAGGGCTGGGCCAAACTGCTATCTCCTTTTATCCTTTTCTCCAGTCTTAAGTTCGGGGATCCACAAAATGTTTGCAACATTTTTTCTTTCTTCCAAGGTCCTTATTAAAATTCACCCTAATTTTAGTGCAAATTTCTCTCAATATACACATTTTTAATGCATTCTGCTTAATACATGCAGGCTAGGTTTTTTAAAATGTTATTTTCACTAATATATGCATTTTGATTCACACTTTACCCTGCTTTGTGCATTTGCATATACATTACAAGGATGGAAAGCTGCGTTGAAAAATTCAGCAAAGTGCAAATTTCAAAAGATAGCTTTGGTTAGGGTTTTATATTGTTTTGAAAACTTTGAATAAGATAGATTTGCATTTAAATGAAAACTAAATCAATTTTTTCTCCCACCCCTATGAAGGACATATGCACGAAGCCTGTCTTTTGTGTACAATTATTATGACCCAATCAACTTGGCCTGTAAATATGCTACAAATCTTTACATCCTATCCATATATATGTTGCAGGGGACAGGATCATTCTGACTTAAGTAAAAGCATATGCGAATTTTGCAGTTCACTCTTCAATTATGATGACTGCATATTAATAAACACTTTGTCGCTTTCTAGAATAACTGTTTATTAACAGTGAATAACACTTACTTTGATTTGTTGTGGGGAGGTTGGACAATGTTGTGTCAAGCAATTGTTATTGCATACTTTCCAGAGTGTGCAAGGTCAGCCAGTAAGCTTTGTGCCTGAGAGGAAACAGGCTCTCCCTAGTTCTAGTGAACTACTCTAGAATACACCAGGATATTTGTTTTAAAGATATATCAAGAGCATTGCAAGCTAAGAACCAAAACAAAGATCAATTTCGTCTTTGTGTACCTTTCTTCCCCAGCTATTACATGTTCCTCCAAGCTGTTTTGTTAATGTGTTGCAAGATTCTATTCAGACAATTGCTCTAAGACTGCGAGTGTTCATTCTCCAGAACTATCGAGTGCAATATGATAAAACAAAAGGAAAAAGAAAACAGCTCTAAGCAATAATTAATTTATATCTTTGGTGGGATGAAGTCCTCTTCTTTCCTAAGTAGAGCAGAGACACCTAATGGCAAAGAAGGGGATATATTTCTGTAATTCACAAGAAATCCCAAGCAAAAAAAAAAGATATGCAGAGAAAAATGATAATGTCAATTTAAAAAATGTAACGAATTTCACTTTGTTTTTATTAATCAAGGGACCATTTCTTTTTGCTTTTCTATTTCATTTATACTTTATCCTCCCAGGATTTTATCCCCCCACTGCATTGTGCAATTGACTTCATGTCCCCATACATTGCATCCCTATGGAGCAATAAGTAAATAAGTGAACTGAAATAAAGTGGAATGAACCTTGAGATAGGGGTGCCTTTGACCAACTTTGGTTGGTTCACCAACTGCATCTAATGCTGCAAGATCCTGTCATTTTGGCTTGGTAGCTCACTGTGCAATCATATGCACATTTACTAAGAAGTAAGTCCCATCTGGGATGGGGAAGAATTAGAAATTTGGGACGCGGGTGGCGCTGTGGGTAAAAGCCTCAGCGCCTAGGGCTTGCCGATCGAAAGGTTGGCGGTTCGAATCCCTGCGGCGGGGTGCGCTCCCGTTGCTCGGTCCCAGCGCCTGCCAACCTAGCAGTTCGAAAGCACCCCCGGGGGCAAGTAGATAAATAGGGACCGCTTACTAGCGGGAAGGTAAAGGGCGTTCCGTGTGCGGCTCTGGCTCACCAGAGCAGCAATGTCACGCTGGCCACATGACCCGGAAGTGTCTCCGGACAGCGCTGGCCCCCAGCCTCTTGAGTGAGATGGGCGCACAACCCTAGAGTCTGTCAAGACTGGCCCGTACGGGCAGGGGTACCTTTACCTTTAAGTCCCACTGGGCTTACAACCAGGTGAGCATGCTTTAGGATTGCATCCTTAGTCTTTTTCAAGTATTACCAATAGGTGCTACTTCTGTCCACCGTCATCCTACAAGTTTCGCAACCCTGATTTTCCTGTGTTCTAAAAGCAAGTGGTAGGGGCTTAAGGAGTCCACTGATTAAGTTCACTGATTAAGATGGGCAACAAGTTGATGGGCAACAAGAACGAGATGGATGGAACTAGCACAGTCATCCCCACTGCCCTACCTCATGTGTTAGCACCTCGAGAGGATTCTTGATAGACTACTGTGTATGTGGGATATCCTTGAAGATACTTCAAAGTCCACTTTGTCCGAAGCATCTACCTGCAGCACCTCTATCTTGTCAGGATTAATCCACAGTTACTTGGTCCCAATCCAGAACTTCCACAGCTTCACCTGACTCAGAAAACAAGAACACAGCTTAGTGTCATCAGTGTACTGTTTCCTGTTTGAGTATCCAGATGACCAGAGATACTTCAGACATACTAGGGATTACTACAGAGAAGAAAACACTGCACAGACTAGGTTTTATCTCCATTTCTCATTTTTTGTTACAAACTAAGGTTCAGTTTGCAACAACTCCATTTCAGTTTCTGATATTTTTTAAGGTGTCACAAAAATGAATCAGTAACTTAGTATGCCTTGCTCCTAATATGTACATTTGCAAGCCCTTTTACTGCACTACTACAAATTGTTGTTGTTGTTGCCCAGTTTTCACCAGCAGGTCCCAGGGTGGGTTACAACAATTACAAATTAAAAGAAGTCGAAACATATTACAATCACAGGAATAGTCTGGTCACTGAAAACACACATCTCAGACATCAAAGTCAGGGTAAAGAGGTGAGTCTTCAGCATTCACTGAAAGCTGGATAGCTAAGATGTCAGATTTACCTCTTTTGGGGAGAGAATTCCACAGCTTAGAGGTTGCCACAGAGAATGGCTGGACCACCTCCACCCCTGAATTTCTGAGGAAGGCGGAACCAAGAGGGCCCCATCTGCTTATCTTAAAACCTTAGAAGGGCAATGGGCAAAGAGGCAGTCTTTCAAATATTTGGGACTAAGCCATTCAGGGCTTTAAATACTAATCTGAGTACCTGGACTTGAACCCAGAAATGAACTGGAAGCCAATACAGCTGTTTTACCTTAGGAATTATATGAATCCAAAAGGTAATCCAAGCCAGGAATCTGGCCACTGCATTTTGAACCACTTGAAGCTTCTGAGTAGGGCAGCCCAATGTAGACCACATTTCAATATTCCAATCTGGAAGTTACCAGAGCATTGAGCACTGTGGCCAAGTCTTTTGTGGATGCTATATTCATTAATGTATGCATCTATATGCACACTTCCCCCAAAATATGTATTTCTGTACAATTTTTTTCATTGGAGAATAACACTACAAAAAAATTAAGTAGACGTGTTTCAGTTTATTTTACTGTTCAAGGATCTGTGTTAAAATGCAAAGCATTAGAGATCCCCAATCCCTAACTCTGGCAAATTATACTGAAGTACTATTTCATGTACCAACATTCAGCTAAAATTGCCTCTGATTATGGTACATGAGGAGAAATTACAAGGACTGCTGGCCCTTTCATCATAGACTCAAACCGGTTCCTTCATCTAGATCCTGTGCGAGAAATGTGTGGCATGTTCTTCACATTTCCATCCATATATTTACCTGACTCACTTTGTCTACAGAATGGATCTTCTCTTGTTCCTCCAGCTGCCTTCTGAAACAAGTGTGTGTGTGTGTGTGTGTGTGTGTGTGTAGGGAATTTAGGTATTTGGAATGCAAACTTCAATTACAAATGGGACCCAGATTCCTTCCTCTTGGAGCCTGAATCGTTATGGAGTTGACTGCTGCCATCATTCAGGACTCTGTAGCACTAGTTCTCCACTTAAGCGCAGGTGGTGCTGTGGTCTAAACCACTGAGCCTCTTGGGCTTGCCGATCAGAAGGTCAGCAGTTTGAATCCCCGCAATAGAGGGATCTCCTGTTGCTTTGTCACAGCTCCTGCCAACCTGGTAGTTCTAAAGCATGCCAGTGCAAGTAGATAAATAGGTACCGCTGTGGCAGGAAGGTAAACAGCATTTCTGTGCGCTATGGCCTCCATTGCGGTGTCCTGTTGCACCAGAAGTGGTTTAGTCATGCTGGCCACATGACCTGGAAAGCTTTCTGTAGACAAATGCCAGCTCCCTTGGCCTGAAAGCGAGATGAGTGCTACAACCTCGTAGTTGCCTTTGACTGGACTTCACTGTCCAGGGGTCCTTTACCTTTTTTTACTTAAGGTACTTGAAAAAGAAGGGGAAACTTGTAGACCTCTGCTAAAACTGCTATGTGGGACCATTTCTTTATGGCCTTTTGGGTGCCAGCTTAAGAAAAAAATTATTCAGTCGGGCATTTAAATATGCTTTATTTTATTTCAGAATATTTTTTAGCCCAACCAACATCCAAAGGTCTTCCAGCTGCCTGGACTTTGGAAATCTTCCAGATCTGTATAAATGGGAGAATTTTTGGTTGGGAATGTGTTTTTTCTTGCTCCAGTTGGACATATTTCAAAGATGCATTTTAGAAGACATTCACATGCAGACCCATCTTAAATATGGCCAAGTGTAACATGGCAAGCCAAGAAAAGATAGAAAGCTTGGACAATAGCTTCCACTAGAGGGCAGCACCTGCTTGCTCAATGAGTATATGTCCCAAACTTATTGTCAGCAAGCACAACTATGCATGCCAGTGCTTGGCAAAAGCTGGAACGTTTTTCTGAGGCTATGTTAGGACATGAAATAAATCAAAAGCCTGCAAATTAATATTCTAGTAAGCATATGCTGATGTCATTTCTCAAAAAGCTAAAATGTGCAACTCTGCCCATGATCAACAGAGCTCGAAGTCTGAAACATGGATTCAAAATAAAAAAAAAAGTGAAAAGTTTGAACTTTAGTTCTCAGAAGTGCTTGATAAGCTTGTTTCTGAGCTTGGAAAACAAAAAGAAACAACTCCTAGCCATGCTTGAACATAGAACACAGCTATTTTATAATATGATCATGGGCCATTCACAAAATATAAAACAATGCAGCTACGTAAGAACATGAATTGTTCCCAAAATATAAATATGCCTCTTGCATATGTACATTAAGTATGTCTGCATGAATATATTTTTTCCCCACCCTCCCAACCACATGATCCATTCGAGAGATTAACTATGTGATTGGTTAGGTGTGGAAAAGGAAATATGCATTGGAATGTCCTGACAAATATGGTTTTGGGTGCCAAGCAGGCTTTTGTGACACACACACAGAGAAACACACACACACACACACACACACACACACACACACACAGTTTTTAACTTGCCTTCTCCTGATTTTACCAGGCAGAGGCAAGAAATGTATTAGAAAGTAATTGAACATTTCAGAGAAAATATTAATCACTTTCAAACTTTTTGAGTGTCCATTAGGGAGGAAATGAAGGCCGCTGTTATCACTCAGTAAAGTGCTTGAATTTCAGTGATGCTAATCTTGTCATTTGTGAGTGTCTCAAATCTCTGTGGAATAAGAAAAAGCAAAACCTGCATTCCAATCATATCCATGTTTATTCAGAAGCAAAGGAACATCATGTTCATTGGGACTCAATTTCAGGAATGGGTGCATAGGATTGCAATCCTAAAACTGGAACGATTTAAGCAAGTTTTCACATAAGGACATTTTTCTGACTGAACAAGTTGTTCCATTTGATGGGAAGATTTTGTGGGTTCCTCATGGTGACCAATTTATTTAGCCTTCATGTTTTCACCATGTCTAGTCTCTATCAAGCATGCATTCTGATTTGCTTGTTCTTCCTGCTCATTGTTTGTTCATCCCATCCCTTTCAGTGCCTGTCACTTTCCTGTGGTGCAAAAAGTCTCTTTCTTTTTTGCAAAGTGGATTTGTTGTGCTTGGGTGAGAACATGCTTAGATTCACTTTAACTGCACAAAGCTAATGTTGCGGTATGCTTATGAATCCCTTTTGCGAAACAGAAACAAGTGGGAACACCCAGTGACTGGTCAGAGCTGTAATAAAGGACCCAGCCAATAAGACAGAGCATGGCTAGTAATTGCAGCAATGTAAAACTTGGTGCTGAAATTTGCAACAGGTTTGCAATTGTCTATGCTGTCAGGAAAGGTAGAACTGGGAGCATGCTAGCATCTCATGGGGTGGATGTAGCTGGGATTCAAGTTCATGTGAAAACATTTGAGACTCAAACATCAAGAGATGTGAATATTGTAAAACATTTTTTGCCCATTAACTACAACCTGTCTATTGCACCATTAAAATATCTTCTCAAAATGAGCAGGCACATATTAGTAAACCTTTTTCATCTAGGATTCATAGAGGTATCTTAGGCACGCTGACAGATTGCCCAGTGAACTTCTTGACATAATAAGCAGGTGCTGTAACTCTCCAATGGTTTGACTTTACAGTCCCGGGACTGGGGCACTCTTGTCTCCTGAGATAGATGAATGCCAGCAATAATAATAAAATCTACCACAGAAGGCCAGTTTCAAAAGCAGCTTGCTAACTGGAATGCGTGGGCTACTGCCGTTAACAGGGGACTGAGTCAGACAATAATTCAAAAATTGCACACTGCATAAAACCATTCATGAAGGGACAGCCTATCTGATAAACGGTGTATGCATACAAAGTCCTACACATATAGGCTCAATTGTGCAGCTGATTTCAGACAGGTCTTGTGACTTTGGCGCAGTTGGAGACATCCTCCTGTGCAGAGCTGGAACCAGTGGAAGAAGAGGTGGCTCACTAGCTCAACTTGTAGGGGTGGATTAGAACTTTAAAGAACTCTATAAACCAGCCCTGTATTTTCATGTCTCATAAGGCATCATGTTCCCCAGGGGATGGGCAGTAAAGGTGAAGTTTTCTGTGGAGAATTGGCTCATGTAGTCGATTCAGGAGGTTTTGGCTGTGCCTATTGGAGATTCATTCCCCGTGTCTGCAGTCATGGGATTATTGTCTATCACATGATGGTGTATGTTTTCATTCCACAGAGTGGGAAGTGACGGAGACAGGATGTTTGTGTTACTGTGTTCTGTGAAGTGGGATTATTGTCCTTTATGTTCTCTCTTTGCTGTCTGATGAGAAAGAGGAAGGAGCTAAGTCAGAATGCTCCAGGTGTTTTATATGTAAATAAACATAGATTAGCCAAATGCTGAGCTACTGAGTTCTGTTACATGGACTGTGCAAACTCTGCAGATCCCTGAGTGTGCTGGTGTCTTTTGGCATCAGTCGCTGTGATGTTTGGGCAGAAGAAAGCCTTTGAAGCTGCCGAACGATCGACCAGGAGGGAGAGAACATGCCAGTCAAGCATGTGTCTCTACCAGGGTCCTACTCAAGAGTAGGACAGGCTCCTGGCAGTGCCTCCCATCACCCGACGGGTAGGAGAGCCGAAGCTTGCTTTCCCTTGCTAATGCATAATTGGGAGGACATGGTAGGGCTCTGGATTGTGCCTTGCCAGCCACGTCTTGACCTGCCTCACGCCTATTGTCACATATGATGTCAGGAGTGGGGCGGGTGGCTATGATTTGGAGAAAACAGCCTCAAGACCCAAATTTGAACCCCTGGCAGGCCAAGGTGGGTCTGTGGGCCAGATGATCTCCACCCTGGTTTAAAGTTTTAAATTGTGTTTTTGTTTTGCTTTGTTTACTGCTTTGTCAGAAGTTTCTATGAGAAACGAGATTGTGATTACCAGAATAATAGCATAATTTTAAATAATTTTAAATACTGTAAGGAGCAAGTATCTAGGAACTTAAGAGAGAGCTATCTTTCTACTTGTTACAACAGGGTAGTACGGACCATAACAGTAAGTTCTACAAGGTATGTGATTTTAATGTGACCCCATTCTAGCAGAGAAAGGTCATAATGTGTCATCTTCTGTGCAGATAATTCTGTTCAGAGCTCTCTCACACATATAGCTTCATAAGTAATCATTAATATTTTCGATTACTTGAGACTATTGAACCTTAGAGTGTAACTGCCTCAAGTCCCATTAATTTTCTCCCTAGTGTTAAAAACGTTTCCTTGCACAATCAAAACGATTGTCTTTTAAGAAGGCAGCTATAAAGGAAACTATGCCTCATATTAAACTGAGTTGGCATATAAAAAAACCCTGATTTGTAATAAAGTCAAATAATAGACAAGGACATAAAAATTGCATACAAAAATCTTTATTTAAGATAGTTACCTTTTGAGTTGTGTTAGTCATGATGATCAACGATCTTGATTATGTGGTACCATTTTATGTTAAGAGCTTCAGACGCAATGCTGCTTTAGCAGAGTAGAGTTTATTTTAGTACTGCTTGCAGTTATTATGCTGACTTAACTTGTTCACACTACATAATCCATAATTTTCTCTTATGCTCTAGATACCACCATGATTGGTAGACAAGGCGGAGGGGATCAAGGCTGGAGTACCACAAATGTCCGTCCCCCCCGGAACTCAGTGAGCGGCTATTTACTTCCTTGATATCTGATGGGCGGCCATGAGTACCAAGAAGGCCCTCTGCCTGGTTTCCTGTAATCTCACCTCTCAAAATGAGGGAACCACCAGAAGGCCATCAGTGCTGGACCTTAGTGTCCAGACTGAACGACGGGGGTGGAGACACCCCGGTCAGCACCAACACTTTGAATTCTGCTCGGAAATGTACTGGGAACCAATGTAGATCTTTTAGGACCAGTGTTATATGGTCCCAGCAGCCACTCCTAGCCTAGCTAGCCTGTTTCTAGACCTGTCTTCAAGAAAGCATAGGACATAAAGCAGCACACTGTGCATGAGGCTATCAGGCAAGGCCCTTCTGCTATGTCTCATCAGTTGTTCAGGCTCTTGGACAGCAATGGACATGGTCCCTCACATCCAAGGTGCAACATCGCTATCAGCTCTGTGTCTAGCTTCTAAATTCCTTGTCTGGGATTCAGGGTCTGTTTGGGTCTAGGTGCTCCCCAACTAATTTCCTGACTCTGTTTTGTGTAGTGTTGCATTATGCTGACAAGGCTGTTTGGTGTATTGTGCACATTCACCTATATATGTCATTGGCTGTAACATTCCTCCTTGGGAAAGGGGGGTGTACTGTAGATACTCTTTAGTGTGAGCCAAACTCTCAGCTCATCTATGAAAGATAACCTGCCAGCTAGTTTCAGCCTTTGATCCTCCCTGTCTGTGTACTTATCCTCATTCTTTATCATGTGACATACTACTATTTTCTACTGAGTAACTGCTGATTAAGACACTGATTAAGATCCCTGGTGATCCTCAAAAGGATGCCCTAGAGTCAAGCATTTTTGTCCTGGCAAGTCCTTCTGAGGGTTGACGCAGAATTTTTTTTGGGGAGGGGTGGCCCCTTTCTTTAAAATATGGAGGGCTGCCCCCCCTTAGATGGTGCCCCTGCTGAGTGCCCAGCAGGAGGGGAAGCTCTTTACTGTCCCCAGCCTCCCTGTCTTTCCTTTTCCAGTCTTATTGTGGAAGGAAGGGGAGAAATGGTAGGGGCATTAACCTGGTCCCTGCCTAGTTATCTTAACTGATAAGTTTCCTTGTCTCTACATTTCCTGTTATTAGACATGAGGTTGGGACCTTGTTTTTGCTAATATAATCTATCATATATCCCTTGCAAAATCATAGAACTGTAGAGGTGGAAATGACCCCAAGGATTGTCTAGTCCAACCCCATGCAATGCAGGAATTTCAACTAAAGCATCCATGACATATGACATATGATCCCCCTCCCCATGCCTTAGGTATTCACTCTCTCTTCATATTTCAGTGATTTTTTCTTCCATAAAAGAACATAGGTAGATGGAGAATATAACAAACCGAAACATCCTACTGGTATTTTTCTTGTGTGAAAACATGAAATAGTCAGCTTTTCCAGTTTTGCAGCTAGAAATCAATTTTTTTCTCCAGGTGGATATTAATGCAATGGTCCTTAGCTCATAAGGATATAATGCATTTCAAACCACTCCAATAGCTAAGTAACTCAAAGCACCACTTTTCTGCAGTGTTTAAGTTTTGAACCGTTAATGCCCACCTCAAAACAGATGTGATGTTTCTGATGAGCCAAGGAAGTGCTAAAAATTTTTTGCATCTCAGCCGGCTGCATATATATGCATGCATCTTGACAGCTTCTTCAATTATGGAGTAGAGTTCATTCCAAAAAGCAGAATCAAAATTTGACTCTTGCATTTCCCCTATAGCTATCCCTAGTGAAATGGGGTATCAAAATAATATGTTCATAGAAATGTCAGAGAAGTAGACAGATCTCCCTCATAATGCTAAATTAATTACAAAAATAAGTGAATACCTGAGCAATATGTTTCATTAGCCTCCTGGGTCTAAGCATGGTTTTTTTCCTAATCAAGTGCTTGACTTTGCTAGCTGATAATTATAACAGGTTATTAGCTATTTCCTAAAGTATTCTGCACTCTGGGAGGCAAATAAGAGTTTTGTTACTTTTAGGAATAGCTTTTCGGGGAAGGTAAACCAGTGCTATTTTTCTAGAAAAAGAGGTGCCGGAACTCACCATGAACACCTCCCTTGTTCTCTTATAATGGCAATGGTGCCCACCTGAGAGGTGGCAGAACTGAGTTCTTGTGAGTTCCAGCTGAGAAAAAGCCCAAGTAAAGACCTTGGTGAATTTTCTAAGGCTTGCTCATAAGACTGCTTGACCCTTCAGTCACCAGCCTCCACATTAGGCCAATCCTTCCACGGTCCAGTCATTATTGTGCTGCACAAGGAATTGAAAGCTGGTTGAAAGTCTCCTAAGCCCTTCTCTAGGACCAACCTTGGTCCTGGCTAGGGAGGGAAGACAAAATCAGTTCAGTTCACATGTAAAGGTGAACCTTCTAATTTGCACTTTCTGAAAAAGTATGTGAAATGAATCACAGACATGATTTGAAATTTGCACTATTACAAATTGTGTAGGGCAGCTCTCCAGCCAAGTCATATGTATAAGAATTCATACACTGGGGTAAAAGGTGGATAAAAATGCAGCTATTATTGGAAATGGCATACAAAGCTATATCATACTGACGTAACTTCTTGGCAAAAATGCGTATATTAGGCAAAAATGTATACAAAAAAATGTATGTAGTAGACGAGAAATGCACTAAAACTCTGATGAATTTTTGTGAGGACTTTACAAAACAGAAAAAGGTAAGTGAGAAATCAACATGAACAGATTTATAAATCCCTAATCCCACCCTGGGATAATTTAGTGAAGGGCACGTTGTATGAATGCAAGCAATAAAGACTCCGTAGTCGTGATCACACAGTATAGTTCACGATAATGTACGCTCCCTTTTATATATCAGGGGTGGCCAACTCCCAAGAGACTGTGATCTACTCATACAGTTTAAAGCTGGTAGTGATCTACCCCCTTTTGGGGGGCTCAGGTCAAAGTTGTAGGGCTTTTTTCAGGAGGGAGGAAAGCCCTGTTTCTTTGGGGTACAGGGCAAAAATTTTAAGCTTTTTTTAGGGAAGCCAAAGTTGTTGAGCTTCTTTGAGGGGAGCCAGTGATCTACTGCAGATGTCCAGTGATCTACCAGTATCTCACGATCTACCTATTGGACGTGCCTGGTATATATAAACAGTGGTTTAAAGTATGTTGATGTGAGCTGGGTGTGTTCAGAGTTAAAAAGGACAGGGAAAGCCTTTCTTGCACCCTTACACCATTACAGTATGCATGATGGAAAAGTTCACTGCTGTCTGCTCCATGTTTCATAGTTTAGTATTTCACTGGGTCTAATACAAGTGATTTCAAATGTCCCCCCAGTGCACACTTGGTACATGAAGATTGCTTGAACAGCATACCGAGAGCTGGAAGGATGTTAAATGAAAACAAAGCTCAAACTTGTAAAGATGATTCAATAAAAAATAATGTCCTTAAGTTTATTTGAAAAATATGAGCAATAGGAAATTGCTGAGACAAAGCACATCAGAACATGCTGCTGGTCTCCAAGGAACATACTTTGAAGACACTACTGAAGGAGTGCTATGGGTGGCTGTATATAAGGTATCATATGATGGCTGCTATACTTGACCTTCTCAGCTGGTGGCTGCTGTGGTTTTTCAGCAGAACTTTCCGGGGAGGGGGGATCCTATTCATTTTGTAATGGGTGTGGGGATGAAATGAACCAATCCCTAAAATGTATTGGGGTGCTGGAGTCCGTCCCCCTGAAATTATTGGTAGAGCGTTGCTATTGATTACACAATTAAATGGACAGCACAGTATGATTGGCCAGACATTGGGACAAGCTCATTTAAAAACAGAACAGAAAAGGAACAAGGCGAAAGGATCGCACCACTATTTAGGAGGAACACATTGGGTTATAGCCAATGCTAATCATACTCAGAGTAGACCTATAGAAATGAATGGTCTTGACTAACTTTGGTTCATCAATTTCAGTTGAGCAGATGGATGCAGCCCATGGTGGGGAGAAAGAAAAAGGAGCAAGCCACTGGGCAGGATAGCAGCTGAAAGATGCTAGTTTACTGGTAGAGCAAGTAAGGACTAGGATTATTCCAGTGGTGGCTTGTGATCATTGGGGCTAGTAGGGCAGAAGGCAGAGAGGCCAACAATAGGTGGAGCAAACTAACTTCAGTTTTGCCCCTCTACTCCTCCCTGATCTGTACAAGGGCAATACTGAGACTAAGGAGGAGGAAGGCGACATTCAATGTCACTCACTAGACTGGTAGTAAGAAAAAAGACAGGTAGGCAGGTAGGGGCTGGCTGAAGGCAGACTGAGGCTGGTGGGGAGGTGCCCCATTTGCCCTAACAGACCAGTCTCCCCTGGATGAATTCCTGGCATCTCTATTTGAAAATGATTTTAGACAGCAGAAAGATCTCTGTCTGATTTGCATAGCTTCCGCAAGTTGAAGTAGACATGGCTAGATGGACCCTGGCTCTGATTCTGTAGAAGGCAATGCCATTCATTCGTATGTCCACGAGTATTTTATTAGACTGAGATGCCTTGAAAATTGCAGAATGTTCGAAGAAAGATAAAGAACGGCATCCACTTAAAGGGTGTAGCAGACATCTTCAGGTAACAAGGAGACCATTTCCTTACTGGCACAAGCATGCTCAAATAAGAAAGGATGGGGTGGGGGAAGAAGCATTATCAGTTTTGTGGATGAGTTAAGATGTACACAACACAAAGCCCTCTACAGAACTCCTCGCCCCACCCCAGGGCACTAAATACTTGATCAACGCAATCGTGGAACAGATTCCAAGGAAATGAGGAATAGGATGATCTCCCTTACTACGGAGGGTGGGAAATTTTGAGTCCATAAATTGGACATTCTAGGAATGTTATTGTGCAGTGACCAAATTCCTCCATCAAATTAACAAAACTTTCCAGCTTCTGAAATGTCACTGCGAGAAAAGTCATCATTTTACTGCACTCCCATATATAAATTAATTTCCTGGCTTCCATTATATTAGCCCTTTGGTATTTCCCTTGCATATTAACCTACACCTGTAACTGCACTGAGTATGTGAGTGAACTCCAATTTAGCGGCTCTTACCAGTTACCCTTTTGGGTGACATTTAATTGGTCTAATTTTCTCCACCACCTTCAATGATCTGAAAGATTTATGCAGCGTTTGATACAATGCTGAGCTTGCTCCAAGAATGCCAAGTACTTCTCATCCTGGCACATAGCAATGTACATTGGGTAAGATTAATGTGTGAATTATGGGTACACAGGAGTGTGAGCACAAGCAATATGATTTCTGCCAACATTACTCCATTCCTTAATGCATAACATTAAGCATTTCAAGCTTCATTTCTGGTTGTCACTGATGAATAACAGTCTTCTAGCTCTCTGCTCTGATGATGATGATAATGCTTTTAATGTGGTCAGTCTTAGCACTTAATGGGCATCCATTGCTCTGTAATGAGAGGCCACGGTTACACAGCCATATAACGCTGTAAGTGCTTGCAGGCTCTTTCGACCGGCTCTCCTTCTTAATGCACATTATACTCTGCAAATGCTCCTTAAAGGTTATGTGTACAGATCCTTTCAGGCAAGTTTGTTCTGGATCCTGGTAGGATGCAGTTAATCACGACAAGCATATCTTTATTACAGTGACTAACAAAGCAGAATTTTTAGATTTTTTCTAGCAAAACACTTTGGCTTCCACCTTCATCAGTTGCTCGGATAAAATGGATGCTGTTTCCAATGTGACAGATAAAGAGATTTGAGGCTGGCATACTCAGGGGGTCTTCATTTGCTGATCTTGGTACACCCCTCGAGGTCATGGGGTGTTAGTGCGTCCATTGTGTGCATCCAGAAGCAGTTATTGGTAAGTCCAAGAGGCTATGGTTCTCAGAATTAGATTGCAACAGATTGCTCCACATTTTTCTTTTGGTCAAAATCACCAATTTGTTGTTTTTAAAATGTGCATAGGTCAGTTGTAGCTTTATCCAGTGCTTTTTTTCCTGGTGATATACAGAGGTACACATACCCCTAAACATTCTGTGAATCTAATGGGAGAAAAAACTCTTTTTTTAATGGTTTCTTCTCTAGCATTGTGAATTGTCAGTTCCATTGCTACCCCTTTTCCACCTCCAATGGCGGTTTCATTTCCTTTTCCAGTGTTTCCTGAGTCTCAGACGGAAGCGAGCATTTAATGTGTGAAGCAGTGTGGAAAGTGAATGTGTGGTATTTCCCCTAATTTGAACTATAAAATGGTGATTTTTTTGAATCAAAATGAGAGTGCCCCTAAACAGTTTTAAAGAAAAAAAAGCACTCGCTTTATCTGTGTACTGGATATGTCATACCCATATTTTGAAGTGCAAATAAAAGGATGCTATGACGGCCATTCAAAGCAAAGAAATGCAGTTTGTCTCAAATTTTACCCCTGATAAAGAGGCCATGACCTGGAAAAAGAGGAGACAAGGTAACCCTATTCGCATGACACACTTTTCTGCATTTGAAGATACTAAATGTATTACATGACCTGCAGGTGATGTCCTGTTTGATGTAGTATGTTCTATCCATCCTGGTGCTTTAGAAGGTAACTTTCTCCATGAGAAACACATGGGTTGTGCAGCATTTGGAATTACAAGGATGAGATCCTTAATTGCTGATAGATGGCTTAAGTACAGCTCTCACTAGTAGCTTGTAGCTTGGACAGATTTGGTTGTTGGTGAAATGCTGTGATAGGAGAATTGAACGGCTTGGGGCAAGCTGTGGTGGGAGAGGGTGTGGGATGAGATTAGCTGTGAAGGGAGGTCTGGGTAAGGTGTGAGGGGATAGGTACAGTTTTGGTTATTTCAGATAGTCTGTCTAAATTAAAGTCCATTTCAATGGCACTACTCTGAATATAAATTAAATTGAATGCTACCCATTGTGTGCACATATCTGTTCCATCTGCAGCTGAAAGGGTCAGTATTACAGATGCAAACTGGGTTTACCAATAAAAAAGAACCATTGAAGCTCCTTCTTCCCATGTGGAATGTGGATCAGGGCCAATCTGACGCAAAAATGGAGGAAAACATTCACCCATCAGCAATTAAGTCATTTACTTTGCCTACCTCTCTACTCCACCTGCTTTAATATAATACTATTTGAATATAAATGCTGATTGACTTTAATCGCTCCATCTCACCATTCTCCCATGGCTCAATTTCTGCATATCTCTTCTTCTTTTTTGCTTTTAAAGAAAATAGCTGGAAGCAAGATTTTTCACCTGCCAATTTTCTATTGGAATGTCTGCTCTGAGATGGCAAAGAATCATATTTCCAACCCATAGCTGTGGAATACATCTACTTCCTATTATTCACAAAGAGAGTGAAGACTAGCACTTGATTGACAGTTGCTAATACTTTAATTGACAAGCCAAGGCGAGACGGCACATGTGATTTTGTCTGTTTTACAAAAGGGAAAGAGATAGCTGATTCAGATTGCTCTAATTGGAACATAACATAGTAGTATAATGGCTGTGCATGGGAAAGTGATTTTGCCTTTTACTAAATGAGCTCAGCAAGGATGATAAAAATGACAGCATTGGTTTAGCAAGCTCAGGCTTTTTAAAAATGGGACTAAGGCTGATTGACAGAAAGGAGGAGCTGACGTTATTTTGTTTACCCTTCTAAGATGCCATGATGTTGTAGAGAAAATAGTATTTTGAAAAACCAAGTCTCTTGAGGTTACGGTAGGAATAACAAAGTGAATTGGAGAGTGGCTGGAAGAAAGAAGCAAGGATCTATGATTTATGCAGCAAACTTTGGCTAAAAGATAGTCACTTGTGGACTCCATTAAGTCACATTGGTTAATCTTTTATTTACACTGTGGATCAGGGCATCTATCTTTATACAGATAATACATTGCAGCAGGACACCATCCCATAATGTATTAGCAGCTGGAACTTTGCAAGACCACCAATTTTAGTTCTCGTTTGATAGATCTGAGGAATGCCACACCATTAGTAACTTGGCAATTGCCTAGATTTAAGCTGTTTCAAAAGGCATTTGCTGTGCTTTGATGGATCATGGATAAAACACAAGCTTTCTCTTAGGAAAGAGAACTCACACAATCACACAGAGCTCATTTTGTCCATTTCGCCAGGATATGGTTTCCTGTGCTGTTATAGATCCGTCTACACAGGGATGGGGATGGGCCAATGATTTCAGTCTGTATACAACAGCTTCCTATTTTCGATGCAAGGCTTTCTTTCTCCTGGGCCTTTATCATTAATGTTCTGGTCTGACCAGCCAGCCAGGCACCACCCTCTGATCAGGACCTATGATTGGCCCATTCAAATTTTCCCTCTTTGGTGGGAAGACTGCTCCTGATACTGCTGGCCCTGGGGAATCCCCCCAGCAGTAGCCAGTGAGCGAGCATAGTCTGGTTTCTGAGGAAGAAGACAGAGCATGAAGGAGTCACAACCATCGCCCCCCCCCCCCCCGCCGGACATGGTAAGTAGTCACTGCTTTGTCCTGGCTTTTGGGAGGAGTTGAAGATTGTGATTAGAGTTGCCATATCTTGAAGAGCCACTGCCAGTCTGAGCTGGGGAAAGAGGCACAGGGGTATGGAGGGCTACAGTTATCGCGCCTGCACGCCTCTTTCCCCAGCTCGGACTGGCAGCAGCCGAGGCATGCAGAGCAGCCTGATTCTGAGCTCAAGCCCTCCCAAGTCCCCCCCCCCCCGGACATTTCCTCTAACATGTAAAAATCTGCCCAGATGGGCATGTTGTCCCCCCCACAAGAGGATATACCTGGGTTTCCCCAGACGTATAGCAACCCTAATTGTGATGAGTCATTCAGTTATGATTTTATTTCACCTGCTTCAGTACAGTGGTACCTTGGTTTAAGAACAGCCCTGTTTACGAACTATTCGGTTTATGAACTCTGCAAAACCAGAAGTACAGTGGTACCTCGGGTTACAGACGCTTCAGGTTACAGGCGCTTCAGGTTACAGACTCTGCTAACCCAGAAATAGTACCTCGGGTTAAGAACTTTGCTTCAGGATGAGAACAGAAATTGCGCGGTGACAGTGGGAGGCCCCATTAGCTAAAGTGGTACCTCAGTTTAAGAACAGTTTCAGGTTAAGAACAGACCTCCGGAACGAATTAAGTTCTTAACCCGAGGTACCACTATAGTGTTCCAGTTTGTGAACTTTACCTCGGTCTACGAACAGAAGCCGAATGGTGGAAGGGCACCAGTGATGGGAGGCCTCATCAGGGAAAGCATGCCTCGGTTTAAGAATGGCTTTGGTTTAAGAACAGACTTCCAGAACAGATTAAGTTTGTAAACTGAGGTACCACTGTATTTCATTTGACTCTGTTCATCTTATTGATTATTGTGGGAGGCGAGTTATTGGTTTGTTTGTTTTTTATTATGTATTTTGTGCTCTCATTTTGTATTTTTATGTTGTGAACTACCCTATGATCTTCAGATTCCGGTAGGTACCTGTATACTAAATGAATGAATGAATGGTGTCCATCTGAGACCCTTTGGGTGGAGTAGAGTACAAGATCATGCCTTCTCCACAATCTCAATGCATTCGTCCTAAAATTATAGTAACTGGTCTTGTGTTTTGAAATGGAATTGAGCCTGGTTTTGCAATCTGTTTAAATCTCAGTGGTTAATCAAAATTCTTCAATTTCTGCTGCAGGACATTGTGTTTATGTTCTTCAAGTATAGACACAATTCAAAATATATCAGTTGGAGAAAATCGGACCATATATTGAAATGTGATATTCTGTTAAGATATTTGGATTGTGAATTGTGGATCTTGACATTCAAATCCAAATCAAATTTACAACTTTCATCAGAAAATTCAAATAAACTTGAAGCAAACTTTTTGCCCCTCCCACACTTTTGCAGTGAGTTAGCACAACGTATTTCGACTTCCTCCCCCCCCCCCACACCTATTAGGAGCAAATAAATTATTGATTTGCTGTATATGGGAAGCAGCACTGAAATTGGCAGACCACAGAGAAGGGAGCAAATTAACATAACAACACTGTTGAGTACATTACCTTCCTTGCAATGTGTTTCAGATCAGAACATTTTAACAAGTACTGATGTAGTTTGGAGTTCTGAAGACATCGTCACTTAATTGTTTGGCTCACTTTGCACTTTCCCTTTCAATGTACCTAAAAATACATTTTGTCTTGACATAGCAGACTGAAAAGAATGGTGGAGAAAGAACTCCCCAAAGTGGTTGCGAATACAAGCAATGAACAAATGGATTTGAATTTATGTGATGCTTATGATGACATCTAGCATCTCTGTAGCACAGAAAGCCAAAGGGATTATATGTATGCACTGCTAATGCTCATGGAAACTCTTCTGTGAATATGCTTTTACATGCAGGAGTCTGAAAAAGCTGATATATCCTTGTATGAGGAATACTAATAACAAGGTTTCAAAGTTTTCTGTATTGGCCCTTTGGGGAGCTGTTGCTTTCTGACCACTTCAGAAATAGTGTAAAGCAGAATAAATTGAAGCTTTGTTATCCCCCCCCCCCCACCGCAAGCATTCTTATCACTTACAATGAAAATACAGAATACAGGAAGTGGGATCTGCAACATATAATGTTGCTGTGTGCATCTTTCAGGATATTCAATTCCACCCCCAATTCCTATTTTGTGTGTGTTCTTTCTTTCTTTCTTTCTTTCTTTCTTTCTTTCTTTCAACAGACATCCAGCAGTCTGTGGCTACTGAGCATGCTCAGTCTTCGTTTTGGAGGTCTCATGCCTCAGAGTTTTCCCCCACTAGAGATTTTTGTACTTCTGCAAACCTTTGGATCTTCCCAAGTTGATTGCTACCATCCTCTCTTGTGTGGCTGGTGTCATTTTGGCTATGTAGGGATTCACGCTGATAATGAGATCACTCCATAGAATATTACAACAAAGGAAGTAAAAATAAATATCAGCAACAGAAAAAAAAAGATTGGAATAAAAACCAGGTGCTGGAGAAAACAGCAACAAGATATACAATTAACATAATGAATGAATGAAACTTTATTTGCGTCAGCCATCGCCCATAGCAACAAAGGAACATTGTGTTGTACACAGAACTAAATAAGTTGATTATATAAAACACAGTATAGGGTCCTGAATCAGCAATCAAATAGTGGACCTTATTCTGATTGCCCCATCTAGAAACCTTGCAGCCTTTGCTGTCATCTGCTCCTCTTGATCTGCCAGGAGAAATGACACTGTGGCAGTGGTTGGGTGACCCGGAATGGACAATAAAAGAGGAGTGATAATCTCATTCCTCAGGTCTTTGTAAAGAATGCACGCCAGGAGAGCATGCACCACTGATTCGGTGCTGCCATCTCTGCAGGGACATAAGTGTTTTTCGTGTGGAATCTGTTGGAATCGTCCCTCAAGTACAGCCAAGGGCAGTACATTCAGTCTTGCAAGGGTAAAGGCACGTCTATATTTTGGAATTGCTAGATTATACAGATAGGGTGCCAAAGAATCAAAGTGAGAGGATGGAAAGTGGTCATACCATGGGCAAAATTTCCTTATTGTGGCCAAGTTGTTCTGATGCTTGATATCATTTAGGCGTTGGCAAATTAGACTGTTTGCTTTACTATAACCCACGGTGAGTAGCTGTTGTGGGGATAAACCACAAGAGTGAAGTTTTTGATTGACAATTTTAGACCAGACACTCTTGTGAAAGTCTTGTTGCACTAGGGATATTAGACCGGGTGGGGGGGTTGAGTTTAGGTGAACCCAGAAGTTAAGTGACCTGCACCAAATCCATAATTCTACCGAGGGGAGATTGGCCTCTAGGCGCAATGATGCATTTGGGACACAGGATGGTACAATTAACATACCTGTGGGAATAGTAAGCTAAAATGACACCTAAGTAAGTGTCAGGTGATCCTCTCCTGGATGCCACCACATAAAAGTCATAGTCATCACACACTTCAGATGTGATGGTGGAGAAGGGGTACCCAAAGAGGACCTTTGTAGAAGTTCATATCAAAATAGAGAATTCAACTAGCCCATTGTTTGCTCCAGGGGTAGGAAACCTCAGGCCTTAGGTTGGATGTTCAGGACCAACTGATGCATCAAGTATCATAGGATGATCTAGGAAGGCTTGAGGAATTCAGTCTTTGTGAATTGTTCTGCAAAAGGCTCCTTGCCCACACGTCATAGGCCGATGTGAATACCCGAACTTAGTTATCCACTCAGATTTTGCAGCTCTCCAAATATTGTGCGACACAGGCCTCATCAGCTTAAACGTATCAAAATACATATTTTAAGGCATATTTCTGAAATAAAATACATAATTTAATACATGCTAAATTAAATATGCATTTGGAGAAGATTTCTTTAAAGCAAACATTTGCAGATTAATGTGCCAATGGAGCAGAGCGGACAGATTCCTAGAGCTCAGAGTACTACCTCACTTAGCTTAGAGGAGTGGATAGAATAAACTTGCAGTAGCCACTGCCTTCAAGGTTTTCCCCCAAAGGAGACGATAAAATATAAGCAGTGACATAAATGCCCCCCTGCCCATGATTAGGGGTGGAAGTTAAAGCTAACAACATGCAGTATTCATCACTTTTGGAAAGGTTTATCACAAGACCAAAAACCAGATGTAATGCCTGGATGTTCTAATAATTGTAAAAGACTATATTCCCCAACCAATTTCATGAAACTTTGTGCTGAATGTTCATGTGGTGAAGTTGTACCATGTGCAAACAGCATTTGGATTATTCCTTTACGTTGACCCATTTGATTGATTTTTGGAGTACTAACCCAATGTTCATAATGTGTCCATTGACCATGGAAGCAATTTAGAACTTTCCAGTAGCTCACAAATACATGAAGTCATGAGTTTTCAGGGTCTAGGTCTGCCTCAACTAAGGTGTCTTTGTTTGGGTAGATTAATGGTTTTGAATAAGACTTTGCAGTGCAGTTTAAGAATCTCTGTGGCTCACACTTAAATGCAAAACATGGAAGCATGAGAATGGAGTTATAGAGTGTAAGGATGAAATATCCTTCCAATACAATGGGCTTGAAAGTCTGTATTCACATTTGTGACAATGTGCTTAACCCGGCATATAGTGTACTGTGTAAGCATCACTTGTTAGTGAACAGAGTACTATCTTATACGAGTTTATCTGGAATTAAGGCCCATTGAACTCAGTAGATATGAATAGGATGATGCCATCACTTACCAGTTTGGGGGGGAAACCCTCATATTCCAAGAAATGCAAGGGAAATCTATTGTGCTTGACCAGGATGGTTCCTATTGCTCTTCTTCTTCTTCTTTTTTACTATTGGATGTTAAGAGCCTATAATATACTGCAACTTGCTGTCCAGTATACTGAAAAACCAATAGCAATAAAACATAAAGCAGTTCAGTGCAATGAAGTTATTCATCCACAGGATCAACCCGTAAAGGACCATTTTCTTTTATTTCTGGCGCTGACTCACTTTTACTGAAGAACTTTGCCACTTATAGAAATGCACCTAAGTAGTAAATGCTTTGTAATGGTTCCCCACCGTGGATCCCTCATCATTTTTTCCTGAAGAATAAGCAGAGTTTTATAACTCATTGGAGCTACATTTTATGAACACAGCATGTGCAGAGCATATGGCAAAGTGAATTTGAAGCATGGGGTCTGGGGCAGATTTTTAATGTAGCCTCTGCTCTTCCCTCTTCTGCGTGGTGATGTGATTTTTTACCAATTCCCAGATCAGCCACTTCCAAGAATTATCTTAATACAGCAGGGTGTTTTTTTTATGAGTCAGTCTATTGTGTCAAATGTAACTTTCATAATGCTGAAGATACTTTTGTCCAGCCCACATCCAGTCTAGAAAGCTCTTTCACTGATGCATGGAATGCAATCCACAGTTTTGTTGAAAATGATTCTTTTCTGGTCCTCATGTCTGTCCTGAATTTCAGGAAGTACTGTGCTTTTTTTAGGTTGGATAAACCCAAAGTTAATTGCTCCTTTCTTTGCAGCTTCCTCTGTGATGAATTTCAGACTGGAAGCTCCTCAAGGAAAATACCTTTTATGTGGTATTAGGCAGCCTTCTCCAACATGGTGCCCTCCAAGTGTTTTGTACTAAACCTCCCATCAAACTGCTTGAGAAAGTAAAGATTTATAACAATTCCTGATGCTCAAAAATAAGGGGTCGAAGAAAGCAACATAGAACCTTTTCAGAGAAGCAGTAAGATTTTAGCCTCCACACCCTATATTTAGATGCTGGTAGCTATGTCATAGGTAATTGTTTCAATGGGACACGGGTGGCACTGTGGGTTAAACCACAGCCTAGGGCTTGCTGATCAGAAGGTTGGTGGTTTGAATCCCCACGACGGGGTGAGCTCCTGTTGCTCGGTCCCTGCTCCTGCCAACCTAGCAGTTAAAAAGCCCGTCAAAGTGCAAATACATAAATAGGTACCGCTCCGGTGGGAAGGTAAACGGTGTTTCCATGTGCTGCTCTGGTTTGCCAGAAGCAGCTTAGTCATGCTGGCCACATGACCCGGAAGCTGTATGCCGGCTCCCTCAGCCAATAAAGCGAGATGAGTGCCACAACCCCAGAGTCGGTCATGACTGGACCTAAGGTGTCCCTTTACCTTTACCTTTAATTGTTTCAATATTACTATTACAGTTTAATAGCCAAACATTGTCCAATGGCTAGGTCAGAATTTTGTACAAAATTGATAAAAATGGATGCTCAGTCATATTCAAAATCAGTTTTTCAAATGGTGTCAGTGGTCTAATTGCTTGGGATTTAACTGTTGAATTTGAGATAAGACATAGGATCATAGAATCTTAGAGCTGGAAGCAACTCAAGGGTCATCTAGTCCAACCCCCTGCAATGCAGGAATCTCAGCTAAAGCATCCATGACAGATGACCATCCAACCTCTGTTTAAAAACCTCCAAGGAAGGAGAGTCCACCACCTCTCCTGGGAGTCTGTTCCACCACCGAACAGCTCTTACTGTCAGAAAGTTTTCTTGAAAGTTTAGTCGGAATCTTCTTTCTTGTAACTCAAGTCCTACCATGGGCATAGCCAGGATTTTATTTGGGGGGGGGGCAGACCTATTGTTAGGTGGGGACAAAACATCAGTTTGCTAATTCTTTTTATTGAATTTTATTGATTTTGGGGGCAACTGGCCCTCCCGCCCCCCCATCGCCTGGCTAGCCCATGAATCCTACCCTCCAGAGCAGGAGAAAACAAGCCTGCTCCCTCTTCCATGTGACAGCCCTTAAGGTGCATTTGAAAAAGGCTATCATATCTGTCTCCCCTTTTCCATGCTAAACATACCCAGCTCCTTCAAGTGCTCCTCATCTGATGGATTAGTAGCCCAAGCACATTACAGGGTGTTGTTGTTTTTTAACAAGATGCCGGGAAGACCCTACTCTACCTGCCACCCCAGATTTCTGAAATCTGCTTGGAGTCAATCTCTGGCCTGGAAAAAAACCACACACACTTTGCACACAGTCAGATTTATTCTTTCTAACTGTTACTTTCGTTCTTACGGAGCTGAACCCTCACAAGATTTAACAAGTTCTGCAGGCGAGTCCAGGGCAAATTGTGCCTCAAATTGATACTTAAGGCCAAGGGACATAGGTTCATTATCTGCACTGGCATCATGGATAGTTGGGAAAAACCTTCGCTAATGCTTCTCTCTGAGGAATAGCACCGATTTCTATTTTTATTGTAAAAAAAAAAAAAATGCAGCTAAAATCACCTGGGGAAGAAAAGGGAAACCGGTGGCATGATAAACAAGCCATTAGCACAAAAGGCTCACTCTCTTCCACAGTCTCCCCTTTCTCTAGCTTTTCAGCACCAACTACTCGGCTCCGCAGCAGCTGCACCAGCTGAGCTGTGAGAAATATATATATTGCAGCCAATAACAACTGATGATAACCTTGACTGCAGCATATATCATCATGGCAGCCTTTGGCTTTGTAAAAGATCTGCGAGCGCAGGATTCCCTTGATTGCAGGAGGTGGAGAGGGAAGAGCGGGGGAGAGGGAGGAGGCGAGAGCTTAATTGAAAGTTCATCCTCCTCCTGTTCTCCCCGGGAATCCCGCTCCCGATGCTCTTTCTCTAACCCAAACAATCCAACCACGTCCACAAGGCACGCTCCATCCCTTTAATTCCGAAAGCCCCGTAGAGAGCATTCTGTAGGCAACGGCAGCGAGTGACACTAGGTGGCGCTCGCCAACCACTTTTGGAGTTAGGCCGCTTTCCGTTCCGGCCAATATAACGCGCCTCCCTCCCGTCCTCGCGCATCTAATTCCAGACTTGATAGGGTATCCCTGGGAAAAGGAAAAGAAAAAAAAAGGGGGGGCGCAGGAACCAAAGTTAATAAGGCATTTGCGCCTAAGCAACCCCTGTGTCCTGAGGTTTCTTTAAAGCGACAGCCCCTGTTCCCCGCTCACACGCTACAGCTACCCCTCTCTGTCCAGACCAGAAACGGAACTTCTGTAAACGAGCGACTTCCACGCCTCGTCACCGTGGCTGCTGCTTAGTCTTTTCCCGATATTTGCCAGCGTTCTTCTTCCGTGGCCGATCTTGACATTTGACGGTGGTCTGTGCGCAAGGGGAGGGCGGGGAGGGGAGGAAGAAGACATGTGGAGATCTACTTCTACCAGCTTCTGAGAGCGCGTTTCTTTTAAAGAAGACTCAAAAAGGATCGCTTCCTTCGTTCCGGGTGAAATTCAGCCTCTGCCTGGCTCCAGGTAGCCGCTGTTTACAAGACATCAAGCCAGGGGAAATTGACCGGGGGCGGCGGGGGAGGTTGTGTGTGTGTGCGCGCGCTGGAATTTGTCCAGGGCAGATCTGGGTTGTGTGTGTGCGCGCGTGTGTCATGCTCGAGTTTATCTGGTGTGAGAAGCAGTGGCGGGTGTGAATGTGTCTGCGAGAGGGTGGGAAGGAGGAAGGGAGGGAGGGGGTGATCTTGGCAATGGGCGGGAGAGAACGAGGCGAATCCTGTCTCTTCTGCTTGCCAGCCTAATCTCAGCTCATTTTCTCCAAGCAATACAACTTCGCGGACGGCAACCTAAGCCAAGCCCGACTCTCCACCATGGACCCTCCAGGTAAACCAGCGCCCCGCGCGCCAGCCCCTTTCATTTTGATCCATTTAAAAAAAAAAAAATCCAGATGGAGATAAAGACGGGATAGCAAAATTAGGAACTCGTAGGTTGTTGTATGGGAGCTGGGGGGGGGGCGGTGTCCTTCCTGATGGGCTTTTTAGAAAGGGAAAGCGATGGAACGGGGTGAAAGGGGTTCCTGTTAGTGACTCGGTTCAGGTTCAACTCTTCCGGAAGAAACTCGGGAACTTTGCAGGTGGTACCCGTTGCATTCCCCACGAGGGTTTAAGGAAGGGATTTGCTAAAACTGGACAGGGATGCGAATCAAAGCGGAAACGGCCTTGTGGACCAGTTGTATGGGGGGAGGGGAGTCGAAGTTGGAGCGGAGTTTATCAGCAATTCCAAGAAAGCAGACATCTCCGAGTCCGAGGCACTGGGTTACATTAACTCGCGTTAAGCAGATTTTGTTTTAATTACAACTAAAATCTAAGACTCGCTTGTGTTCAATGTTTTTTAAAAAGTTACATCTGGATGGGAGAATAGAACAAAAATGCCTAAGTGCTTTGGGATGGAGGTAAAATGTCTGTGGTTATTGCCACAGCTTGCTGTGCCTGAGGAAAGAGGGAACCAGACAGGAGGTTGGGAGGTTCTTGTGTTTCGTGTGTGGAAACAAATCGTCTGCACCTCTATTTGTGGTGTGGGAAAGAGGTGCAGAGGGACCTCCCAGGTTGCTTCCCTTCGATTCCCGGCGTTGGGTGGGGTGGACTGGGTCATGAGCCCAGGCTTATTCAGAAGTGCCATTGTTTTCCTTTAAAAAAATAAATAAAGAGAGTCCGGCTCTTGCCACAAGCACTGCACAAGGAGCGAGATGTTGAAAGAGCCCGCCCCACCCCTTGCGACGCCCTCAGCTCTCGCACACACTCCAAAGCGGGTTCAGACGGGGGCTTGTGTGTCACTGTGAGAAACAGGGTGCTGGACTTAACGGGGCTATTGTTCTGATCCACTAGCACCTTTCTTAGGTTATGTGGTGACACGTTCCTTGGCGGGAAACGGAGCGCAGCTCGCGCCCGCCCCGTCAAGGTCTTTTTGCCCGGTTCGCCTTCTGCCGTGTGTCTGAGAGAAGCCCTGTCCCGCTCCACTTCATAAAACAGACACCGAGTGGGTTTCTTCCCCCACTCCTCACACCACACAGGGTGAACCTCGGGAGGGTCTGGCACTTTTTGTGAGGGGGGGTGGGAGGCGGGCTGAGGAGCTGGACTTTCTCGGCGCCCGCCGCCACCTCACTTGGCTCTTTTTCGCCCCGCAGGCTGCAGCGCGCCTCCCGCCTTCCTGTGAGGCCGCCGAAGAAGCGCGAAAATTCAAGGCGGCGCCCGCTGAGGCGCCCAGCCCGGCCGCCCTCCGGAGACTGAAGGCAGCAGCGCCCGGCCGTCGCCCTCCCGCCGCCCCCTTTGGACTCCGCGGCTGGACGGACGGGCCCCGCTGCGGCAAGACATGGCCGGGCGGCGGCTGTGGTGGCGGCGGCGGCGGGGGGCGCTGGCGGAGCCCGCGGGCGGCTACTCCTGCGGGGCGGTGGCGGCGGCGGCGCTGGCCCTACTGCTCCTGCAGCTGCCCGGCGGCAGCCCGGCGGTGCCGGCGCAGAACGACACGGAGCCCATCGTGCTGGAGGGCAAGTGTCTGGTGGTGTGCGACTCCAGCCCGTCCGCCGACGGCGCCATCACCTCTTCGCTGGGCATCTCCGTGCGCTCCGGCAGCGCCAAGGTGGCGTTCTCGGCCACGCGCAGCACCAACCACGAGCCGTCCGAGATGAGCAACCGCACCATGACCATCTACTTCGACCAGGTCAGGCGCGCCAGCCCTCTCCCCCCTCCCTCGCGCCTTTTCCGGCCTTTCCTGGCCGTAGCCCCTCCCTCAGGTGACTACGCCCCGCCCAGGCGTCGCCGGCAAGCCAGGGTCTCCTCCCACCTGCCCACTCCTTCCCCGCCTCTACCTTGCACCTCTTTCTCCAGGTAAGCCCTTCCTGCCCCGGCCAGTCTGCTCTGGCGCCCCCTGGCGTCCAGAAGAGGCGCTCTCCACTTACTTACTTAGCCCTCATCCTTCGTTTACTGTCCAGCCTCACTCGTTTTTCTTCCAGTTCTCCCCACTCCTAGCCCCATTGATCTGTCTCCTATTGATCCTTAACTCCCATCTTCTACACCACCACTCTCCCTGTCCATCCTTTACCTAGTCCTGCCTTATTCCCACTCCTGCACAACTCCCTCCAGCCATGTCCTGTTCAGCAGTGACCCCCCTCAAGCTCAAGCTCTTTTCCTAAGAGCAATACATGGCCTCTCTCCCACTGACTGATGGCCCCTGCCTCTTCTCCACCTTCAATATTTGTTTTGATCTTTCTCCATTTTTTGTGATGCCCTTCCTGCACCTCCTTCGTACTCTTTCACACCTTAGCTAACTGTAGGGTTCCCATATGTATGTCCTCTTTTCCCAGGATGCATCCTCTTTTTTCATGGGTCTTAGTGATCCCTAGTTAAAAGTAGAAGCCAGCAAATGTGTCCTCTTTTTTGCTCTTCAAAATTTGGCAACCCTAGACTGGGCTTCTTCCAATGCCCTCTAAGTTAGGGATGGAGAGCTTGTGCCCACAGATGTTGTTGAACTTCAACTCCCACCAGCTCTAGCCAATATGGCCCAATGAACAGGGATGAAGGCAGCTGCAGCCTGTCACTATCTGGAGAGTCGCAGGTTCCTCTTACCTGTTTTAGTTCCACCTTAGTAATTCACTGTCAGCAGTCTGACAGTACTTGTGGCTCATCAACTTCTCTATGAAACAATAGCCATCACTTCCTTATTTTTCTATTCTGATGAGTGTCCTTTAAGTACCCCATCTAATGCTGTAGCTACCAACAAGATATATTTGGGGGGCTCCTCAGTCACCCTGTTTTGAATAATTATAACCACCAGTCTGTATTGCCAACAATATAAGATCCAATTCCAATTTCTCCAGAGAGGTGGCTCTGGGATTTCCTGCCTTCCCTTATCTAGTCAGGCAAACCAGACAGGCATGCATAGAGCAGCAGCCTGGGGAAATCCGCAGAATTTGGGTGTAGTGCAGTGTGGGGACAGTGAAGGCACTGCAAGCTTAAGCTTTGCCTCTTGGCTCATTTGAGGAAACCTACATGCTTTTAGGATTGATCTGTCTTATTGTTCCAGCCTAGGAAGAAAGAAGAGGGATGCACTGGGATTTTATGTAAAACCTTCCAAGTGAAAAGCATTCAGGTCATTTAGACTTGTTCAGCACAGATTATTTGTTTCTGTTTATGCATCCATCTGTCCAAGGATTGCTTTCTAATCATGATTACATGTGTATTCTATTATTTACCCATTGTGTTCCCCAGCTATTATAATCTTCTAGAAAAAAAATATTTTAACATAGATTGGCATAATTTTATTTTTGTAGAATAATTCTTTTGTCACCTTGCTGGCAGAGCTGTATAATGCTAGACACTATATACATACCGTTTTGTTTATAAAGTTTTTTCCTCTCTCTAATTTCATGATGTGTTGCCTTAAAATAAGAATTGTAGTGTTTGTTGAATAACTTAAATTTTTTTTAGCAATGAATGGGATTCTAGTTTCACAAATTCTTCTTCTTTCACACTTTTGTATATGAGTTTTAAATCTGGACTAGATGAGCTCTGAGGCTGATAATCTTATGTAAGAAGGATAGCCACAGTCTTTCACCAACTTCTGCATAGTTTTTACATTAATTTGTATATATGCGTACACACACAGGATATTGTGATACATGCTAGAAATTCTGAACAAGGAAGTACCTGGCCGTCAAAACAGAAAAATAACCATAAGAGCCAGAATCTGTGGCATTGCACCACTGAGCTTTGTGTGCAGTCTTAACCGTTCTTTGTTACAGAAAAGACAGCAGGAAGCTATGAGAGCTCTGCTCAGATGTAATAATAAGACCCCAGGCAAGTTGTTGCAACCAGTTACCTGGGAAGACAGATTAGGCAGAAGATTTCAGATCTGATTCTGTAGGTAATGCAAATATCAATCATGCGATGAACTGTAAACATCTCTTTGGAATGTTTTCTAATTCTAGGCCTGCCATGAGGTTGCCAGCCCTCATTTACATTTCTTTAGTTTAGTGTGACTTGCCTTTGGCCATAAGGAACCCTATTGGAGCTTGCTAATTCTTGGGATAAGTCCTTTCCTTGTGGTGGTGGTCATTACCTTTATATCCTGCCTTTCCTCCAAGGAGCTTCAGGTGGTGTACATGGCTCTTGCTGTAATGGTCTCCTCCCCATTTTATCACCACAGCCAGACTGTGAGGCAGGTTATGCTGAGAAAGAGGTGGTGACTGGCTCAAGGTCACCCACTGAACTTCATGGGTATTTTAACCTTGAATCCCAAGTACTAGTCCAGCATGTTAACCACCACACTAAATTGGCTCTCTCGTGGATTCATTGCTTTCTCCTTCTTTTGTTACTCTGCAAGAGGCCTTTAAAACATTCATAACTTGGCTCAAAAGAGCATTTTCCATTACCCTAATTGGCAAATTGCACTCACTTTTACCACTAAGTCCAAGTTCTCTGCGGGTTAAAATGCATCTTCCATACTTCTTTGTTCAAGCCTAATTGAATTAGTCCCTGTTCAGGATGGGGTAAAGAGACAAAAGAGAACGAGGGGTGTAAATTTCAAATAGAGAGAGAGAGAGAGAGAGGTTACTTATTTAAAATTTGAACTCCCTCCCACCGTTCCATCACATGTGACATGACTAAGTCTCATTTTGTTTCGCATTAACATCACAGGCCCCAAGAGAGACAATTAGTTTCAATACTGTTACATGAAAATGTAAAATCCTGGGCGGATTTGTTTAATGGGATCTTTTCTCCCTTCGTTTTGCGTGTCTCTCAGCAATGATACATTACATTTTCTCCTCTGCTGTGAAGACACAGGCTGCCATCATGATCCTTTCATTCTCTTGAAGAGGCATTGGGTGCACCACTGTGTAAATCAATCAGCTGTCTGAACCAATCCTTTTAAAACACCTTGGAAAGTTATTTCGTTTCCCTGCAGTCCGTTTTAATTGTGCAGCAAAATGCCTGTGGCTTTGCACTGCTTGGGCAGCCGGTCGAGAATTCTCCCTGTCTCTCCCCCCACCTGACCTTCCCCATAATGAAGGCATGACCTAATTCCCCCCTCCCCTTTCATTCTTCTTTTCTCCAGGTATTAGTTAATATTGGCAACCATTTCGACCTGGCTTCCAGTATATTTGTAGCGCCAAGAAAAGGAATATATAGTTTCAGTTTCCACGTTGTGAAAGTATATAACAGACAAACTATCCAGGTATGTACTCTTCACTGGGGGCGGGGGGGGGCAGTTTGTTTTTTCTTTGCAAAGTGGCTCACGTAAAGGCTTGTGACATTTGAATATATAGCAAAACGTCCCAAAGAAAAATAATAATAATGCAGTTACTGTTATATTAATGTGATCTTATTTCAGCAGAGCATTTTATGAATATGCTATTTTATCCATAATCTACTAGATACACCTAGTTCCCTCAGCCAGCATTACAGTCCCCCATCCCCACACTGGGCTAGCTGACTGGGCCATTTGGTAGAGAAAGTACAGGTGTATCAGTCTGAGCCAGGTGTGGAGCAAAGTGGTGGGTCATTTTGACCTTACACCCCCTCCCACTGCATGAGATATGTCTACCACCTCCTACTCTGTTTCCCCACCCCCATTTGGGATCCCTGCATGTGGGAGACTCACTTATATACTGGGTTGGAATTTGGTATGTGGGTGTGTTATATTGGGATGTAACAATGCAATTTTAAAAACAAACACTATGCAAGACTGCTGATGTTGAATTTCTTTTGAATTGTAGGTAAGCCTAATGCAAAACGGCTATCCAGTGATTTCAGCTTTTGCTGGAGACCAAGATGTCACCAGAGAAGCAGCCAGCAATGGGGTCTTGCTCCTTATGGAAAGAGAAGACAAAGTGCATCTCAAACTGGAGAGAGGGAACCTCATGGGAGGGTGGAAATACTCAACCTTTTCCGGCTTCTTAGTCTTTCCGCTATAAAGGGATGTCAAGGAGAAGCTTGATTTGCAAGCTGGAACAAGGATCAAATCATTTTGGAAAAACATACACACACAAGATCCCTCCTCCCTCTCCCAGAACTTGGCTAGACACGCCAATAATTCCAGCCACCCAGTCAGACTGCCATCAGAGAATAATGACAAACCTTCTTGATGCCACTGTTTGCTTTGACTCTTGACTGTTCCTTGGGAAAACCTGCAGCCCCGATTAGTTTTAGATGACAGTGATCTTTAAAAGAAACAAAATTATCAACCTGAGCAATTTGTACCTGTGATTGTAAAGTCAATTTTGGATTTTATTGTTGGGATCATTGACTTTCCTCCCTTCATTCTGTTTCTGTTCCTGTCCTGAAGAGACATGCTAATTGGGACCACATAAAAGTAGTCCAAGGCTTACCCTCAAAGCCGGAAGAATCTGCTATCCAATGAAGTGTTCCTGTGATGCTTTCTCTTTTTGTGTTTGTATAGCCTTAAAAATATACCAAGACAAAAATAAGAATGGCTTCAATTTCAAACCTGTATCTTCTGGGGAAGGGATTTTATTTATTTATTTATTTTGGACATTACTGTGTCAAGAAGTGCTTTATCCAGTGAAGCAAATTTTGCACGATTGGAAACTACTTTATTTTGTGTTACTTGTGTTTTCCATCATCATTTCCCCCCTCTTCTGACTCTTTTTGTGCTAAAGAAGCAAGCTAGATCGATCAATAAGATAAAGCAAGCATATATATGCCCTGTAACTTGCAGAGAAACTAACCAGTGAACTGTTCTGCTTGCACTATTCAGCTGATCTAATAGAAGCATTTGTGGAGATCGAGGAAGACTTTGCACAATCTGATCCTTGAGTTACATTCTGGAAAGGAAATGACATTTCTGAATTGGTCTGACATTTCTAGACGCTGTTCCAGAAGGCTGTGAATATCTTCTCTGAACATACCGTAAATTATTTCTTTGCATTACTGGGAGTTCTTTGGTGCTTTCCTGATCTTTATTTGATGGATTTAATTACTAATGCTTGAATATGCAGTGGCTTGGCCTCTTTGAGTGTTCCAACAAATTATCTTCCCTTCAAATTAGGTAAAAACAGATTTGCAGTGAACTTGCCAGGATCCAGCTTACATCAACAGTTGCTGTTAGTATGTGTGACAAAATCAGGGACGTCAAAAAAGAAAGAAAGAAAGAAAATGCTCTGAAAGCTTACTATGGTTTATGTGGTTTAACTATGAATACACCAGAAATTGTATATTTTATTTTATTTATTTTATTGATGCTTCCCTGTTAGCATCCAAAGACTTTTGAGTAGTCTTAATCCAATACTGTATACCACAAAGGTCATTGATTCCAAATGATAAAAGAAGAAACCTCAGGTTGAATTCCAATTCACCTTCTATGTGTCAATGTAACCAAAATGCTGATGAACTTTAGATTCAGAATAAATGGGGTTCATGTCCAACTTGGCTTCTTTTTCACTTTCATCTAAGTGTCAAAAGTGACTGTGCAATGCAGGAAAAGTGCTCAACAGTTGATTCAAAGAAGTCATTAGTGAGATTTTTTTTTTAAAAAAAAAATGTCGAATATATATATATATAATTGCTAAGCAGCTGGGTGGATGGGGATTTTATTTATTTCTTGTATTAGTTCATTTCCCCTTTCTCAAGGAACAAATCAAATGCAAATGATGTTTGCAGAATACAAACAGTAAACAGGTTGCATTGCATGTTGGAATTATGGTGGACATGTTTTCATTGTATAATTATCATTAAAAGGTCACTGTCAGTTAAAAAATATTCTTAAAAACAGTTTCTCTACCTGTGTTAATTATAGCACTTTCAATTGTTTTTCTTTTTTTTTTAAAAAAATAATATTTCTAAAACCCGTTTGTGTTTTGATCTCACCACAGTTTTTGTTTCTCAACTGCCTGAGAGGGTCCAGTAAATCTAGTCAGTATTGGCTTTGTCTTTGGAGTTGTTTCTAACTCAAACCCTGTACAGGTGATTCCCTACCATGTGTAGCATTTGATAAGAATCATACTTGTTTTTGGCATTTCTGAATTTGTGTATTTCATATTTGCATTCAGCTTTGCATGCATGGAGTCTGGTATATGTAAGGCCCTTTACCTTTGCTTTTGTGGTGTGTAGACTGTGTGGATAGGGCCTACCCACACTGGAATCTATGCATGCAGCTTCCTATGCCAATGTGAAGTTCAGGGTTGAGAAAGGTGGGATGGTACAACCTCAATCCAGTTCTATTTATAGGGAATGTCCAGACAGGGCTTTAGTTTCCCTTGCATTTTAAAATAAATTGATTTCCCCCATTCCAATTGTATATTGCTTTGTGGGTTCCCTCTGTCCTGTAAACAGCGTTTCCATACACTCCGGCTTCCGTCACAATGTTTTGTTGTGCCAGAAGCAGTTTAGTCCTGCAGGCCACATGACCCGGAAAGCTGTCTGCGGACAAATGCCAGCTTCCTCGGCCTGAAAGCGAGATGAGTGCCATAACCCCATAGTCACCTTTAACTGGACTTAACGTAACTGTCCAGATGAGTGCCATAACCCCATAGTCACCTTATACTGGACTTAACATAATTGTCCAGGGGTCCTTTACATTTTTCACCTCTGCCCTATATTTAGTGCCAGTCTAATGAGGCAACTTTAAAGAACTAATTCACATTTTTTCAAAAAGCAGTTTGTAGGAACTGCAGGTAATAGTGCATCAAAACTCTTTTGCATAGCATTTTACTTATGTGCACACTATGATTTGGTTAAAAGAAAACAAATCTGAATGCAACTGCAGGAACAATCACAGATTTCTTTTTTTGAAGGATGTAAATTGTAAGCAATCTCTTACAGTGTGCATATTTGTGTCTAACACAGAGGAAGGAAATAAGTGAATGCAATTCAAGTACAGAAAACTGTGGCAAATTCTGTAAAATACAGATACTTAAGAGAGGAACAATAGATCAGTTCTGCTTTGGAAATAACTAATTAATTTGGTGTTCTACAATTTCAGGATAAATTTGGATGAGGAGAATTTAAGAAGCATTTAAAATGCATTCATTTTCTTCAGCAATGTATTTTTTATTGCAGCTACTGTAGAAAAGACTTGAACCACAAGTGGTGCAGGTGAGTCAGAGTTTGAAAAAGCAGCTTGGTGCAAAACCATTTATGACAGGAAAAGGTTGCTTTTTATGGAATGAGGGCCATGCCCTTTATTTCTCCTTCACTATATAACCAAATTATCAGAATAAATAAATTACCTATACAGGCATGACCAGAATTTAATTTTCTTTATTATGAACAGGATATGTAGACAGGCAGATTTTGAATTTTATGGGCTATATATAAATCCATGAATAAGTGATACTTCTGGGTGCTATTTTTTTTTTAAAAAAATGGATGTTAACGCTGTCATTTCCTAAGTAGCGAGGCATGTTTGGCTTTTCTTGTTTTGCTGTTAGTGGCCTGTCGTGATCTGTCTGTTACTGTGTCAGAAATTCAGCCCCACACTACAGAAGATGTGCAAAAGTGTCACACAGCCAGACAGCTGCAAGTTAGGAGATTAAACATAGGCAGCTCATTTATGCTGGAGATTTCAGGGTTGGTTGGGAAGCAAGAACCCTAATTTATACAGATCCAATTCTAGCTTAAGGAGGCAGGCTGGTTTGGTCTAGCAGAATTATTTTACCATGTGGTGCTGGTGAGCAGTGGCATAGCTAGCTGCTCAGGTGCCCGGTGCAGGGGCTGTCCTGCAGCCAGGGGCGTGGTGATCTGCACCAATGGGGGCATGGCAATCCATCCATGGGCGGGGCAAGCCTGTCTGATGCTTGGAGCCTCTCCACTGCCTGCCCCTCAGCTGTAGGGCAGCTGTGGAAGAGGCAGTAGACAGAGGGAAGTCTCATGCTGCTGTTTTAGGCAGCGTGGAACTTGCAGGTGCCTAAGCCACCATGTCACTCCTAAAAAGTTTTGTGAGCCCAATTGATTATTATTTTTAAAAAAACTCATTTTGTCACCCCCCCTAGTGATGACACCCGGGGCGGACCACATCCCCCGCAGCCCCCTTCCTCTGCCACTGCTGATGAGTGCCTCCCTCTCTGTAAATCAGATTAAGTCATGATTTTATGTGATTTAATTGAGAGCTTGCTGCTTGTTGAACAAAGATAGCTAGTTCAGCGTTGATTTTGAGAATGCCTGGGCTGAAGTGCAAGCCGTTTACGATGTCAGTTCTTTTGACAGAGCTAGAATGTGCGTTTTTAAAGGAAGCTTTGCCCATAGCTACTTTCTCAGAGCATGTAGCAATTTCTTTCAGGTAAGTATCACACAAGGGACACTGCTCAGGCTACTCTGTGACACAAAGGGGGCAGACAGGTGGGTAGACTGGCAACAAAAGAGTAAAGCCTATCATCTGAATTTGGCTATTGGAAACCCTAGCATTTGTCATTGAGAAGGAGAACACAAGGTCCTCTCTGAAATAATTTATATGTATTTATAACAGTACTTCATCCTACCTGAATCTGCCATGATCCATATAGTTTGGATGTCATCTCAGCTCATATCTCCAACCTTTGGATAATTTAGATTGTATTGAAAATGACCGTATGTTGGCTCTCTGAATCATTATCATCTTATCATCTCCAGTGCATGCATGGGCTTGTTCAGCTAATATTGACAAAACTGTTCTGCAAGAGTGTGGATTTGTGATGACCTCAGTGTGGCTGCTCTTTGGGGGTTGGGGAATGAATGTGTGTTATTCTCCCGTAGAGTCACATAGCTATGCAGGGAACAGTCAGTGGAGCTGTCAGCTAACAAATCAATTTTAGTTGATTAATCATCTGCTTTTAGGGCACATATTTATTTCTGAAGCTATTTTGCCTATAGTGTGTGACAGTAATAGGGAATGGAAAAACAAAATATTATAGGTAACCTTTTCTTCTAAAACAAAACATTTAAAATGGCCTTTTCTTCGAAGGATTATTGATAGTATTTGTTGTTATTTTGTAAGTTACCTTGATTTCCTTCAATATCACAACTTGGCACCTGTTATCAAAGCTCTAGGAACAGGCAGTCCATCAATTAAATGAGGCAAAGTTTGCCTTACAATTAGGCAAAATTTAGATTATTAATTATACCAATTAAGGCATTGAGACTGAAGTTCTGTACACAGTTACTTGGGAGCAAGCCCACTGAACTTAGGGGGTCTTACTTCTAAGTAGTTATGCATAAGCATAAGTAGGCAAGCTTGCAGCCTGAATTTATACTTCTAAAATAATTACATATAGTAATTATGATTATGAAACTGACTCTTAGAAACATTAATTTAGGTCAGCATTTTATATTTCTGTCCACCAAATAAACTAGTCATCTCACTACAAAGCTGGATAATAAAAAAAATAACCTGCTAGCTATTCTGGATAAATGAAAGCAATTTTTGGACAAGAACTTAAGATTTTATGCTAACGTTTGAGTATATATAACCAAATTATTCAGAACTGAAAGTTCAGATTTGAGTTTTGGTTTTCTAAATTCAAATTTCTATTTCCTTTTCCCCAAATTGTGCTTTAAACCCCATTATAGCCCAACCAGAATGCAGTAGAATTTTAAATATTACTTTCACTTTATTTTAAACTTAATTTGCTCTGAGTTAAGGAAAGGGTTGGTGAAAGACCAGCTAGCAACTGAAAAATTCACTAACATTTGTTTGCATGACCAGGTCCATAAACTTGTTAAAGCAGAACTGGTCATTAAAGGTAATCATGCTAAAATGGTTCAGACAAAATGCTCTGGTGTTTAACTAATTTGTGACTGAAACCATAGCAAGCTGTTAGTGGTGTATTAAAATCTTCATGGCAAATCTTCAGAATTCAAAGCAGCCGGTAAACATAATTTTGTTATGCAATAATCAGTGCTGCTTTTAAGGGATTATACCATTATTACCTCAGCTAATTTAACTGTGTACACTCTCTTAGCTTGCCTTCCTCAAGTGTAACTCATAAGATCAGGTAATTAGCTTTAGTGTTAAATTAACAGCACATACTTGACACCTGTACAGGGGGTTGTTCTAATTAGTTAAGGTCCCAATAATTATGCATGTTCTTAAGTACTTTTAACAGTGGATAGAAAATAGTCTTATACATATATGTGTTATATAATGAATATACACAGTCTTTGCAGGTGGGTGGGTGTGCACATAGCTGCTAAATTTTGTACAACTTTGTAAAAAAAGTTGCTTTTTTTTTTACATTTTTCTTAGAGTGCAATTGTGCCAACCCACAAGAAGCAAAAGATGCCACTGCTGAACTCGGTATATGGAATCTCTATTCTGGATCCAGTACGAATGATAGCTCTGTTTCATTGGGTTCTGAATAGAGACTGCACCATCCGTTTAATGCAGTATTTATTTAATTCACCTTAAATAGTCAGGGGTTCCCCACAAGAATCCTGGGAACTGTAGTCTGTTAATGGTGGAGAGCTGTGAAGGAACCTCTTTTCCCCTTCAGAGAACTAAAGTACCAGAGTTGTTTAACAATCTATTCCTCTTCCCAGAGAAGCCTGGGAATTGTAGCTCTGGGGGAGTCAGGGTCTTCTATCAGCTCTCACCACCCTTAATAAGCTACAGCTCCCAGAATTCTTTGGGAGAAGCAACAACTGTTTAAAGTGGAATGATACTGCTTTAAATATATAGTGCAGATGGGTTCTGTGTCAGTCGTATTTGTCTGCAGCCATTTCCTGATTTCTTTAGGTTGCCTGGCATTTTCTGCACATATCTGAAAACATGGTTGAGTTATTCTGAAGCAAGCTAGCAAATACCTTTATCCATAAAGTGGATAAAAAAATGGATTTAAAAAAATGACGATGATTATATTTCTTTCAATTTTTTGAACTTCATATTGATTTTTTTGACTAGATTACCTTTCGGTCCTTTCGGAAAGTCTCCTTCTGTGAAAAGTGTTATTATCCACAGAAACTAGACTCACCTAAATGTCTGATCGGCTGATATGAAGGGTTGTACTATATTCTCAGTTTCTAGGGGGGGGGTAAGTTTACACTGGAGTAAGGAGTAGTGGATAGTGAAAGGAAATACAAAATAATAAGGCTGTAATTCACAATCTACCTGTGAATTCATTTTTTTAACAAAGTTATCAGAAATATAAGATACTTCTTATGTTTAGGGAAGCTTTTAATGTTTAATAGGTTATTGTATTTTAGTGTTTTGTTAGAAGCCACCCAGAGTGGCTGGGGAAACCCAGCCAGATGGGCAGGGTATAAATACTAAATTATTATTATTATTATTATTATTATTATTATTATTATTTACTTCCACATTGTCTACCTTTTCTAAAATATCACATCTTGTATATATAACAACCAGGAAGAGGCTATAAAGTAGAAACAAGATTAAATATTAACCAAAAGGTAATCTGATCCACCCACATCATTCTTTTTACTACAATAAGAATTAGAAATTAAGTCTGGCAGCATAAACAGTTTGGCGTTCTGTGCCTACTGACAACAGGCATGTGCCTCTGCCATATTCTTTTCAGGATCTGCTTAAATCATTTTTGTTTAGGCAAGCATTTCTAGATAATGGCATGTTTTAACCTCTTTTTAGTCTACTATTAATTTTAATTATCTTTAAATGTTGTTAATTACTTGCTTTGCAGTTTTTATTGATAATTTTAACATTTCCTGTAAACTGCTTAGAGGCTATATAATAACCAGGCAGTATATAAGTTTGGTTAAAGAAATAAATAACTCTAAGCATTTATATCACCCATATGCAATTTTCATCCAATAAACCAATAAATCCAGCTCTTAATTTCCCAACAATAATGGTCTATCCTCGCCTCCCAATTTTAGATCATCAAAAAATTTTCTGTCAATCAGAAACAATATATTTACAGTATTCAACTTCGTTTCATCACAGCATATTCACTGCTATCAAGGGGATGCCTACAGTTTTGCAAAATCTGGGCTGCATGAGTATTCTAGTGCAAGCAACTTCCAGACACATCTGGGGAAATTGGGGCCATGACTAAGGCAAACAATGGGAACTGGCAGAGCAGCTTTAGTCTGAATATTTGAAGCCTTTTAGGAAGCACAAAGAAATGCAAGTGAAATAGTCGAAGTGCTCTGTCCCCATTGGCAAATTAAAAAATTAGTCTAGTGATGAGGGATGGAAGAATCTGCCAATTTCAGTTGCCTCACTTTCTCATTTTTCCAGTCATAAATTGAGTTTTCTACAAAATTTCAAATAAATAAAAAATCCTCAATAAGCGTATTTTAATATGTAGTTTTGACTAGTGTACGTTTCTGCAAGCAATTTCCCCATATCTAATACATTTTGGTATATTATTTCCAGTAATATATCACTTTTTATGCACACTTTTTGGAGAACTGCATTGCAAAATTCAGCTGAGTGTTGAATTTCCAACAATGGCTGTGTGTCAGTTATATTATTTTGGAAAGTGTGAATGTGGCTTTATATGTGTACTGAATTCAATTTCTCCCCCATCCCTGCTGCTACCTGGATTTCTGCTTCTCTGTGTGTGGATCCTGGTCACCACTTGCTTCTAAACATCCTTCCTTCCTTTTTCTACAGACTTCTCTCCCTTGATATTCCCAGCTTCCCTTTTTACGATCATTTCTCATTTTCTCTTCTTTCTTTTATTTCCTTGTTCCTCTTTTTACATAGTCTTCTTAGACCCAAACCCTTCCTGGGTTCTTCTATTCCTCTTTTTCACAATTCTCCCCCAGAATTATGCCCCAGAATCAGGGATTCTCAGGATACTGCACAAGAATCTGAATCAGTGCTATGATTCGGTGCTATGACTTCACAAATTGTCCTAAATGATCGGTTGGTCCTTCTTCTGTAAATGTTATTATGCATAATACTCAATGATAGGCAGATGTGGGGAACAGTTTTGCATCTTCTCTCTCAACCTGCCCCTCAGAGATTAATTTTTCTTCTTCTCTCTCAACATGGACTAGAACCTATCATCATTATGCATCTTAAGACTTTGCAAGAGCAGTTGCTCCTCAGTCTGTTGCCCATTGTAGTATCAATTTTGATGTCTGGTTTCCAAGCACAATTTTTCTCTCTATTTTGCAATTTTTCTCTTTAAAGAGGAGCACAGATTCTATGTAATTGGTGTAAATGTGACCTTTCATTATGTCTCCTCCTAGTCAGTGTCCAGTTCCTTTTTTCCAAGTGTATGTTTATTTATTCATTTATCCCTAATTTTATTTTTGCACCTAGATACACAGAAGCAATTGTTGAAACATTAGTAAAATCCACGCACACAACTTTGAAAGGTTCCCAGAGACGGGGGACCTCTTCTCCTTCAGACATTGTAAGACTATATTTGCCATCATTCTTGACCACTGGACCATGGGTAGGCAAACTAAGGCCTGGGGGCCGGATCCGGCCCAATTGCCTTCTAAATCCAGCCTGCGGACAGTCTGGGAATCAGCATGTTTTTATATGAGTAGAATGTGTCCTTTTATTTAAAATGCACCTCTGGGTTATTTGTGGGGCATAGGAATTCATTCATTCCCCCAAAAAATATAGTCCGCCCCCCCACAAGGTCTGAGGGACAGTGGACCGGCTCCCCGCTGAAAAAGTTTGCTGACCCCTGCACTGGACATTCTTTCTGGGGCTGAAAGGGGGTTGTAATCCAGCAGGATTTGGCAGCCACAGATTCCCCATTGCTGCCATAAACAAAGTGGGACAAACAAAATGAAATTATAAGAGTGTTGGCCTGGGAAGAAAACTAATAGTATAGGGGCTTCCACACACAAGGACCAAATTCATCCAGTCTGTTATTAAAATCCCTGATGAGCCCATCACATACAGTTTCTCCAAACATATTAATATAAAGGTAATTAAATAATAATATTGACTTAAAGCCAGGAATGAGAAGAAGCACAAAGCACTTATTTCTGTATTCACACGTCCCCTAACCCAGATCCATTCTGAACCAGTCAGATACAGCTGATATAACATGCTTCAGGTAGCATTATTCAAATGTCCTCCTGTTGATTTCACATTAAGGACTGCAGCACAGATCGATTTGATCTTCTTTGTTTGGTTTTGTTCTGCCATTTCCATGTTCATGCCATAACAAGTTTCTTCCCTGGCATGTTATGTTCAGTGCATTCTTTGCATGGGCTATTTACACAATTTTCCTCTCTTCATGTTTTTCAGATCTTTGTTTGCATATCTTGAAAACTGTGAAATATTCGCATAACACAGAGATATTTGCCATGGCCAGATTCTTTGACTGAAATGAATTCAAGAGCATACAGAACTGATAAGGAGAGAGAACTGGGTTGTATCACTTCATACATTAATTTATTTAGGGGGATGCAGAAACATGAAGAACCCCAAGAGCATGCTAACAAATTATTCTTTATACTGAGTCTTTTGTTGCCAGTGCACATTGTCTGGTAGTAATGCTATAAGGAACTTACTGGCTTTATCTGTTCAAAACAGCTGACCATAATAAGTTCATAAGCATGCACTGCATATGAGGAAACTGATCCACCTTATTTCTTTTTTGGGTACTGAAGGGTGTAGAACAGCCTTTCTCATATTTGGTTCCCCAGGTGCTGTTGGACTAAAACTCCCATCACCCCTAGCTACTAGGACCAGTGGTCAGGGATGATGGAGGGCACCAGAATGGCAAAGACTGGCTTAAAATATTCTGAGAAATCAAATGAAGTCAACAAGAATCTCTTCCTCCCCTTCTGAACAGATGTCTGACTTCTGACAAAGGCTATGTACATCTTAGCTGCTTAAAACACAGCCAGGTCATTTTCCCTTGCTGTGCTTTAAGTCTTCTTTCATGTTGCTACACAGATTAGAGGGGGTTGGAAAGTCCTCACTGGATCACATTACCTGATTGTTCCCCACTTGCAAACTCCTGTTCTTGAAGCTGTCACCTGCACACACACAGTTGCTCTTCTCAAATAGACACACCTCAGCTTAGCTGTGCAGTGAATGTCGCATAGGTTTTGTTTTGGGAGTGAAGCTGGTTTAAGGGGAAACACATCAAACACCAGGTCCCCCCCCCAAGGAATGACAGGATAACTCTGCGTATGTGCACAGGGTCAAAAGTCAGCAGTGGGAGCACACTGGCACCAGAGTATATGGTAGCGTGTACAGAGCTTAAGTGTAAGAAGAGTTGACTGAAGTCATTTCACTCCTCCATCATAGGCTCAGGTTGTATATATGTGTAAATCAACAATATATCGCAAAGACATGACAGTCTCAGTTGCACCTCATCCCAGTGGCCCTGGAATCTTGCATCGTTTTGAGTTTGGAATGGCATGTAACAATATATACAAATTGCACACATTCAGGTCCTCAGTGCAAGGTCCCCAGGCATGCAAACAGTGTGTACATACACACCCTTATATGTGTGTAAGCTCTCTTCAGATTTTCTGTTGAACAGGGGGATTCAAGGATGTGATGGAATAGCGAGTGCAATACTAGTGCTTGCTCCGTGTGCCCTCTGAACACATGAATACCATGAGCTGGATCAAACGTTCCCCTTTCTTTAACAGAAGGAATCTGTTTTGGATCCAGCTCCATGAGAGAAGGACATAAGTTGCACTGAAAGCAGCGTTTGTAGCTAATTTAACTGTTTGTTACTAATTTGTTCCACTGCTTTCATTGACCACACAATCCAAAATATTCTGTAGGTCTCTGTTGTTTCCATGGCAAATATTGTGATTATTGAACAGCCTAAGCGAAACTTGTCAACTTGTCAACTGGGGCTGATGGGAATTGTAGGTCAAAACAGCTAGAGGGCATCAAGTTGGCAAAAACTGCATTAAATACTAATAATATAGCAAGTCAGGTACTATTCCCAGAACCACTTTTGGGGATGTCTGAGTCTTGCAGAATACTTTCAAATTCTGACTGAAATAACTTGTAGGTGTGTATCTAAGAATTATATGTATCACCCGGGAAACATTTCTAATGCTAGTGACTTCATTAATTCCTCAAATTACCGTATTTTTCGCTCTATAAGATGCACCAGACGACAAGACACACCTAGTTTTTGGAGGAGGAAAACAAGAAAAAAAATATTCTGAATCTCAGAAGCCAGAACAGCAAGAGGGATCGCTATGCAGTGAAAGCAGCAATCCCTCTTGCTGTTCTGGCTTCTGGGACAGCTGCGCAGCCTGCATTCGCTCCATAAGACGCACACACATTTCCCCTTACCTTTTAGAAGAGAAAAAGTGAGTCTTATAAAGCAAAAAATACGGTACTTATTGAGGCTACAGTGGTACCTCGGGTTACATACGCTTCAGGTTACATACGCTTCAAGTTACACACTCCGCTAACCTAGAAATAGTGCTTTAGGTTAAGAACTTTGCTTCAGGATAAGAACAGAAATCTGGCTCCGGCGGCATGGCGGCAGCAGGAGGCCTCATTAGCTAAAGTGGTGCTTCAGGTTAAGAACAGTTTCAGGCCTCCGGAACGAATTAAGTACTTAACCCGAGGTACCACTGTACAAAGCTTGTGTCATTCACTCAAAGGAACAGCTGATAGAAATGTCTTTGAAAACAAACACTTGATATAAAATGATTTAAGGAAAGCTAAGCACCACAGTTCATAATAAGGACCACTCCTTAAACCTGTTTGACATCTATGGGCTGTATTCAACCAGTTTATACTCAGAGAAGGCCCATTGAACTCAGTCAGCCATGGTTAGTCCATTGCCTTCCGAGGGTCTCTTTTGAGTATGGCAGTCAGATACAGCCCTACGGATAACTCTTTGTTGAATTGGTCCTCTACTGGTCCCCTAATAGGGACCAGCCACTCTATCAATATCCTTGTCAGCCTCATAATGATAGGATATGAAATTTCATAGACCAAATGCGTGACAGATTGATGCCTGGGAAATGTTTGCGAACCTATGTGTCCAAACGTATAGTATAATCCATAATTATGAATAATGAGCATCTTTCTCATCTCTTTTTGGACGACGGACAAACAGAAGGACTAATTCTAGCAAGCAAACCTGTTCCCATAATAAATATTTCAATCAGCTGGCAGTTGCCTTTCTACCTCTCTTCGTATCGACATCCTCCAACTGTACTTTTCGCAAGCAGATTTTCTTTTAAAACCCTGCTACAAAGAAACGGTAGCTTGTGTGTCTGAGAAAGCGAATGCATGTGAGAAATGCTAGGAATAATTAGGCCATCTGGCACTGTGAATCCAACAGTAGAATGTGATCAATGGGCTGTGTTTCTCCATCCACAGCATCTCATTTACAATGGCACCAAAATGAGTGACAAAGGACGGAGATATGATGAAATCATAACACATCATATCAGCAGGCATAAGGCACACATCAAATTGGCAGATCTCCCAAGGGGAACCTCCCGTGCTCATTATGCTTCCCTTTCCTTCCCCTCCCCAACTTGCCACTTCATTATTTAGAATCTTGTCTAGGGATTGTCTAGCTGGTTAGATAATATATCTCCTATCAAGTTCATATGGATTCACTTAAGGCTTAAAATATTGAGCCAGGCTTGGGGATTTGCTGAAACAAATTAAACATTTTCCTGACAAACATTAAGGCACCCTTTACAGTCAGCCACTTGTCACTGGTGGGTAACAATTCATTCCAGACAAGTAGCTTGCCTAATTCCAGGCAATTTATTCAACCTCATATGAGATGGCCTCATATTTACCTGCAATACTATGTTAAAGTCTCTCCCTGCCCCCTGCAAGCTGGAACTGAGCTTGATTTTGAAATTTATTTCCATAATTCAATAGATTATTGATAGAAACCCATTTAGGAAGGGCTAGGCAGTTACCTGCCCTTGCATGTGTTCCACACCATGTGTTCTTCCCGAGGAATATATATATTTCTGGCCAAATCACTGGTCCTAGACACTAAATAGCTTTTATAAGCAACAGATGTAATCCAGAGCAAAATGTTGTGCTGTGGGGTGTGTGTTTCAGTGTTCTAGCCAGTCAACCATGTCCCCTTTTAAGGATACTCCATTCCATTCCTTCTCCAACCTCTGGTGTGTGTTTTTTTAACCTCCCTTGCAACATTCACCTGATATTTCATGCCCAGCAAAGCATGCTTAGTCATTGGGTTGGTTTGAGGTTCCTCTCTTAAGGCTTCTTCCAAACGTTTTTTAGACTTCTGGAAACTTGTGTGTTCCCAAAGTCTGTGGATCTCTCTCTTCTGTGTGGATATTGCTGTTTGGCCATTTGGAGAATGAGTTTACTATTAGTTTATAGCAGGGATGGGGTAGCTGTGGTTCTCCAGATATTGGGGACTCCATTAGACAGGATGGTCAATGGTCAGGGATGGTAGTCCAGCAACACCTGGAGGTTCACATGCTCTCTAAACCATTTTGACATTCTGTTGAATGCCTCAAAAATCCAAACAGAGAGATGCCTTATACATCTAGGTTATTTGCCCATCTAGGCCAAATATGCTTACCCTGACAGACAGTGGCTCTCTAAGGAAGATAGGGGCCTAGACTTCTGCTGCTCATCCTTTTAAATGGATTTGCCTGGGATTGAACTTTCTGTATGCAAGAAATGTGTTCTGCCACTGAGCTAAGTTACTTCTGGCCTTTTCCATGCGCCCTCCCAAATACTTTGTAGGAAGTAGGTCAAGGGTTATTAGAGTAGGCTTGCTGTCTCAGAATGCTATGCTTAGCTAGAATTGATGCTTATGATAAAATTTCCTAATAAAGAGAGCTGTAGTTAAAGCGACCCCCTGCCTGCTATCCCCTGAGCTATGGTGATTGTGTATCGTACTTCACAGAGGATAATTGTCAATTTGAAGGTCTATCAGAAGGCTTCTCTTAGAAGGAATCCTCTATCTGAAGGGCTGTTTGGTCTAAGTCTCAAAGTTGCCCATTAAATGTTTACACCTAGCCAGCAAATTAAGTGGGCATAGGTCACCTGGTCACAGTCTTCCTCACTCTGGTGAGATGTATTTTATTTCTATTTTAATTATTTATAAATTGGCATGTCTACAAACAAATTATCATATGCAATTTTTATGCAAATGTTTGTCCTTTAAAAAAGAGGGCACCCCAATCTAGGCAAAGGGTTGGGCTTTTTCCTCCTTAGACCCAAGTCAGAAGGAAGTCGGATTTTTTTATTTTATAAATGAAGAATAAATAGATAATAGTGTAAAACTTTGATTAGCTGGACCTCAGGAAAAGTAGGTTCCCCCTTGCCACATTTTATATCTTGCTAAAGAACAGAATTTGAAGCTTCAAGGACTCCATAGCCAGGGATTGTTTATAAGATGAAAATAACTATGATGTACAAAAACATACAGCTAGATAAATGGAGGCCAGTGCATCCAGTCTAAAAACTGCTTGCAGGTCTCAGTGCAGCCCTAAAAAATGCACATTTCTCTGGGAAGTCATGAGGCAAGGACTTCTGAATCCCAGCCTGCTATTACATTGTAATGAGTTTAAGGAGAATTACTGTCCTAGGTACAGTCATTACAAGGTTGTATTGCATTGCTATCTTTGGCTCTTTAATACACATCAAATAGCCTGCACAAACTAGCTGATGGCAATTACAGTATTTGGTATCCTTTTTCAATGTCCTGCTCGGATGTAAAGGTTTCCAAATTTTTTTGGGAGGGAATAAATTCTGCAAAATCCCTGATTTCTATCTATCCCTGTTTCCCATACACACATGAACAGCCTTAAACTGAGAGCTAGTCCTTCCCAAATTCTCATTTTCAATTACAATTTTTATATCTGGAGGTGCCCCCTGCTGAAAATATTGCAACAGGGATGGGCAGACTTCAGGCTTGTGAAGTCTGCTTTAATTTTAATGGAATCTGTGATCCACTAAGGGGAAGCAAGTGCAAATTAATCACTCATGGGCAGGGAGGATCTAAGCAGATGCTGAGCTTCACAATCTATTCCCAGTACCGGAACTGAGCTCACAGTTCTTCCATACAAAATATCTGGTCCTGTTTCACACCACAAGATTTCTTTTTCCACAGCCTAGTTTAGACTGGGGAGGCCTTGTTATTGCTGTAAATAATTGAGAGTCAGAGCCCCTTGTAGATCTACAACAAATAACCCAGATGTCTTCCAGTGGATCCTGATCTGTCTTGTGCCCCACCATAATAAAACATAATGCAACACAACACAACAACACAACACCAGTGTCATATTATTTTCCCATTCAAGGCATACATATAGTGCCCATCTTCAGATTCAATGGACTGAACAGTCCACCTGAATCTCAATATTTCTCATTGATCCACAGACATAATTTCAAGCAAAAACGGTTACTATTCATTGCATCTGTAAACATTGTCCTTTGCATTATAACTAGTGGAGCTTGCAGGGTCCCCCCCCCTTTGTTTTGCAATGCCTTCTGCAATTCTAGTTGTATTTCAGATTGTCCCTAAAGGTTGTTTCATCCATTATATGGCCATAAGCTCAGTTTTGGCACTGAATGTACACTCCAAAGGCTGCTGTAGTCGATCCTATTCCCTTGGCAAAGTGTGCATGTTGACTACATCCATGCTTACTTTAAAAAATGTATACCCAAAATATTGTAGCTGTTCAACAGGGGGAAAATATTACTCTTCTGATCTCTTAAAAAAAGGGGGGAGCCACTTATTCTATAATATTACAGCTCCTTTGAGCAGGTTCACTCTGACATTATTTCTGCCCACCCACATGTCTAGTGGGTGGGATGGGAGTTCTGTGCCAGCAGAGCATCATTCTACTGGCAGAGGGCAGCACGGTTGGGTGAAGGGGCACCTTGGGATATTTTTAAATGATTTTTACCTGAAATCAAATGAGCACTTTAAAAATCATGTAAAGGGGCATTGCTAATCTTTATTTTAGATAACTCACATTTATCTAAATAAAAAAATAAATGCCATTTATAGTAAATATTTGCAATTTAAAGAAACTTGGCAATTAAAATTTAGCTACAAATGTCCAAAACTCTGTGCTGTTCTTTTTTAACAAAATGCCACCCAGCTTAACACTCTGGAGCAGGCAGACATTGTCTCCTAGCTCCTGTTGAAAGAGATCAATCAGCAGGTGAGGTGTCTGTCTTAAGCTAGAATGCTGGTATAGATGAATCTGGCCCAGTGACTAGACATATGTAGGATATCAAATCATGACATCAAAAGAAAGCCCAGATCTCTGTGATTACAAAGATAGCATTTTCATTAATTTTAGTACACACCAGCAGAAGGAACAATACCTTAACTCGTTTTTGAAATGTTACTACAGGTGGATGCATTTAATATGAAGTCTTTATTCTCCTCACATTTAAGTATAAAGCAAGTTAGATCTTCAGTGGTCTGAGGATTATAAAAAACAGACTCTAATTTGTTGAAAGGAGTATTCAGACACCACCTTGTATGTCTAATTTAGCATTGTACTGTTGGCATATTTATGGAATTCAAAAGCACAGTTGCCTTAGTTTTATTTCAAACATTATTGTATCAATGTATCCAGTGTGAGAGATGGAATAGCATGCTGCCATACCTGAAGTTGCAGAAGCAAATCTTAGAAAGGTGGGAAAGATGGAATATTGTATAAAATAAAGGAAAAATAGAAACCATATGATAAACAAAATGATCCCCCCCAATCTGTACTGAGAAATAGTCTCTTCTATTTATTGTCAGCATTATTCGGACACAAAAGGAACAATACAGAAACCTTTTTCAGAGGTGACACTGGAATGAGAGTACACACCATAAAGCAATGAGCAGTCTTTCAAATTGCTTCCAATTCTCTGGAAAACAAACAAGCCATAAGAACAAGAGACAAAAACAAAACTAGTTCTTGCCTAATAGCTCACAGTTTTAAGGACTGGTGGCACAAGCCGGAGACTGAGCTAAACTAAAATAATTAAACCTATCTTTAGTGCTGAATTATCACATACAACAGGGATAAGAAACCTGTGGCTATCCAGATGCTGTCAAATGCCAACTCCCATCAGCCCCAGACAGCATAACCATGGTCAGGAATGATGGGAGTTGTAGTCCAACAGCAACATAATAATTGCAAATTAAATTAACTGCATGAAACCCATAGCATGTCCAGAAGAAGAAGAAGAAGAAGATATTGTTGAAAATACTATTATCTTTGCAGCTTAAGTGGGTAGGAATGAAGGAAGACACAGAAATATGGATTGAGCTAGGGCCACATTTGTTGTTACGCATCTCATTTGTTGTTACACATCCCAGAGGGGAGCAACTGTGCAGGATAAATCTAACTGAACTGCCTTGGGGGAGCCACTCTGCCCAGGAAAAGAGGCCCTACAGCATCATAGCCCCTATACACGAGCCACAGGAGAGTAGAGAGGATTTCCTGATGCCACTCCTATTCGTGGTCCACAGGTGGGTGAGACCAGGCCTCCTCAAAGGTGCTCCATATCCATCCCACAGGCCACACAGCCCCAAATGGCTGGATCCCCGAAACATCCATCTCTCGCAAAGTACCTACGGATGCCCACCTGATCATTTCACCACTCTCATCCCTGAACTTACCTGCCAAATGTGACAAGATTAACACATTTAACCACACCCATATCTTAACCCAAACCTCTCTAAAAGCAGAGTAGGCCAACAAAACAACTTAACATCTTTCCGCAGGGCCTGCAAGACAGAACTGTTCCACCAGGCCTTTGGCCAGGGCACAGCCTGACTCCCTCCATTGGCAATCTTCGCAGAGCTCTGGCCCAATGGTTGCCAGTGGCTTGAATTAATTAATTTTATAATGAATGATTTTAAAGTGTTGTTTGTGCTGTTTTATTGTTGTTAGCCGCCCTGAGCCCGGCTTCGGCTGGGGAGGGCGGGATATAAATAAAATTTATTATTATTATTATTAACCCACGCACAAGGCCAGTGTGCGGACAAGCCACAGGTAACCAAAGTCTACTGTACACTGCAGTGCAGGGTGGACAAGGTGAGTGCCACAAAGCAAAAGAGGCCGGAGTTGGTGTTGTGCAGGTTTTTATAGCCTGCTGCCCTTCCCCATAATGACATGAAGTTGGGACACATGCCAAACATCAAGCCAAATGTCCTCATCCCAGTTACAAATGGGGCTCTTGCTGGAATCTTCATGCTGAATCGTCAGAGCAAAGGGGCATAAAATATTTTAAACTCTGCCTTAAAAAAGCATTTTATTCATCGTTCTAATAGATGGAGGGTTTCCCCCTTCCAGTTTCCCCCCCAAAACTAAAAAAAAAGCAAACAGCTCTGTACATCCTACCCAGTCATTCTGTCCTCATCAGTAATAGCGAATAGAGAATCTGACATTTATTTGATGATAAAATGCCCTTGGTAGGCTTGGATAAGTTATCGTTTCCATCCAAAATCTTCTTCCAGCATTGCCATAAAGATTAACGCAGCAATACTGTACCCACTTAGCTCAGGACAAGTTCCATTGATCTCAATGGAACTTACTTCTGAGTAGTGTGTGCTTTTAAGAGTTAGTACTTGTCATCACTTTGTACCTTGTAAAATGCTATAGTAATCATTTGTACCAAAAGTGCTTTGAGGCAATGGAGAAGTGGGTCCTGAACGTTTTATTCATTTTATACATTTATTTGCTTAAACCATTAAAAGAAACACAAGCTATGGAAATGAAGAAGTTTTGTGGTTTGAAGTTGAGAACTGTCACCTCAATAAAGAAGTCTCTTGAAAATTGAACAGCGAGCCTCTTAAATCCTGTTTGCAAAATGAAAAAATGTAGCTCAACTGCTTTCCTTCAGCTATAATAAGATTCCTGTTGTCCTAACTACTTACAGTGATTTCAGAGAGGCAATACAAGAACCATCTGCCTGCAAGTGCCGAGAAACCTGCAGCTCTGTTAAAAATCTGACTAGATTTTTTTGGTCCCATGTGGGAGGGGCCCAGGAAAGCTGGTGGCCTTGTAACCCTGGGATTTTTCTGAAGCACAGAGCTTTGTCTATTGCCCCATTAACCAATTGCATGTCCTGAAATCAGCAGGAAGATCCTTTGAGATGAAAGGGAAATGAAAGCATTTGTTGTTCACGGGTACTCAGCTTTCCTCCTGCCCTGATTCTCTGGCCCCGGGCCCTGTTCAGGGTTAGTACTGGAGTGAGATACTACTGACAGTGCCAACTTTAATTTATTTTGTAAGATCCCTGAGGATCTCTGATTCTATGCTATTGCACTATGCTGTTGAAAGCAATGCTTAATCTATCTGCCTTTTTAAGTTAATGTGCTCAGTTGTCTAGTTCCTCTCTTGATTTAGGGTGTTGTTAGAACTACAAAATGATGGCTGAGAGACAAATTGCTACTGACTTGCCCAGTGAAATTTGGTGCTTCCTGCATTCTATCCAAAAGAGGGTGAGGACTTCTGGATTCTACCTTCAATCTGACTTCTGGATTGATGACTTCTGGATTCTACCTTCAATCTGAAACACCCTCATTCTGGCATCCTTTGGTGGGAAGAATTGAAGAAATTGTACCCGGAAGTATCTGGGATGGCGGCCAGGTTCAGTGTTGCCAGGTTCCTTGGCAAGACTGTAGCTGAAGAAAAGCTCCATTGAGAGGAGCAATCTTCATAATGCTTTACCCTCACCCTACTAATAGGTAAAGTGAAGCAGCTGCCTCAGGTGGCAGCTGCTGAGGGGCATGGAGTGGACATTGCTATGTGCACCACATGTCCTGTGCCTGCTGCTTTCAGGTACAGTGGGGGACACTCGCACACCACCACTGTTAAGCAAGACAACATCAGTGTTGACCAAGGCTTCAGTGGGGCAGGGAGAGGGATCTGACATCAAATTTCCCTGTTCAACATTGGAGCTATGTCTCCAGCATCAGAGAAATCGTTCCCTCAGGGACCATAGGACTCCACTCCAGTGTTTCATATTGAAACGCTTCACAGATTGAGTGGAAGACTCAATCATAAATATTTGGCCAAGTTTTTTCACCTTCAGGCTTGATTATTGTAACTCACTCTATGTGAGGGTGCCCTTGAAGCTGACCCAGAAACTCCAGCAGGTGCAGAATGCCACGGCGAGGCTCCTTACGGGGTCCTTGCCATGGGATCACATTCATCCAGTGCTTTACCAACTGCACTAGCTCCCGGTGAGGTACAGGGTCAGGTTTAAGCTGCTGGATCTGACCTTTAAAGCCCTATGCGGCCTAGGACCCATGTACCTACGGGATTGCCTCTCTTGGTCTGCCCAGCAGAGGATCTTAAGGTCCACAAATGACAATATTTTGGAGGTCCCAAGTCACAAGGTGGTTAGATTGGCCTCAACTAGGGCCAGGGCCTTTTCAGTACTGGCCCCAACTTGGTGGAACGCTCTGTCACAAGAGACTAGGGCCCTGCAAGACAGAGCTGTTCCACCTGGCCTTTGGTTTGGACTCAGTCTGACCCTTATGTTTCCCTCCCCTTATGGTTTTGATCTATGGGCTATTTTTAAAATGAGGCTGCATTTTAAATTGCATATTAACTTGTATTTTAAATTGGTCCCACCCCCCATTATGTTTTTACTGTAATTTTACTGGTGTTAGCTGCCCTGAGCCCAGCTCTGTCCGGGGAGGGTGGGGTATAAATAAATTAATAATAATAATAATAATAATAATAATAATAATTCAAACCTCCACTGTACAGTCATATCGAGCCTTGCTCATATGGCCAGCCCATCTATTATCCATCTATTATATGCCCATTTGAAATGGCCATTGGGTGGAAGGTCTGTGCAGTTTGGAGGACAAAATATTTGATGATCTCTCAAGCTCATCTCATAATTTGTTGCCAAATGCAACATAGTAGAAAAGAGCAGGAAACCCTCAGCTAAAATAGATTTAACATTTTAATCTTTAAAGAAGTTATAGATCCTTCACTTTATGATACATAAAGTGTCATACACCTTAATGTGCCCCAAAATGTGTGTGTGCGCGCACGCACATGCACACACACAATAGCCAGTGCATTTATGCTTCCATAATATAACACTCAAAGCAACTGAGCTGTTTATGGTAAAATATTTCATTGCTGCTTCAAGGTGTTTGATGTACTGGATTTCTGCCCATCCTTTTAATTCTGTTGTTCTTCAGTCAGCCTCCTTGAGTGCTGCAAATGTAATAAAATGTCTTGGGAGACAGGAATTGTAATATTTTTAATACCTTCCTATATTGCAACTGCATCAAGCACCAGGTCATTATCAGGCTGAGTGGAAGCTGAGACTGAGTGTTCTGGAAGTGATGCATTAAACAAGGCATTTTGTATGAGAGAGAGTATTGCCGGTAGCTTTGATTGACACTTCCAATCTTTTTCTATTGGAATATCGCCACATATTTTTGGGAGGTATTTCTGTGTGTGCGTGTATGCTTGTGTACATTCATATACACACATTTGTATAATATATAACTCTAGAATATGTTTATAAATCCCTCTCTTGATTTATTATGAAGCCTCATGAATCAAAAAGCCTACAATTGTGACTACCACTTTTCTCCATATTTGATTACTCGGGGTTGTAATTTACTCCACACAAAAGCGCAAAACCTAGCAGCGGTATCTGAATTAGAATTTAGCAGGTTTATGGCTTTGTTTGGCCCTAGGCATGAGTAATAAAAGCCTAGTTTTTAAGTACCACTGGGGGTTTATGGAATGAAGACATCTGCATTATTATATCAAAATGGTCCTTGGTGTAATAAATATAGCTGACAGTAGCGCGTGACTTTTCTTTATGAAAAATGTGTTGATAGTGGTGCTTTAAATGCTGAAGAAACCTATGATTAAATTTTTATGCTTCTAGTTACTAGCTAAATGCTCAGCAGATGTCCATATCACCAGCTTAACTGCTGGGTATACCTAATAAAATATCTAGTTAAAACAACATTTAAAACTGATGAAAATACTGAATTAACCATTTCACTAATTTTAATATTGTTGCCGAAAGCTTAATATTATAATTCAGCAATAATGCATTTATTGTCTCATAGGGTAACATCCAAGTTCATAAAGAGTTTTTAATTCCTCTTCTCCTTCCATAAAGGTTTTGGGGAAACTTTGGCACAAATCCACACACACAAATCTGCATGCTAATACTTCCGTTTCGGGATGAGGCATCCTTGTCCCTCAAACCCTTCAGGCATGATGAGACTGCAAGGGGAATTTGTGCTTGTGTGCTTCCCACTGATCCTCTTCGCAATAACCACACATGAATAATATTTTTAAACCACATATTTTGACTGGAATCCAGAGAAATCTTTTAGATGGGGGTGGGGAACTTGTGGACCTCCTGATGTTGTTGGACTCCATCTCCCGCCATCCCTACTAACCAACTGCCATGGCAGCTGGGACAATATTAGGATGCCACAGGTCCCCCATCAATGTTCTAAATGATGTAACACCTGAAAATTGCAGCTGTTGTGGCAGTTTGTCAGGGCTGATGGGTCCAACAGCATCTGTAGTGCCACAAGTTTCCCATCTTTGCTTTAGGAAGTTGGTTGGAATTCAAAGAGATGTTAGGAAATTCCCACAGTTATATAATTGGGTTACTACTTCACATTTCTTCTACTAGTTACATTTAAATAAATACAACTTACCACCATTATTTTGTCTCTTGAGTCTTCTTCCGGGGTATGTTGGCAAAGCCTTGCATAAGGTTACACAGAAAGAGTATTTCCAAAAGCTTCATCTGAGTCAAACATATTGGGTATCATAATTTCCCAAAGGGTTACATCTATTTCAAGACACAATAAATGTTTTAGATATTCTTACCCAGCTAATTCAAACACAGAGCAGCAATAAGCAACAGCCAACAGCACTGGACTTATAGAATTGCTTTGTAATCATCTGTGTGCTAACAAAGCTAGGAGCCTGCATGTGCCTTGCAACATTATTTTATAGAGTTTGAGAGCTTGCAATATACATGTGTACAAAACTGGCGTGAATGCTAGAGGCTTTTTCAGTGCACCCAGAAAGCTCCATAAGATAAATGGCTTTATCAGAAGTTTGTTATGAGCTCATACCTTTTTTAATGTTACAACAGGGGGCTGTTGAGTGTGGAATTTCTCTGTTATTGCATACAATAACTAGTGCACTTTGACTTATTGGTAATTTGGCACTCAATTTATAAAAGGGCTATACACTACTTATGCAAGCTTTACTTCTCTGAGTAAGGCATTTCTGAAGCAAAATAGGAAGCAAGCAAGAAGCATCTATGTCCTTTCCAGACTCTGGGGGATCCAGGATGGAAAATGAACATCAAATGATCCTATAAACAGAGTATCTACTGTTCAATAGGCAACAGAAAAAGCATGGCAGCAAAGGGAGATTTAGATGTGTTTTGTTACTCATATAAATAGAAAAATAGAGTAATCACTGGAGTAACTGACATTATTTATGAGCTGAACCCATAATTCTTCTTTACATTTATTTATTGCAATTGCATTATTACATATATGGTCACTGTTGTCTCAAATGGATAAGAACAAATTAACCAGTAAGTAGCATAGAGGCCAAAGCCAACAGGGGCTCTGAGTTCAAGGTCAAGGTTGAAGCACATATGCTCCATCATAGAATCATAGAGTTGGAAGAGACCACAAGGGCCATCGAGTCCAACCCCCTGCCAAGCAGGAAACACCATCAGAGAATTCCTGACATATGGTTGTCAAGCCTCTGCTTAAAGACCTCCAAAGAAGGAGACTCCACCACACTCCTTGGCAGCAAATTCCACTGTCGAATAGCTCTTACTGTCAGGAAGTTCTTCCTAATGTTTAGGTGGAATCTTCTTTCTTGTAGTTTGGATCTATTGCTCCATGTCCGCTTCTCTGGAGCAGCAGAAAACAAACATGTTGCAGTGGAAAACTAAGACACCTGTCTTCCGGGGCCATTATGTGACCCACATAAGAGGATGGCACCCCAAAATGCATGTTTCCGGGTGCCACAATCCTACTCGGTTTTGGGTGGCATGCTCTCACGCAAGATCACAGTCCCCCAAAACAGGATGCCCTGATCAGGACAGTTGAGGGGTGTGGAAGCATAAGAAATCAGACTTTGAAAAGTACCATTGCCTTTTCTTTATAAGTATCTTTATATGGACACACTTTCCCCCTTATAGCATTTATAGGCACCAGTAGCAACAGAAAAATAGCAGCAGGGCAGGGGAACCTGCAGCCTTCCAAAAGTTGTTGAAGGCCAACTCCCATCAAACTCAGCCAGCATAGACAATGGCCAGGGATGATGAGAGTTGCAGTCCAAAAACTTGTGGAGTAATTCCTGTTCCCAATATACACTGTTGTGGATTACGGACATGCTTTCCATATAAATGGCAAAAGAGAGAGTATGATACATAGTTTAGAGCAGGGTTGGGAATCTGTGACCATCCAGGTCTTGTTGGACTAAAACAGGTAAAAATTTATCTAGTTCAAATTATAATACAAACCACCTACCTAACTCATGTTTCCCAAATCAATAGGTGAACTGAACACAGCCATCCTTCAAAATTCTCCAAATTTTGTGATGCAGTTCTCCAGCCCAAAAGTACATGCAAAAATGCATATATTAATGAAAATAATGTACATTATATTAGGGGAAAGTGCTTGTAAAAATGCCTCTATTGGGAAAACTGCATACAGAAATGCATATATTTGAAGTAATGCTCAAATACATATATTTGAAGTAATGCTTACAAAAAGACTTACAGCATTTCCATGCAGGCTTTCTTTGTTAAAGCAAGTTTTTATACACTGATGCAGATATGAGAAACCGCATGACAGATTCAGCCATTCCTATAACCCTAACCATTGGCCAGACTAGCTGGGGCTGATGGAGGACCATAGGTTCCTTAGCCTTGAATTACAGGATAGCAACACTTGGATATGAGAATTCCCCATTAAAAACTCCTGCTACTATAAACACAGCTTTAATGAAAAAGTGAGCAATATGTGTTCAATAAGCAATGGATGTTCAATTATCCCTACGAAACTCAATGTGCAGCATATGGGCTATAGCTTAGATGTCAAAAAACAACCATGAAAAGTAGCTTTATGTAAGCCAAACACTATATTGGAGCCTCCAACTGCTACTACTTTCCAGCTTGTTAGAGCTCAGGGCAGGTTCCTCACCATTAGTACTTGAACAGCTGATGGGAAAGGTCAGGAAAGTCTGAGTTACTATTTGGGCCTCAAGGTTCAGAGCACAATCTTGCTAAAAACAGAGGAACTATAAGGGAGACCTGTAGCAAATTTAATGTGATTGGAAAGCTGCCAGAAGCTAGTTAGGAAAGTTTTTAAAAAAGAAGGAAGCAAAAATGTTTATGTGGACATCTCAGTCATTGAGTTTTCTTTGCATCCCCCCAGCTCTCAAGCATGAGATCCTGATGTTAATAAATGCAAACCTGGAATCCCAACTTGAAACAAACCCTTTAAATATAAATTATTTAGTAAAATGGGATTGCAGCAGGGGTTTTTCTTTTTAAAAAATCACATTATATAAAAAAGCAAGTTTAATTCTCCATCTGAGACACCATCAAATCTAGTTTATCAACCTGAAGTGTCATGACACATTAACATCACTAAACAGAGAGGGACTTCCTGCTTCTGTTGCCAAATGTGATGATACCTACCTTCTGTCATTTGATTTGCATCATGGGGAGATCCCTGAACCCAGGATTGACCCTGAAGGAGTAATCAATTAGCAGAAGGGTTGATTGCCTTCAAAAATATACTCAGTGTCTATGCCAAAACCTACTGCATCTGCAATCCAAAATGTGTAGCCAATTTTATTCCCAGATTTCTCTTTTGTCATCATTTCTGCTATTACAAATCACCAACCCAGATCCCGGATCCACTGTGTTTGGGCCCGCAAAAGAACTGATCTCTAATCTCCTGAATCCTTCTTTAACATTTTTACTTTCCTCCTCCTCCTCCAAAGTCAAGATCATCTCTCTTGGCCTTAACATTGGTTTATTGGCTTGTCCATGTGTAAAATACTTGGCTTGTTTGTGTGTGTCATCAACTCTACTTTGCCTGCTTGCTTTGCCACAGTTCACAGAGCAAATAGAAGACTTCTGCTGCATGGGCCTTGGAATACAGAATTGGAAATGGAATCCTTTCAGCATATTTTGCTCAGGACTGCTAAGCTTTTCATTCCTTCCAAGGCAAGGTGAAAGGAAGTACATGACAAACATCTCTGTACCTGGGAAGATGAAACACATGGCTTATTTCCCCATGGCTATGAGGCTGCTTGTTCAGAGACAGGATAAATCAGGAATGCTTTTTCTAGATTTCCTCTAATGTGGTTTTTAGCACTGAATTGTAGTCACGCAGCTCCTGCATATTCAGGAGTTTAAATGTGCGTCAATTTATCACAAAGAGAGCTATTTTTCTCCAAGATCTGCTTTCACTCTCTGATGTCCCAGATTAGAACATTACATATGCATCTCTAATAAGTAGTTGCATACATCCTTTCTAAGTGCCAGAGAGCACTAGAAACAGAGCTGTTGTTTTTTTGCTTCATGAAATTAGATCACATTTGTAAGTGATTAAATATCAATTTCTGCATTTGAGGGGGCATCCATGTCAAATAATAGTAAAAGCACCGATTGAGAATATATTGAAAAGCCCTCTCTTTGAGTTTCCTCCATCTAGAAAGGTCTGCCCACAAGCAAGATGCCCAGAGAACAACCTAGTGGCAGGGAATCTCCAGATGTTGTTTGACTCCAGCTCTTACCAGCCACAGCTAGTGATCAGGAATTATGGGTCATTCATTCATTCATTCATTTACATTTCAGTCCAGTTACATTTGGAGGGCTACAGGTTTCCCAACCTTGACCTACAATGCTTCAGCTGGGATGCAATAGCGGGGACTCGTTTTGGGAGGGATGATGCCTACCCCCACCGTGCCACATGAAACAGTTGCCCCAGTCTGCCTAATGGCCCTGATGTGGATGAGTGCATGTTTATAACAAACATAAATTAGCATGGCTATCACATAGCAGGACTGACCCATCAATGAGGCAGACTGAAGCAGCCACCTTAAGCGACCTAATCCCATGGAGTGGTGCCACCACGGGCACACTGCACCCCTGCTGTCACCACTGGGGTCAGGTTGCTGTGGTGGCAGCACCTGGCATCATCTCACTGGAAGCCACCATTGTGCAACTCCACAAAGCGAGTCTTTGCAGGAGTGGTGGGCACCTTGCTTATGTACCAATCTGATTTATGCATTAAATAATTTGGCTGTTCTAGAATATTGCCTGTCACAGAAATGTGTGACCAGCAGAGTCCACCCTCCCAGCTTCTACCTATGTATTCCAAGTCACGTTTTCCTTCAAAAACTCTCGAAAATGCATAATTCTCACTGCCTTTGCTCTGATCATTCACAGAGTGTCAGAGTTTCCTCAATTGTCTTCTAACCTCATCCCCCAGTTATCTGGGTTTCAGTTTTACACAACACACCCAAAACTTTTAGGCAGATGTTTAAGAGAGAGAGGAAACGCAGCATAGAACTGCAATTAAAAGCAAAATTGGTTATTTTTTAAAGATGTCTGAGATCATTGGGAATTAAAATTTAAAAGGAGAAATTATATTTTAAAAGTTTTTCTTTTAGCAACAGAAAAAGCAAGCCTTAATATGCTTCCTGGTAAAGAATGGATAGCAAAAAGAACTTATGTGGAATCAAAACTTACACAGTTCCAAGATTCCCTTAGCTTCAAGTCATTTCAAATAATTTTAGTATAAGGAGCAACAGCTGACTGAATGCTGTTGGCAGGGCACAATGTTAGCAGCAAAACAAATAGACAAAATGAAGCTGGATTGATACTACATGATCAGTCTTTTCCAGTGGGTACTTCCTTGAATTTTCTGGGTTATGCCTTTAATGGAAGGCCACAATTTGACAACAACAAAGCTTGGCCAACCAATCTATGATGGACCAATTGATGATGGACACAACTATGCAATAGCAGCCTTGTAAAAACTAATCGGAGAAGGTGGCATCACCTGCAAAGAAAGCAAAATTTGAACTAAGTGCTTGAAAGTGTGGTGATTAATTAGATGTTTCTAATTAGATGTTAATTAGATGTTTAATTAATTAATTAATTATTAATTAGATTAATTAGATGTTTCTAATTAGATGGGATGCAGGTGGCGCTGTGGGTTAAACCACAGAGCCTAGGACTTGCCGATCAGAAGGTCAGTGGTTCGAATCCCCGCGATGGGGTGAGCTCCCATTGTTCGGTCCCAGCTCCTGCCCACCTAGCAGTTCGAAAGCTTGTCAAAGTGCAAGTAGATAAATAGGTACCGCTCCAGCGGGAAGGTAAACAGCATTTCCGTGCGCTGCTCTGGTTCGCCAGAAGTGGCTTAGTCATGCTGGCCACATGAACCAGAAGCTGTACGTCGGCTCTCTCGGCCAATAAAGTGAGATGAGCGCCGCAACCCCAGAGTCAGTCACGACTGGACCTAATGGTCAGGGGTCCCTTTACCCTTTAATTAGATAAAGTATTAGAGTGATGTTTCACACCACATAGGTGGTCTGAGAAAAATAAGGAAATCCCACTAAAGCAATTAAATAGCTATTGCTATGTGGGTAACAATGTATTTAATTTTCGTTGTGGATCAGGGTCTGTGTATAGGATTGCAGGGTCTGTGTATAGGATTGCAGCAACAATGACAGTATCTTTTTTAGAATCTAGCATCTCTGTCTCCTGGAATAATGTCATTTTCTAACTGCCTCCCATTTGTCTGCAGTCTCTAAAATCAGAAAAGAAGCATATGATCACTGTGAAAAAAAGAAATGGAGGAGAGGAGAGAACCAGCGGCAAAACCAGAGGTTTATAACCACTGAAACATGCTATATTTTGATATGAGAGACTTACCAGTGGTATTGCTATCAAATAAATCTTTTATGTTTCACCTCAATTGTGGAGATAACAAAGGTTATTTTCATCATGTATTATACTGTACATCAGCTTGCTATATCTTCTATGAAAGTGTGCTTTAGAAATATTTAAACAAGCAAATAAATATTTGATATATTAACATATTTTAGTCTATTTCATGTCCATTAACAGATAAGCCAGTGGCAAAAACTGAAATAGACACACTTAATGAAAAAGAGAGCATTTCCCCCCCAAAGACAATCAAACATGCTCAGGATAATGTACAATGTGGATCTGAAACTTTCAACAGTGCTGGTGTCTTCTGAGGTCATTTGAAAATTCATTATTTTGAGTTCTGTTTCTTATGTATCTAGCAGAAAGAAAGTGGGTTACCATTTGCCCCTTTCCCTTGACAGCTTCTTTCTTTGTTCAAAGTTGATATTATAGTTCTCATTTCTCTGTGCTTCAGAATTACTCTGCTTCTACTGGAGGAAAGAAACTATTAGCAAGAAAAGAAAAGAAAATACTTGCTGCTGTAAGAGTAGTGCACGTGATAGGACAATAGCTCAGTCAAAGAGCATCTGCTCTGCATGCAAATGGTAGGTGTAGGTAGGTCAGTGTAGGCAATATTGAGTTAAATGGACCAATCGTCTGGCTTGGTATAAGGCCACAAGGTACCTGATTTAAATTTGTCTGCATGTCGACTGTCATGATCTGAGGAGGTATTCACATAGTGCATTGCCATATAATCCAGTACTAATATATAAGTACTGTATATTGGTAGTCGTATTGAGGAATAACAGTAGGTATATTTTTGTGACTTGGGGGATAAACTTTTGTGTATTTGTATTTAATTGGATGTTACCTAATAGTTCATTCAGGACTGTACATAAGGACTGAGGTAGAGTGTTTTGGCCTTCTACCTTAAGTGGTTATTGTATTGGAAGTCAAGGCTTGTCAGTAAGTATGAATGTATTGTTTCTGAAATATAGATGATTTTCTTTACACAAGTGCTGACCTCAGAATGCTTTTATTTTGTTTATTTGTTTATTTGGCTACTTATTTATTTTTTTGCAGAATGGCTATGGTTTTGATAACATACTAGGCCACTGATGAAGAGTCTGTCATATATTAAAATATTTTACCCTGATTGTGGTCCCATCATGACAGCAGAGGAAGGCAAGCCATGTGAGAACATTTTCTGCTCAACATGTCTTCCCACGAACAAAATCTGCCTGCCATTCCACATCTCCCCATTAACCATCACATGGGCTAGGCAAAGCAGGATGCCAAATGACTCTTTTGACTGTCATTGGAGTGTTGTTGTTTTTTCCAATTAGAGCAATTGGGACGCAACTGTCCCATCAATATATTGTTGTGGGTTTGTGGGTGCCAGACACCTTTAATCCCTGGGATCCAGCAACTGTTAAAAGCTAACCAAGCTAGCTTCCTGTTGAGGTGATCACCTGGGTGATGGGCCATTAAGAGAACACAGCAAATGGATTGGTCCCCTCCTAGAACTCTAAGATAGATAGAAGGACAGAAGCCTAAGTTTTGAGTTGAGTTTTGTTGTGACCCAGAAGCAAAACAGCAAGGAGTGTCATGCCAGTTCTCTCCTTGAGTTTTGAGTTGAGTTTTGTTGTGACCCAGAAGCAAAACAGCAAGGAGTGCCATGCCAGTTCTCTCCTTGAATCCAAGGCTGCAGCTGTGGGATCCCTTTGGGATGTTGATGGTGTGAAATCATCCCCCACAGGCTCGGGTTTATATATGTGTAAATGAACCATATATCATAAAGACACCACAGTCTACACTGTGTCTTATTCACAAAAGGGAACATGAACCTTGGGTAAGTGCCTGGAACCCCTGGGAATCTTGCACCACTCAGATTGGGGTGGCATGCAACAATGTGATTATTGTCATCCAGCCTCCACCTACTTGCCTTTTTCCTTACATCCAGTGCAGAGGTTAGCTCTGCCTGTCATTTTCTTCCCCCTTAATCTCAATGCTGTGATTATAGGAAGGTGGGGACAGAAGTGGAATTAGTTGGCTCTGGTTCCATTTGCTGTTGACCTTTCTGCCTTCCATCCCAGCAGTCCCAATAGGGATCCGTCACCACCATTGATTGGCATTAGAAGAGAAGCAAAAGTGAGTCTCCATTTACATTCCTGGGCTTCTTCTCCTTGGTAAAGGAGAAAGCACAAGGCAGACCCCAAATGACCTCTCCAACTTTTGGGATTTACTTTTCTTCAGGCTAAAGACAGCTCCCTTCTTTACATCTCAAGGGCTCGAACAGTTCTCTTCACTTAGGGCAGCTTTGCTACAACCACGTTTGAGAACTCCCCAGTGCTGGTGATTAACATAATCTTTCTAACAGCTGACAAATCTGTCACACTGTTTGCTTTGACTGCTGCATTTTAATTATGACATGTGAACAGCTCAACAAATTGACGCATGAATATTCAACTGAGTTTCTTTGTTGCTATCACATAACATCTCATTGCCATTAAGTAACATCTCATTGTCATTAAATTCAAAGCTGAACCCACTATTTTTTTATATATACATGACAGTGTTTGCTAGTTTGCATATGTAGGTTAACTTGGGGTGGGAGAGATAACATTCAGTGACAACATAAGTAATTTTCGATTCATCAAAGCTTACTATGCCCATCATAAAAGGCTTCCTATGTAAAGGCCTTGTCATGAAACAAGATGGGCATTGGTAAGAGGGGGCAGGAAGAGACACCCTTTGGGAATTCCTTGCATTAAGCAGCTGATCTTTTTTACACTTCTGAAACAGAGAGAAATAAGGATGCTGCTGCTGCTTTAGAATGGCGCTGGCATGCCATATTGAAATTTCCAATCAGAACAATATTGCAGAATAGTGTGTAGCTTCTATTCTAGCTTCCAGGCAGGTGGGGTGCTGTTGCTCACTAGGAGGTGAACAGTAGGGACCAAGAGAAGCAGTAGGGAGGTTAAATGCACTAGCAAGAGTGCTAGATTGGCTCTGGGGTGCATTTACACAATGTCAACTTCCCTGCTGCCTTGCCCATCTTCCTCCAGAGACCCAGTGCTGGGGAAAGCTAGCATAGAATCTCTGTCCCAGCTAGCAAGAAAATTCTGTTATTAACCCTATTTGTGAACAGGAATTACGGGGAAGGGGATTTCACCAAATTTCTCCAGGAGCAGTTCTACCAAAATTCTCTCGGATCAGGATCACCATTAGCAGTGGTAGTAGCAGAGCTTCTTTTCCCCACCACAATGGTTATTTTTTGTGCTGCTACTACAGGTAACAGCAGCAACTGATCATTTTGCATCTTCCACAATGCCCCAGGCATGCATTTTCACAGGGCATTGTGGATATGGGAAAGGAAATAGTAGCTGCTACCAAGAAACAGTGGAGACTATTCATTGAATAGTCTGTAAAATACTTCTTTTGTTTATAAGGTGAGAAAACAATGTATTCTGAGAATTTTTCTGTAAGAGTTAGGGTTTTTTTTTTTAACCTTCTTACCTGCTTGGAGTTCTCCACAGTGTCTCACCTTTGATGAAGCACAACACTAATACTAGGTAAGAGGTAATATAGGGGACAGATAGAAGCAAGGAGGTATGGGAACAAACAACAACAACATCCAAGTATAGGATAAAACATCTAACTAGTTAGTTCCCATCTCAGGAAACTGAAAGATACTGCAGCTGATGCCAGCTTTGGAACAGCAAACCAGGTGTTTGTCTTTCAATGGCACTGGCTGTAATTGCAACTCTGTCATAACACAACAATCCCTCAGTTCCCAGAAGAATATTACAGTGCATGTAGGTTATGTACTGCAGCAATAATGAGCAAAAGAGTGAGAATCTGACACATCACCATACATTTACCCTCTATCACCTTCTGCCTTTCCTCTAGATGGTTCCTATAATGCTATTGCTGAAGTGACGACTATTATGTACAACTTCCATAGAGATGCCCAAATAAGTATTTTACTATCTTTCATAGTTAATTGAAGGTTTTTGTTCAGCTGCTTTACATACTGTTCTTGGTGATGAATGATGATGTGATTGGTTGTGTATTTATACCAAAATCCATTTTACACTTCTGAGCTTTTTTCTACAACTAAAATTATTTTATCTTCTTTTTGTACAAGTATTTCTTGTATTCCTTTATTCAGAAATATTTTGGTGGCAGAGATGAAGTTACTACAGCTTAACAGTATAGTGAACCTCTAGTGATCTGGCATTCTCCCAAATGCAATTACTATTGAGAAAGATGGGACACTGAATATTTGGCCTGTTAACCTCCCTTGAATTGCTGTTTTTGCAACACTCGACATGTTGGGCAGAGGGCTGAGCTTCTACACTGGAACGTCAGCATGAGTACAGAAGGCTTCCCCCTTCAGAAATTATCCCTACAACTGATGGAAGGAGGCTGCTATGGGGGTATATCTATCCCCACTCTTGCTCATAGTGTGAGATATCGAAACATCTACATGGCGCGTGCATGCCCTTTAAAAAAATACCCTCCAGAGGACATGGGGTGTGCACTGTAGAGTAAGACTGTGAACCCACAGTAGTACCTTTCCAGTTAATGAAATATGGCAGCCTTTCCCAAGTGGTGTATTGGTCTACAACTCCCATCATCTCTGGCCATTGTCCATGCTGCCTTGGGGCGATGAGAGTTGTAGTTTCCAACATCTGGTTTGATGGTTTATTTAAGTTATTTAGATCCACTGTCCATAGGCATGGATGGCTGATTAAAGGTAGTTATCACTGTATTCATTTTCCAGACTCCTTAAACAATATAAATTAAAGCAAATAGATCATGTGCATGTGACTGTATCTGAACCATGGACAGGCCAATTGATTTCTCCCAGAAAAAAGCTGCAAAACAGTTTAAGGCTGCAAGAGAGGGAGAGAGTACTCTCCAAGGTGCTGAAGTGATTGAGAATTCTTTAACTGGTGCTATACGCTATCCCTGGCATTATAAGCACATAGTACATTATTTTTTACAACTACTCTGTAATCTAGAACATTAATATATCTATTTTCTGGTATCAGAAACTAAACATTTAAAGATTTGTCTGTTGTCACACTTTAGTCCTGTTGAGAGGGGATGTGTGAACTGTTATATTTAAGATCTAACACACTCCACTCAGTGATAAATAATCTAAACTCTTGTACTGGAATACAAACATCATATCCCAGAAGGTGGCATGGGAGAAAGACTAGAGAGACATGGAAACATTTAAGTTGGCCTTCCTTTCAGCTCTGCACTAGCATTCTGCAAATAGCTGCAGCAGCTGAATGGACTGTGCATGGACTCTCCTATTTGCCCTGTGGCCACCAAATTGAGCCAATTTGCTTTGTACCACCCCAGTGGTCACTCACCCCACTCTTGATTCTCCCCTAGGGCAATTGGGTAGGGGGTTGGAGCTAGGTTTTTTAAAATAGATTTTACATACAGTTAAAATGGGATTTTAAATAGGCTAGAAGGTGGTACATGGGCTTCACATAGGATCAGATCCCCCCATTTAATGGCTGCTAAGCAGGATTATCTAGTCCTTTGCAGTGCTGATTCAGGAAGCAAGAGCAGGAAGAAGGGGCAGTCTGGCAGTGGTGGGAAGAATGAGAGGCTAGACAACAAGATGAGGTCTTGCCGGGAATGTATTACCTTACCTTTAGCTTCTCTTGCAAAGATTCAGCCACCTGGTAGGCTTTTTTCAGGGGCTACAATCAGTATGGGAGAGTGGATAGAGGAACAAGTATGGGAAGCAATATGGCCCAAAACCCCACTTAAAACTATCTCTGCAGGATTCCGGAAGCCACACTGAAAACACTGAAAGCATTAAGATGACATTGGGCTCCACTCTGTTTATCTACAATTGTTGAAGGTTACTCTAAAATTATTGGCAGGGTTGTGGACAGATATCTGGTGAGATTGTTGCATAATTCAGAGATTCTGGGCCCAAATCTTTGATACTATTTCCATTACCACCTCTCGGGTTCTGCCCCCAGACCTAGCTCTGGCACTCTTATCATTGGAGTATGCTACCAACTCGCCCATTATGCATACATATTTGGTATTTATGCTACTTGACACAGTCAGAATGTCAGTGATTTCCCATTGGAAGTCTGACTTACCTCCTTCCCAAGAGAAGTGGCTAGTGAAAGTATGGAATATAACATTTACAGAATGCATAACACACAAATGGAGAGTTCATAAAAAATAGACCATTTTCATTTAAGATGGTATAAGTTCCCTCCCCCCCATGTCAACTCAACTGCACAACCCACTAAACCTCTTGCTTTACAGACAAATATAGAAAGAGGCTTTATGGAGAATTTAACTTGCCTCCTGACTTGCCTCTTTCTTCTCATATGTGATAGTTGTATGTGGCATTGCACTTTCAGTTGTTACGCTGGTTTTTCCCTTTCCCTCTGCATTTCCATTTCATTTTTCCATTTCTATATTTATTATTGTTACACTCATATTTTTTACTGCATTTTGTATCTGCTTATGTAAATAATTTTTAATTTCAAAAAGAGGCATTCTTATCACGTCTGCCTGCCTCCTCTTTCTGCCTGATACCGCCCCTCCCCGATGGCCTGGATGGCTCTGGGCCACTCGAACCAGCTGTAGCTATCTGGTACTGTCTCAAGCCAATTTGAATTATGGCTGGATCCTTCTAATGAAGGATCCCAGTTTGACTTGGGATTCAGGCCTTAGCCAAATCTGGTGCACAGTGCAGTAACTGATTTTCAAATGCTCAGTTTTCAAGACCGTATGCCTTCATCTACATGTCCATATTTTACAGATGAGAGAATAACTACAAAATTGTAGAGGTACACAAATTTAGGACATAAAATGTTTTAGACTCGAGCATTATCATTCATTTTGTCACTTTAATAATCAGTATATTTTATATATTTACTTCTGGCAATTAAGAATTGGCAGACTCAACTAAAAGTAAGCTGCTGACACCTCACAAATTTGGTTTTGAGCTTTGTTGAGCAGGAATGAATATGCAGTGCTTCTCCTGCAATCAGAAGTGCAGGGTGCTTATCCCTACTGAGACCAGCATGTTGCAAGTGCAATTGAAGACCTAAACAAGGGTAAAGGATGGCATACTGGTCTGATGAACTGTCACCCATTGGTAATACGATCCATCTGAAACTTGCTGCACCTCATGTGCTTTGCAAATCTGTTTCCAGTTCAGACTGGCTATTACAAGTGAATAGAAGCCTGCAAACATAGAACTGGTTGGTTTCAATCGATTATGAACTTCAGCCTCCATCATGCACTGTGTCTTCCATCTTCCTTTATTGTCCCCTTAGGAGTGCAAGATCACAATGATCCAATGGCAGTAGAAATTGCTCCTCACCCAATTAATTTTCTCTCCAACCATTATATCCAGCAGTACTGGCCCACAGTCTTCCAAATTTGCTGCCTGCTTCCTTCTCTGCTCATTAGTGATTATCTTCTTCAGTTCCTTCTCTACTCTGCTCTTTTCCTCATTCCCCGCACTCATCCTTTCTCAGACTCCTATTACTCAGACTATTGTTTTTCCAGTGCTTCCATCAACTTACCCATACACCCATCTCATTTGCTTGTTGGAACCTTTTCCAAATCTTCAGTCTGTCTCACAAAGATACATCGGTCCTTAGGACCACTATACAGTTAGAATTCAATACAAACTTACAACTTTCCCTCCCCTTACAGAATGTTCCATCATTCTGCAACAGCTTTGTTCTCTGAACAGTTGGAATGTTTTAAACCATTCCAAACTAGTCTCATTCATTATTATCTGTTAAGTGTGTTAAAGAGATAAGACAATAAGAAGAGCCCTGGTGAATCAAACCAAGGGTCTATTTTGTTCAGTGTTTCCAACCATGGCAAACCAGATGCTGCTAGGAAGCTCACAGAAGGACATGAAGGAAGTAGTTCTTCCTGGCTGATAACTGAATTGTTGAAAAATAGAGTCTCATTATTGGTCTAATGAAACAGGGGAAGATGTTGAACAACCTATGCTAATGAAAGCACTATAAAAATACCATGTACTAAAAGAGGGGAAATCTGTAAAATTGTACCCTTTATATTTGTTTTCTGTAAAATAATATTTTATACATTTTTTTGTTATTTGCAATTATCTGAAGTAAAACCTAGAAAGGGACAGGAGAAATACAATTGGAAAAGTGGGGGCCAGTGGTGTTTCCAAAGTCTGTCTCTAAGTATATACTTGCAATTTGTTAGAATATCGCTACCACTCCTGCTCATGAAAGTTATTGTTAGACATGTGGGTTGAAACTCAGCTGCCTTTACAAGTCCTAGGGGTTTTCAAAGGCACTCATTTTTCCCTTCACAAAGAGCAGAGTTCAGCCAACAGTGAATGCTTTTGAAAATCCCACCCATGAGGCCTGAGTGATTCAAAGTCAAGGAAATACATTGTACCCATTCTTAGTAACAAGTGACTCGTTGTCATGTCAGTTACCAGAACCTTTGCTCTTTCTCGATGAATTACAACGATAGAGCTATGAAAGGTACTAAGTTCTGGATCTATTAATGTGCAGTATAAGAATTCATTGAGAAAACACTGAGCACACTGAGTCCTCAGAATCAATGTATCATCATTATCCTGTGTTGAGTAAAAACTGACATGATCATGCTGGAGCCATTGAGATTATCCATTTGAGAACTAATCAATGGCCTAGCATTTAGTCCAAATAATTTGTAGGCATATTAAGGAAGTCCCTGAAACAGATCCGTCTGTTCAGTGGCTCAGAAATACATGTGATCCTGAAAACTAATTAATATGTGCAGAGAGTAAGAGACAGAGTGAAAGTCCTGCTGCTCTTAGTACCTGACAGCTTGGAAAAATGCCAACATTCTTATTGAATTACTGGGACATGCAGTTAAATCCCATTCCTACTCTGAGTCCATGCGTCTAAGTTTACGATCACAGCCTTAAACGCTTTTTGGCTAGCATTGTCTATGTGTTATATATTTCCGGTTTTAAAAAATGTGTCTTTTTCTCACTGTTGCTGTATTGGAGTGTTGGACTAGGATAGGAACTAGGATATAAGGGTTCAAATCTCTATGTCTCCATGAAATACGCTAGGTGTGTGCACCTATGCACAATGCGAAAATGTATATATTAGGCAAAATTGTATTAAACTGTGTTTATTTGAGCAATGTGTACTAAATTGCTGATGAATGATCATTAAGACCTTTTCCTTTTCTTTTATTAAAAAATCCTAAGCTGATGTGGGAATATGGAGGAGTAAATTTAGGGTTGGAAAAATGAGAAACCGAAATTGATGGATTATTCTATTTCTATTTATTTTGGTGTCTGAAGCATGCTTTAGAAGAAAATGAAATGTTCTGTTTACCATGCTGTACACATACTCTAGATTGTGTGAGCAAAAGGGTAGTTTAAGAGTAATATTAAGATTTTTGTTTTTAAAAAAGTATGTATTGTGGATGCCTCCAGAGAGACAATGCATATGCAGCTCCCATCTCCAATAGCTTTTCCTCTTGTGAAATGTGAAACAAGCTGTACAATACACATTAGACTTTAATATGATAGGAGGTATTGTTCCCACAGCTTTCTGGCAATTTGTGAAACTTGCTAACCATTGTTCCCTCAGGTTGTTCCATTCTGTTCTCAGCTTCAAATCCCAAAGGAAGCAACTGCAGCTGAGTCAAAACGCTCCAACAATGATAGATTCCCTACAACAAAACCTCTCTTTCTTACACTTGTGTGGAAGATTAAAAAGGAAGAAAAGAAGTATTAAAAAAGCAAGCTCCTCTGGGGGGTAAATAAAGATATTTCCCTGACCTATAGCTTCAGCGGCCATGTTTTTGTTCCTATTTGAAACCACTGGGAATTAAAGGTGCTTAACTTTCAAGAGCTCATAGCCATTTTTTTCCCCTACTGGCACCACCAGTTCTGAAGCATTGGTATTTAACGGACATTAACTACACCTTCATTTAAGAAAGTAAAAACAAGCTAAAACAGATGGATACTTCCCAGTCATCCAAATAGTATTGAAGGGATGGATTTGTATGCTGTTAGTGATGCTCCCCTCATGTCACTGTGCAAGTTCCCATGTTTTTGAGCTGTTGAATATTTATCCCTTGGAATTGTTTTCTCCTTCCGTTCTTTGAGTAACATTGCATGCTTCGATCCTTTGGGCTAGGGGAAATCCATCACTTTGGTTCCCATGTGCACCTAGAAAGGTAATATATCTAAGAGTCAGCTTTTTAAAAAGAATAAATATACCATTGTTTGTGCGATGTGAATTGCTATGAAGCAGAATCTAGGGAAGGGATAAAAAGGTGCAATAGCACACGGCGTGTTGTGCATGGTAAAGCTAAAGTTGGCACACAGCCTCCGAAGCAACACTGGGATGTGTGCTGACCTGGTGCAATTAGTTTCTGGCACCAAGAGGCACAGGGATCATTAAGGTGGCATGCTGGACCAGCAAGCAGCTGGCTAAGATGGTATACATCAATTACCCATGTGGGTGACAAGCATGGGTTAAGCAAACCTGCCTTTTGAACATGACTGAGCTTTATCTCATAGTCTAATTATCCAAATGCATCTTGGACTTGGATGTTTCTAGTGCCTGGGGATGCATCAAGCCTTCTGTGTGGCTCTCTTTTGTCCACAGGTATTACAGCAATCCACTCTCTGCTATGTATGGTCTCTGAATCACCTGTTTGCTGGCACACCAGGAAGAAGAGTTAAGACAATGCGGATAAATAGGCTGTATTTATTAAATGTAGCAACTTGAGGCTCTGCAAAACAAATTCACTAGTCATATTCAACCAAATTGTCAATCAAAATACTAGCATAAAAATGAAAACCACAACTATTACAAAAGTCAGGAAAAGAAGTATTCATTATGGAAATTCCTTCTTACCTTTTAAAACTGTGTGAACTAAGTTTTATTTCTTTGAGTCAGGGTGCACAGAATGGAGTCCAGCTGTTGCTGGACTACAATTCCCATCATCCATAACCATTGGCTATGCTGGTTAGGGATCTTGTGAGTTGTGAACCCAAAACATCTGGTGGGCACCTCCATGGCTATTCCTGCATTAGGTGGTTGTAAAGCAGGGGTAGGAAATCTGGAACCCTCCAGATGTTGGTGGATTTTAACTCCCAGCAGCTCCATCTGGGATGGAGGGCCACAGTTCACCCTCTACAACCCTGTTGTAGAGGATCTATTGCAGATTCCCTTTAACATATATTTTCTTTCTTCCCTTTCCTCCTATTTCCCACCTTTTGAGTGTTAAAAATTGGTTTTAGATTGTTATTTTTAAAATGAGTTTTTATTGCATTAGTTCTTTAGTGCCAAAAGGAAGAATACAATTCATAAACAGAATTATGATTATTTGGAGACATTAAGACCCTATTGGCATTTGTAAGAGTATTTGGCTTTCAGCATTAATTCATTTCAAGGACAAATGATTATTACTTCCAGTAACTTGCATGCTTATTTTGTTTGTGTCCTAAAAACAACTATTCTCATAGTGGAAAACCCCCACAGATAAACTGCATTTTAAAGCTTAACTGAGGTATCTACCAGAGGCACCCATTTGGTTCCCTTGGTATCATCGTTCTGCAATTGTCGTCTGGTGTCAATCTGCTTTTCTCTTCCTTTGCAGTCCATTGCTGCTTCCCTTCTCTCTGAAAATCCTGCTAAACCAACTAGTTGCAGTTATTACCCTTTATATGAAGGATCTATGTTGAAAGGCTGTTATGAGTTTCTGTCCCAGTGGATCATATGATGAAGTTGAAGCAGGTTGTCATCCAAAGCTGTATAATAGCCTCAGCTGGGAAATACAAAAGTGCCATGGATTATTGATAGAGTCATATCTGCAGTTCTGCTGACAAACTTGATGCTTCTTGATGTCTCAAAAAAGCAGGGGGAGGGGGAAAGAAAAACACATTTGTTAGTATTCCCCTCCCCGGTTTCTGTGTGAAGTTTGAAGAATGCTTTGGGTCCTCCTTTGATTTTAAACAGACAATACAAAGTATACAAGGTGTTCCTGATAGTTTTCCTACTGCAGCTAGAAGGCCGGATGAATTTAATAAACCATTATTGACAATAGCATAATCTCCCAGGAGTTTGGAGGTAAGTGATCAGTTTCATGTGCTTATCCTTCATAGCCCCCCCACCACCCATCAACTCAGTATGCTCTTCATACAGATTGAGATGGAAGTATCTAAGTTTTAAAAAAATGGCTACTTACCCAGTTCCGGGTGGACAGCGGTGGCAGATTTTGGGAAGACAAAATTCTATACTTTCTGAATCATACTTTTTAATCCAAATCATTATTTGACCTTAGTGGCAGCACTATTGGAAAGAATACGGAATGTTTGTCCATGCAAATAGTCCAAGTCAGAATTAAAATTCAGTAAACCATAAACTAGCAGTCCTAAAGACTGACTGTTTTCCACTTGCATCATTCCTGACAAAGACAAAATTAATCTTAATGGGTGGAGTGAGGTGGGATGGAGGGGGGTGGAAATCAGTGACTCTCTTCCGGATTGCTTGTGATGCAGCTGAACTAACAAAAAACTGCAAGTTGCAACCCATATGTTCCTGATAAGGGGAATAGCTTTCTTTAGCTAAGATTTAGCTTACCATTCAGTTCATCATTGACAATACACTGCACGAAACTTAACTTATTCTGTCCAGTTAAAGTTCCTGAAGGGCACTGCTTACTAGAGGACTGACACATGTCCCTTGAGTGATTGGTGTTTGCTGCAACCATCTGGCATTTGAAGTGAAGTTTGAAGGTGAAGAAATTCGACAACTGAAAGCAGTAGCAAAATGTCCACAAGTGCCTTAAGCCTAAACCCACTGTTTGTTTTCCCTATTTCATGGGGAGTTAAAGAAATGAGCATGTATGTGCTGAGAATAAATGACGTAAAGCACCAAACACCTTGGTGTGGTTTTAAATACAATGTTAATTCCAAGAAACTGCCTGTTTCTTTGTTCTGGATTGCAAAGCAAAAGACTCTCAGGCCTGTTTCAGAAGCCTTGTTTCCATGGTGGAAAACCAATGTCCCTCCAGCCATGATCATAGAGCCAAATATGATCCATATGGATGTCATATGCACAAAGGCTACAATTCTTTTGCTTGTATATGAGGCACCAATGCTGTGTACTAGAACTTTCATCATCTGACCATTGGTCATGTTCTGAACGTGAAGAGTGTTTTCAACCAACAACATCTAGAAAGCACCACCATTGGGCATCCCTGCATTACAATGTGAACATGTTTGGGAAGTGATTGCATGACTCCTTTTCTACCATGGGAACAGAATCTCTGGCCTGGCTCATTGAGCACTGTTGGCTATCAGCAATGTGTCTGTGTGCGCTGACTTTCTTCTTAATGCTACAGTTATTTGAAATCGTTTTCAAATGCATTTTTGCAGATGCCACACCAGCTCATGTGATTTACTGTGGATCGGATACAGTGTGTACATTGTGGAGAAAGTTGCACTTGCTGCAATCACAGAGCGAAGTGATCTGCTTTAAGTGGCACCTGGTGGGAAGGATAGATGAAGGCATGAACTGTGTCTGCCCTGAATGGTGTCACAAGACTTTCTCAGTGGTATCCTTAATGGTGGTGAGATTGCACTCTGCTTCTGGGAGCCAATTGACTTGGGTTAGCACTGCTAAAAATCAACGAATGTGAAATGCATAGTTAAGGTTTCAGATTCCTTTTAATTTGATAAGAGTAAGATGTGTTCTGATTTTTCTCATTCTTCTCTCCGTTTTGCATAAGTGGGAAATACCTATAGGTACAATAATTTTCTTTGGGATTGACAGAGGCTGTTAAAAAGAGGGATTTATTTCTTCGTTTCATTTAAGGCTTTCTTTTCCAGCTGTATTTTCCCCACACCTGATAAAAATAAACTTGATGTCTGTTTTATTAGATCTGACAGTCTTAATAATGCTTATAAAAAATAAATTCAGCTTGCTTTTCTAGACAGTCTTTGCAGCATTTTCCAATCAATGCTTTAGAGCTGAGTTTCATTATTGATTCTCTTCATAAATTGATACAGTTTCAATCTCTTTGTCATGTCTGTCTCTCTCTCTCTCTCTCTCTCTCCAGTAATATAGTGGGGCATTAAAAAAGCAGGATAAGTACTTTACAGTCTTCTTCCTGCTGCCCACAGGGTGCTATAAATGCACAAACTGGATATAATTGAAGCACATATTAACTTACCTTCTGTTGTACAGGAAGAACATAAGCAGGCTGTTAATGGGCACTGTGTTGAAACTCTTAACTTGGGGGTTGCGAATTAGCTTGCAGGAGTAATTTGGTAAGCACCTGGGAAATTGCAAGCTTCATTTCCTGCAACGTGGAATATGATTAAAAACAGAATATATTATTATCATGGGCACCATTAAAAAATGTGTAGACAGCATTCCATGATGTTAAAATGGAAATTGGAAGTTGTATTCAAATGCGGAAGATACTGCATGTTAATTATAGTCTACCACAGTGCATTGGAAAGTGCAATTCAATTATTTGCTTTGTCAAGCAATATTTTGATTAACTTGAACTTTAATTTTGTACATCTGGTGTTTTTCACAGTGGGATAAAAAACCAGGTTGAGGTATACTGCTTGCCAACAGCATCCAGAAACAAGGGAAAGAACATATGCAGAGCCACAGTAAGGCATATTAAGCCTTTGAAAGGCAATCTTTTTGAAATAAAATAGAAAGCACTCTTTAAGGCTGTGCAATCAAAGAAATGAATCAAGCAGGGTATTGATGGATATGGAGCCCGAGGTTGTGTTTATCCCTTAGACTTTCACAAGCATTGGCTATCATTATACAATTATGTTACTCTAATTGCTATAGTTAAGTTATGATACACCCTGAGGTCTAAATTCACAAAGCAAAGATACATTTCAGGATCTGTGCCAGCAATGAGAAAAACACCCCCCTCCAAAATATGCTACATTAATTTGCTAGCATTATAGAAGAGGCAATTTTCTCTTTTTTTCTTAAGCCTGCACCCTACAATAAGCTGCTACTATGGTATCGATGGTAAAAGAACAAATTAATTGTAATTGTAATTTATTTATTTGTATGCTCCCTTTTTACAAATAATAGTTTTCAAGATAACTAAGGAATAAAACATAAAGATATTGAACAATATCATATAAACTGCAGGCAGCTAATGTGGTGCTTTCCAGATGTTTTGGACTACATCAACTCTCAACATTCACTGTGCTGACTGGGACAGCATGATAGCTACCCTGATATTATGTGACAAAATATAGCTCAGTCCAAGTGAAATATCTGCTCCCTCCCCACAAAAACAAAACAAAACAAAACAAAATTGCAAAGCTGAAACAAAATGAAAGCAAATGGTAAATACAGTGGTACCTCGGGGTTACATATGCTTCAGGTTACATACGCTTCAGGTTACAGACTCCGCTAACCCAGAAATATTGCTTCAGGTTAAGAACTTTGCTTCAGGATGAGAACAGAAATCATGCTCCGGCGGCACGGCAGCAGCAGGAGGCCCCATTAGCTAAAGTGATGCTTCAGGTTAAGAACAGTTTCAGGTTAAGTACGGACTTCCAGAACGAATTAAGTACTTAGCCCGAGGTACCACTGTAAAACAAAATGACATACCAAAAGTATCTCAAAACAGGATGGGCTTTGATGCCCCCCAAAAGATGACTTGGAAGGTGTCAGGTGGCTTCTTCCTCACAGGAGATGTGAGGTATTGAACCTGGGAATTTCTGCATGCTGAACTATGGCCCTTTTCCATGGGATGGGAGTGTGAACCTTGTCCACAGTTCCCCAGACCAGAAGTCAGGCCCAATTGATGGCGATACAATTTCCTTCAAGATGGAAACCTTTTCTTCCTTTTACTTGGAATCATCTCTCCAGCCTTTCAAAATATAATACCTTTTCGGGGAGTGGGGGTGGAGAAAAAAGGAGAAAAGACTACATGAACTACTTAAAGAAAAGTGAATAGTTTTGTACTGAGGTAAAGCAAGCCACCCACAAGTATCCAACAGGAGCCTGTAGTCATGCTCCATAAAGGTTAGTTCCTTGCAATTTGCGTATTGACTTTCTTTAGCATTTTGAGAAAATAATGTGACTGATAACCCTGCCTTTTAGAATAAAGGATAGCCGGAGGGTTAAAACTGTCTAGTCCCTTTTCTCAGTTTGCTTTGTGACCTTTTCCTGTAATACAGCATGTGATGTAACATCTGACAAACCTTTTAATTTTGGCAGGCCATCTGACATGTTAGCTGGAAAGGAAATCCATCGGTGAGGAGAGGATCTGAGAACTTTTATTGCCGTCGTTGTCTTTCACACAGTTCAGCCAACTTCTAACTCTGGCTTCTTTTTTGTTTTCCTTCTTTTGTAAAGTTCCTTTTTTCCTTGCATCACAATTATTTTCTTTGCAATTTCCAGCAAGCCAGAAAATAAATACTTTTTATTCTGAACATAGACAGCCAAGAGGCAAAAATTTGCTGATCCCTTCCGATACTAGTCTTCTGAGGAGCCTGACCTATTTTTCAGGAGCTTTTATTGCACCTCTGCCTATTGGATTTTATAGCAGCCTCCAAACATTATACAAGCTTATTGGGTTGTGTTCAGCTTCCTTCTCCTTTTTGGTTTAGCATGAGAGCAAGCGAATACCTGGTGATGAGCTCCCGAGATGTGTTTCCCCTTTGAAAACAATGCACATTTCACTTGGGCTTCTGTTTTCATCAAATTGAGTGTATATGTCATATATACTCACTCACACTTATATTCTCACATGAATTCCAGAAAGGATAGGTATGTGTCAGGTGCCAAAGATACATTAACTGATTAATTGATTAACTATTAATTGATTAGTTGACCAAGCTCAAATGTACACATTATCAAAATGTAATGATGGGTGCTTTTGGGGGAATTTTGGAAAGAATGGTATTTTCTACTTAGAGAACAGTCTTATATATGTATATATCTGCTCGGAGGTAATTCTGTCTGTAATCCTTTTGGTTCTTGTACAGTAATTTACTCTGTAATTAAAACGCCACCTGGTGAGTGGTGAAACCACTGATGTAGTTCTGCTGGCTGGGGCAAAAGCTGGTAGACGGCAAATCTCTGGACAAGTGTGGGGTTGATACAGTGATTGTGCTCACAGCACTCTCTCCACCGGTGATTCCCAAAAAATGGTATTCAAGGGACTGCGTCCAACAATGAAAGTAGCAGATCCCACCTCAAAGGATTTGGATGCAGATAAAATAGGATCATTAGGTACATTGAGCTCCTTTTAGGAAAGGTGGGATATAAACATAGCAAGTAAGGTGTTTGTAATAATTAAAAAGTTCTCAAATGAAGCTCCGTACTTTTCCCAATAGGGAATGGATGGAATGCATCCAGCTTCTCAGCCACTGAGAAGCCAACTTGAACTTCTCTGTGAGGCCCTATGTTAGGTCTTATGTCCTAATCCCTTTAGAGTGTGATAGGAATTTTATGAATGCAGCCGTTTGTGACTTGTACAGTAAGATTCCCACCCCCCTTTTTAAAAAAAAACATCCTGAATTCTGAAGGCTTTGGGGCACAATATAAGTACGTTGTGGTCTGATCCTTACAGATTTAATACTTACTCTGAATTACTTCATTTGGAAGGTCAGCTTCGAATAACCTTGGTCTGTACGCACTTTATTTTTGTATATCATTTTAATGTGAACCTTGCCTCATTCTGGACAAATTCTTTTCAATGGCTTCTGAAATTAACCTTTCTGATAACACTCTGAGGCATAATATGAAATACAGAGTATTTGCGAGAATATGGAACTGTCAGGCTAACTCCCAAGTAGCATAAATCTGTGCTTTAGGAATACAGCTATTCAGCTGCAGTTTCATGGTAAATTTTTCCAGGTACATTTATCACAGCTTTAGAGTATTTACACTTTTGGAAACAGCAGACTTGTTCTAGTTATTCATCACAATTTCCTGTCTTTGCGCATCATTCACACTTCGCATCAACCCTAAATGTTGTAGAACTGATGAGAAGTTATGTGAAAATGCTGAAGCTGAAGTTTCAAATTAGTAATATTCTGGAACCCTGCAAAAATCCCATAATTTTAATTGTGGATACGATATACTGGATGCCATTGTGTAGGTATATTTGTCATTTTTTAAACGAAAGCATTGCACCAACATATTTTACTGAACTCATTTTATTGAAGTTTGTGCAAAGCTGTACCTTGCTTTCTGTAAATAGAAAGTGGGATAAACACCTTTCTCCCCATTCCTGCACCTTTTTCTGATGAGTAATATTCTAAACAAAGTTTAGGGAATATTAAAACTGCTTAAAAGAGTAAGCTTAAAAAACCCAACTATGATAGTGTAGTTTTAATTATTTGATCTTCATCGTGGAAAATATGGGCTATTGGAGTGCTTCTCAGTGGGCAAACTGCTATAAAAGGAACATACATTTGATTATTGCATCCAAACTACCTCATCACAATACTTCAGGAGCATCTGAAAACAGATAAATCCCCTTCAAAATAAAGCAGCAAGCTTCCCATCCCCCTAGCTCTGGGAGAGAACACACCCAATGAAAACATCCCCCTCCCCAGTGCAGAAGATCTGGATATGATCAACAAGTGTTGACAACCACCTTATTGCAGAGTAAATAAGAAGTCATGCAGGAGGCATACAGGGGTGGAATGGAGTTCTGCATTGGTGTAGGGGGTGTTTTTCAGTCGCTTCCTCTGCCTTTGGAGCACACTGTGTTGTGGATCACACTGTGCTGTGCTAGACCTCAGCCTCACCCTTCAAAACAAACAAGATGAACTTTAACAGGGAGAAATGTAAAGTATTGCACTTGGGCAAAAAAAATGAGAGGCACAAATACAAGATGGGTGACACCTGGCTTGAGAGCAGTACATGTGAAAAGGATCTAGGAGTCTTGGTTGACCACAAACTTGACATGAGCCAACAGTGTGACACGGCAGCTAAAAAAAGCCAATGCAATTCTGGGCTGCATCAATAGGAGTATAGCATCTAGATCAAGGGAAGTAATAGTGCCACTGTATTCTGCTCTGGTCAGACCTCACCTGGAGTACTGTGTCCAGTTCTGGGCACCACAGTTCAAGAAGGACACTGACAAACTGGAACGTGTCCAGAGGAGGGCAACCAAAATGGTCAAAGGCCTGGAAACGATGCCTTATGAGGAACGGCTAAGGGACATGTTTAGCCTGGAGAAGAGGAGGTTAAGGGGTGATATGATAGCCATGTTCAAATATATAAAAGGATGTCATATAGAGGAGGGAGAAAGGTTGTTTTCTGCTGCTCCAGAGAAGTGGACACAGAGCAATGGATACAAACTACAAGAAAGAAGATTCCACCTAAACATTAGGAAGAACTTCCTGACAGTAAGAGCTGTTCGACGGTGGAATTTGCTGCCAAGGAGTGTGGTGGAGTCTCCTTCTTTGGAGGTCTTTAAGCAGAAGCTTGACAACCATATGTCAGGAGTGCTCTGATGGTGTTTCCTGTTTGGCAGGGGGTTGGACTCGATGGCCCTTGTGGTCTATTCCAACTCTATGATTCTATGATTCTATATCCCAGCCACTGTCCTCTGATGAGCAGAGGGAATCAGTAAAGCTGAGAGGTTGCTCCTTGGGAAGCAGGCAGGGTCTGGTTTCACCACAGACCAAACAAGAAGGTACTTTGAAACAGGCCATAATTTTATGAACCACACTGAAGTAAGCAAGGTTGGCATGACATTGGTGTTGGAATTTGTTTGCCCAGTAAGACTTCCATTATGAAGTTCTATACACATTCCAGCATGTTTTCTGGAGATCCTGTGAGAGTTAGCCAGTGTGAATACCAATGCAACTGGAATCCCACTGGCAACCTGAGGGAGTGGTGACACTCCTGAGCTCAGGCCAAGAACTGGTGTCCCCCTCCAGGCCCCATGGGGGGAGCTCCCTGTTATGATTATATCCTGCTCCCACCCCATCACCTCCTCCATCCCAGGATCCCACTTGGTTTGATTACAGCAACATATCATATAATCATTGTCATTTATTCAATATGACTAATATCAGGTGCAGGTAATTCTAAATGCACTTTAAAATTGAGTGCATTTTCCAATCAACTCTATGGTCTACCTATTTCATATATACATTAAAAAAAATTCTAATATATGAATTACTTCAAACTGATAAACTAATTCAAAATATAAAATAAAAATAAAACTGTGCCCTTTTTCATTCATCCAGCCTTTATTGGCACAATGCTGTTCAAAGGTCAGAACTGTGCCCCTCTGAGTTTTGCAAGGTTGATAGCACCAACCTTGACTGAACCATAAATTACAACAGATTCAGTATAGGGAAGGTTTTCACACCTTCTCTATGCATATGGAAGGAGTTCCAAAGGCAGTAAAAGAAACCAAACTCCTCTATTCACTCGATCTCTGGGCCTTTGGGATGCAAGGCTCCTCACATCCCCAAAGTCTCAGAACTATCCATAGTGCAATTTTTACCACTATCGCATGTTATTCTGAATTCTGCCAGGCATTCCAGGATTTTGGCAAAACAAAACAAAACAATTCTGTTCCCTGCCAGAATCAAGCAGAGCTGAACTTGGCAATTCCAGCCATACTCAGAGACATAGAAACAACCTCCAATTTGCCCTTTCTCATGGGGAAAAAGAAATGGGGAATTTGTACGGTCTTAAGTGGCTAACTGTAGAGCTGTAGAAATAGGTGGCTTTGTATATTATACTGAGCTATTTATTATTTTTCAGTAGTATTATAAAGGAGATGGCTTTAACTTATATTTTACTGATTATGTTTTCTAGTGGTTATGCCATTGTGTGAAAAGGCCAGGGCAGAGAAGCAAGAGGGGTTATAAACTAAGGCTATATTACTGAACAAAATCTCATAATTTGCATAGGGAACAAATGTGCAGGAACAGACTTCAACTATAACTAGAGATGGAAGAAGAATTTTGATTCAGTACACATATGAAGGCAAAACTATCAAATTTTCACTTCCTGAAAAAATATACAAGCTGAAACACAGTTAGCCTTCAAAATTCACACTTATCCTAATTTTGTAATTGAGTTCTCCTACAAAGAATGTTTACAAAACTGGGGGGGGGGGGAAGTGTGTATAAAAATTAAGATATTAGTTAACTGCTTGGAGATAAAATAGTGTTATGCCTTGTCTTCATCCTGTGCCACACCTTTTCAGGTGAGGAGTGTGGCTTTCTTGATTTACACCTCCAGAACTCTGAGCGAATTAACTCTAATTCATACCTTGTCCTACAAGTCTCACAGGCCTGTGCCCAAAGTCTAAAGAATCACCACGTGCCTGAAAAGTGCTTCAGTGAAATTCCCATGGGTGGGATGCAGGTCAAAACTTGGCTTAGCTTAGCATAGCACAAGGGTATAAAAAGATCAAGGGGAAACAAAGCATTCCAATGCAAAACATACAAAATGCCTCTGAAGTGAAAATAATTTAGAGTTGTTGAACATGAAAACGACAATAAAATTTGACTCCTGTATAGGAGATAAAAGATAGTCATGTATAAATGACCCAGCCCACATTGTGTACATAATTTCTATGGCAACGCTGTATTTCAAACTCCTGATTGTGGCATATGGCATCATATGACTCTCTTTCTGCCCAGTTGTGAAAACAAGGTACAGAGTGTGGCCTGCCCCATGCATTTGGCCAGTGGCCTGTTGGGAGAGCCCCATAGTCATTTTGGCAACCATGAAGTCCTGAGCCACCACAGAGCCAGTTGCTACAGCATGGATGTTGAAATCCTGTAAAACCAGCAGTCTGGGAGTCTTCACCACCACTGAAACCATCTCTGTCAGCTCAGGCAGGGAGACTGCTAGTCAGTGAGTTGGGCAGCAAATCAGTCAAATCCCTAATCTGTCCTGATTGCTCAATGCCAGGAAAATACTCTTTAGATCTCCCCTCCCCAACTAGAGAGCCTAGATATATATATATAGAGAGAGAGAGAGAGACTCTCTATAGACCATAGCAACACCCTCTCCCCAAAACTCAAGTTTATTCTGGCACTGCATTGGGAATCCAGGTGAGCACAGCTGGTGAGGCCAACTCCAGCCTGCGCACCCACCCAATCTCAGTGATACAGACCAGACTGGCCCTTTACCCAGTCTGTGATATGTCCTTAAAGATCCACTTTCTCCTTTCCCACTTGGATTTCGTCCCTGGCAACTGTGGTATGGTTAGTGATGAGTACAGTGAACATTTACACCAGGAAATTTCAATGATGGAGAAAGTGACCCACTTCCATGTTGGCTGACTACTGTTGGCACTAGGTGATTTACCTATTATTTGTTGAAAAAGGCATTAAGTTATCTCTAAGTTTTTCAGTTTTCCAATCTGCAGCAATTTGAAAAGTTTTAAATAAAAAATCCTCATGAAAATTCATTAGCATTTTTCTGGGCATTTTGTATGCCATTTTAACCAAAATACACATTTTTCTAAGCAATGTCTTCTGATATAATGCATTTTTGCATGTTATTTTTGTCAGTATTTCATTCTCTCATCGCAGGATCATGTGATCCTCTGATTACATTCCATAACACTGTAAGTGTGGGAATGGAACTCAGACTGGAGAACTTCCGTTCTGTGTGCTTTTGGTTTTTGCTCTTTGTTCTCTGCTCTCAGACAGAGAAGATGCACGTGTGAGACGCTGTTCACACTAGCCATGTTTTGTTGTTTTGATTTGCTGTAAATAAAGAAAATTCATGATGCCACATACCTACACAGCCTCACTTCTTGCAGAACTCTGCTAAGTGTGCATACAGCTCAATTGAATGTATGTCACAGGTCTCCTCCCATACAGGGGATGTATGAAAAAATTTCACTATTTTTTGTACACTTTCCCAAATACAGTGGTTCTCAAAGGGTATGGCATGCCACACTGGTATGGAAGGAGAGCCTGGCATGTGTGGTGGAAAGATTCAAGGACAATCAAAGAAACAGGTAAACATTTCAGTGTAATATAGTATTGCATTTTTTGCAGAATATGTCTCAATATCTTTTCGAAATGAGAGTAAGAGCATCAAGTCCTACTGAGGACAATCTGAGTTGTGATCCAGAATCGCTGTTCAAACAGAGTGCTGGAGAAGACTCACTGTGGTGCAACCAAATTTTTATTCTGAAAGGGTGGCCCAGAGAAAAAAGTTTGAGAAGCATTGCCCTCAAAGATGCCTTTTTGTACATATTGCTTAGCTGGATAACTGTCCTCAAAATTTGGAAGAGGGTGAATTTCAAAGGATAATTGTGTTTCAGTTCGCATATTGATTTGAGAAATGCAAATTAGGTAGTTTTTCATTAAAATGCAAACAAAATTGAATTTCTCCTGCATCCCTGTATAAGAATGAATGAAGACATCCTAGTTCTAATTCAGTAATGTGGCTTTCTGAGAGTTCCTGATATCACTTTATGGCTGCTGCAATCTATTTTCATTTCCTGATTCACATTTAGCAGCTTGAAGACTAATGAATACTGCTTTAAAGAAGATGTATGCTTAGAAATACCAGTCCACATCTGGAAATTCTTCCAATCAAGCTACACCAGATGTCCCATTTAAGTAGATTAGACATGCCATTTAGCTATTGTTAACAACCGTTGAAATGAATTACTCAGAATATGCTACATGTGAATTCTATAGAACCCCCACAAAAAATGTTTTGATAACTGAATCTAGATATATGTTCTTTTGCAGAAGCTTTAAATTAAATTAATTTTTTGAAAACATTTCTTATGTTCAGCAAGACAGAAAGTTGCCCAGGACTAGCCACAATGGGGAGTGGGGTATCCATGCCATCTAGGATCCAGTATTCTGAAAATTACCAAGAAAAAGACCCTAGGTTGCATGCTTACACAATGAATTTCAGATGGGGAAGGGGCTGCAATATGGCTTCAGAAGGATGCCTCAGTGAGTGGACAAGTTCATATGAGACTTGAGAAAGCTGTACATAAAATCTCATTAAAACACATTAAAATAGTATACAGAAACTAATCTGGAAGCCAATTAAGATGATATAATGCCATAGACATATGATTCCCCCCCCCACTTAATATTCTAGCTGCTGCATATTGAACTAACTGAATAGTTTCTGAGCAGTCTTCAAAGGCAACCCCATATAAACCACAGAAGTGATGTATATCCTTATGCCTTCTGCTGGTCATGGAAACCACAGTTCCCTTGATTTGGTGTAACTTTTGGTGCACATTGTAGGTGCTGGAACAGAGGTTCCAGGTCTTTGAAGAATGCAATGGCTTGCATGGCATGGATCATCCACTCCCCACCCTATTGGGTGGCAAACATGGGGTGAGGAAATCCCTGTCTTGTTCTGTACAGTTTACACCAGGAATAGCATCCCAGTAGGCCTTTGGTCTAAACCACAGAGCCTAGGGCTTGCCGATCAGGTCGGCAGTTCGAATCCCCACGACGGGTGAGCTCCTGTTGCTCGGTCTTAGTTTCTGCCAAACTAGCAATTTGAAAGCACGTCAAAGTGCAAATAGATAAATAGGTACGGCGGGAAGGTAAATGGCATTTCCGTGCACTGCTCTGGTTCGCAGAAGCGGCTTAGTCATGCTGGCCACACGACCCGGAAAAACTGTCTGCGGACAAATGCCGGCTCCCTCAGCCTGTAAAGCTGCAACCCCAGAGTTTTAGGCCTTTGAGTAGGGCTAGTCTTGCCTACCATAAAGAAGGCTGATCGCCGAAGAATTGACGCTTTTGAATTATGGTGCTGGAGGAGACTCTTGAGAGTCCCATGGACTGCAAGAAGATCAAACGCATCCATTCTTAAGGAAATCAGCCCTGAGTGCTCACTGGAAGGACAGATCCTGAAGCTGAGACTCCAATACTTTGGCCACCTCATGAGAAGAGAAGACTCCCTGGAAAAGACCCTGATGCTGGGAAAGATGGAGGGCACAAGGAGAAGGGGACGACAGAGGACGAGATGGTTAGACAGTGTTCTCGAAGCTACAAACATGAGTCTGACCAAACTGCGGGAGGCAGTGGAAGACAGGAGTGCCTGGCGTGCTCTGGTCCATGGGGTCACGAAGAGTCGGACACGACTGAACAACTAAACAACAACAAAGTCTTGCCTACCAATGAAAGACTTGAACCAGATGGAACACACCACAGCAGTTGTTGATTTTGAGCTGCTCCAGATACTCTCAAATGCACCACCAAATTCTGGAATGTGAAATTATTTATTTATTTTACAAAATGAATATAAAACCTGATTATAATAAAACTTCAAAGTGGCTTACAAAAAGATTAAAACCAGAAAATTGTCAGTAAAGAGACAGTTGAAAACTACAATTTAAAACATTCAAAAGGGAATTGAAATTAGTTCCATTGATGTCATTGGAATTACTTGGCCTGTTCCTGATCTTCCAACTGCACTTTGAACATAAGGTGTTAGAAGTGAAATGTATACACTGCTGATTCATATCAAGATCATCTGTTTTCTTAGTGTCAATTACGTGATAATAAAAAACTAACAATATACTAGGTGTAGCAAGTGTGAATACATCTGCAATGATTCATAGATCACACTGTCATCAGATCATTTATTATTTTGGCTTTATTCAAAAGGTTTGAATATTGCAATCTTGGCTTATCTAATTGATCAGCGATATATTGGTATTTCAAAGAGGAGAAAAGGTCAAAGTTCCTGCCCAGAGATATATAAATATATAAACGGAAACCAGGAGGAAGCTATGGAACAAACGATAAATGTGACTTGGTAAGCAAAACATGACTTGCTAACAACATATTGTAACGATAGTGTTGAGGCAAGGGGACATCAACACAAAGTGATTGTTTAATTTTGGAGCTGGGCAACTGCTATGGGTGAATGCTGAATGCTGAACCAAATCAGGACCATCCTGTCCAAAGTGGATTAAGGCAACTCCAGATCAGTTCGAAGTGGTTGGAAACTGGCACCACAAAGTTTAGAAAAGTACTCAGTTCAAGGAATAGCTGTATTTTAGCTTGTGAATTATTTGGGGAAGTGTGACATTAATGTGTGAACTCAAATGAATTTCTGTTCCATCCCTCATGCAGCTTTCCCCAACCTGATACCCTCCAGATCTCTTGGGCTACCATTCCCATCAGTCTTAGCCAACATGACCACCAGTCAGGAATTTGTACTCTGGGAATGTCTGCTCTGCTGCAACAAAGGCTGGGGGGGGGGGGTGTCCTTTAAGGTGGTTTGTTGGTGTGGGGAGATATTGCTGCTATTATTGCTGACTTTTTTGTAACTTTATTTTATATCTTTGTGATTTATGTGGAAATTGTTCCGTTTGGTTATGCATTTATTGTTTATGACTACTTTTGTTATGTTGTAATTATGTCTTGTTCAAAACTACCTTGAGCATAGTTTGAACTGGGGAAAGGCAGCATACAAATAAAATTATGCATGTTTGTATGTGCGCATGTATGCACATGTAGTTGTTAATAACTATCCAGGCATATCCAGACCAGAAATCCAGACCAAGGAACTTATCTATGGAAGCTTCCTTTTACAATGAAAATGGAATGATTATTCAGACTCGGTACTATAGTACTTTACTGCAGACCTTGATTATCTTTCATCTCATTAAAAAGCTGTTGAAAAATAATGTATGATCTAGTTGTGAACTGATGATGAAAAATTCATTTGAGCTAATGGCACAATCAGATTATATTTTATTGCTCAATTTTTATTGGTCCTGATAAGGGGGCAGTGGATTAATTATATCCCCATTTCACCACTTCAGTAGCACAGAGATATATTACTACTGTGAAGGGAATTATTTTGTTCAGAAAGTGATCCTGCTTTATTTTAATTATGTGATTTCATAGGATGACAAAAAGAGAGCAGGCACTGACTTTTCTGCATTCATACACGAAAATGTATTTGAGGTGATTTTCGAGTGGCATGGAATGACCTATTTTGCTCTAAAGTAGAAGCTAAAATCCTTATTGTGTTAAGAAATAAGCTGAGACTTTCTTAAGGCAAAGCTCAGGGCATTGCAATGAACCACAGCTAACTTTTTAACCAGCTTTAAATAAGAGGTGACCTGCACCCCAATGTATAGAGCTCAATATGATTTGGGAAATGTTCGATTTATGCAACTGAGATGCCTTCTAACTGCATGACAACAAAGGGTTCAGGAGCACTCCATGTATGTTCAAAAAATATGTTAGGCGGTTGTGGTCCACATGTTCTAGAATTCCAATGCTCCCAGTGGCCATGACCCCAACTCTCAGTGCGCTTGGAGTGGATGAGTTTGATCTCTAGCCACACAGCAATGTAAGAACATAGAACTCCTTCACACAAAGGGCAGGGATACTGGGTCAATCATATATCCCCTTACATCAGGTCATCTTCAACCTTTTTAGACCCAGGACCCACTTTTAACCCCAACAGGCATTTGGGAACCCAATTCTTAATCCATTACCATATGTTAGCCTGGTGGTGGTGTTCCTGTTGCAACCCACCATAGGTCACACCAGGACCAACTAGTAGGTTTTCACACATCAGTTGATAGAGTTCTGTCTACATACACTGCTATGTGTGTAAAGTTCCTTATCACATATGCCAAATGTTCAGATGCTGGGAGACCATCAGCAGGTCGTATCAAGCGACAGTCAATAGGGTGGTCACAAAAACATATCTCTCATGTGTCAAAGACCAGGGAAAATTGTGATTATGCCTCTTGCTTGACTGCATGGATGATGCCAAGATTTAATTTTATTCATTTATTTCATAAAATTTATATACCGCTTCATGGTGTAGAAAACAAAACCTCGAAGTGGCATTCAAAAAGAATAAAACAATGAATTTATCAGTAAAAACAGTTATAAATGCTATTTAAAACATTTAAAATAATTAAAACACATGAATACTGTGATCAGCATGAGCTCCAACCCAACTATGCTAAGACCAAGATCATGGTCTTCTCTGCCCGACCGAGAATCCATCGATGGTCGATGAACGGGATCCCCCTAGAGCAGGTTAACTGCTTTAAATATCTGGGACAAGTAATACGGTCAAACAGGGCTTTCCTGGCCCATAGAGACTATATAACAACTAATGCATCTAAAGCAGCCATCCAGATTAGATCTCTATATGCTAAGAATCAGGCTCAATCAGTGAAGATAGCTTTGAGACTCTTTCAAATGAAAGTCCTCACCCTTCTTTTGGTGGGCATCTCTTTAGGCTCCCGTAGGGATTTTTTGAAACTGGATTCCATCCAAACGCGATTCCTTAGAGCCATCCTTAGGATTCCCCCCTCGGTAGCGGGTGCGGTTATGAGATTAGAGGTCGGCTGGCAAGCTCTACGTTACGTGGCCTTGAAGACGAAACTCTGGCTATGGCTCAAGCTTTGCTTTAAACCAGTGGGTATTGCCCCCTTGATATTGAGGGACGATTTCCAATCATCGTGGGAAAGGGAGGTCATTAATGAGGTTCAATCCTGCGGATTGTCTCACCTTTACTTTGAGTCTATGACGTATAATCAAGCTAGAGCTGTGATCTCCCGGAGACTGAGTGGCATTGCCAGGCAAGAGGACATAGCCCAGGTAAAACCAGGGATGTTCCTAGAGGACCAGATTTACCAGACCATACCAGCCCCCTACCTTGCAGAAATCTGCTATGTGGAATACCGCAGACTTTTTACAGCAGCTAGATTAAATGTCCTTGACTCTGCGATATTGTGGGGAAGGTACAGGGGAGTACCATACGCCCAGAGAACCTGTCATTGTGCCATGGGTGTGGTTGAGTCCACCGAACAAACACATTCTCTTGACTTGTCCTTCTTATGCAGAGCTTAGACAAAATTTTATAGACCCACTTCTATGTAAATTTAGCTTCCTACCCGGAGAAAACCAGGTTTTACACTTGCTGAATAATGTCACTAGAGCTATGCCTTCCTTGGTGGCCAAATTTCTTTTTCTAGCTTTTAAGTGTCGTAAGACTATAATTGATTGTATTGTTATGGGGCTATCTGTTTAGCCCATTTTAGTGTTGGCTAAGTTTTAAAAATCTTTTTCGATGTTTTAACTGTGTATTGACAAATGTTCCTTTTGCTGACTGACGGTCGAATAAAAAGGTTGATTGATTGGAAAATAATTAAAATAAATGCTAATATGAAAAACAGAAATAAACACTCAACATTCTACAAATCCAGATAGGGTATGGGGGGATTGCATACGTAGTAAGCATGCCAGAGTGTGCTGTTAATGGCTCTCAATGCAAGGTGGCTGTATGTGTTGCAGGCGGACGGGGACGGGGGGCGTGCCATCAAGAGACCAGAGAGGCTGTGTGAACCCAACCTTTCTTCACTTTATATGAAAATCCAGGTACTACTCTATCATCTACTGCCTTGGTCTTTATTATGTGTAAATATAGACTAGTTTGACATTAGGCTGACAACCATGGAGAATGAAAGCTTTAATTATATGGGAGCACACTCAGTTATAGTGTACATTTTTTGCCCCCACTGCTGAATTATCTATGCTATTCCCTGATCTTTACCAAGACCCCAAGGGATTAGAGGGTAGTTGAGTCTCAAAGCCTCTCCAGCACAAGTCTTCTTGGCTAAAACTGCTAAGAAGGAAGCCAATTAGTGGCAATTGTGATGGTTTCTTTGTATTTGTGATGGGCACATCTGTCCACAAGGACCTATATAGGATGGAACGATTATGACAGCAGCAGCAGCTTTCAGTCATGCTAAGAAATGCTCCATATGCTTTGAACTAGTGACCTGGTTGTGAGAGGTCCAGCATTCATTTACCTATCCCCTGGGCTACCTCAGCTCTGCTTGTCTGATTTTGCACCCCACAATCATTCTTGGAACTTAATCAAAGTCAGAACTGCACTTGCCAATGCTGAGAGACAACCAGATTTTCAGTGAACTGGGAATGGAATATATTCTTCTTCAAGATAACTAGGTTGACATAAAATGTCTACAGGTCAGCACTACAGAGTATCTTGAATATAGTAATAAAGAATAGGGTATGTGAAGACTGTTTCTTATATACACTAATTTGGGATTTTCCCTGCCTGAGGAATGATTGGAGTCAATGTTTTCAGGAATGCTGAGAATTCAGATTGTCAGGAAGAGGATAATGCCATAAAGCATTATATTTCCAGTGGTAAAAATAAACAAGCCCTCAAAATAAAATCCTGGAATGCATTTTAAGCCGAAGCATAAATGTGCAAGTATACATTTATTTATTTCTTATGATATTTCATACTATGCGCTTCAACACAAAACCAAGGATAAAAATACGAAACAATAGTAAGGTAAAATTAATAAGTGTAGCAAAAGAAACAATGACATGCCTTAACTAGATAAAATCTGAGTTAAGATATAAAAGGACTGGGGAAATAAAAATGTGTTTTATTAGTCAATGAAAAGAAGGCAAACTTTGTACTAGGTGAATCTCTCTTGAGAGAATTTCCCAAAGTTGAGGTGCCTGGAAAATATCTTAATATATAAGCCGGTTGATGTGAGAGTGGACAATCTCTGAAGGTATCCATTTAGGGTTTTATTTATAGGCCAATAGCAGCACTTTGAATGGTGCCTAGAAATGGACCAGCAGCCAGTGTAGCTGTCATAAAATGTATCTAAAATGTCTCCTCCTCCTTTGATCCAATGAAAGCACTTCAAAATATTTTCTACTAGTTATATTCTGCTTGGTGTCCCACTCTAGGAGTTCTGGATGCAGGACTAAGCCACAATAATGCAGATATGAAGGAGGAAGACAGGCAGAGAGTGAGTGAGTGATAACATGGAAAAAGGGGAGAGTGGGCTCAAGCACTGGCAGAGGCACCATCTCCCAGGGCCCTGGGTGCGCGAGCACCCACAAAAATTCCCGTGTAGGGGCTGGGCACCCACAAATGCAGGGGTAGGTGCGGGGGCACCATGCCTAATGGAAAGAGCACAGAGTTCAGGTGGGGGTGGAAGAGAGAGCGTGGAGTTGGGGGGAAGAGAATGTGCAAAATTTGGGTGGGAGGGAAAGAGACAGAGTAGAGTTGGGGGGAAAGAGAGAGCACAGAGTTCGGGTGGGAGGGGTCCAGTCGCTGCCGTGCTGCTGGAGCTCGTGTCCCGGCATGTGGTATGATGCCATAACACTGCAGCATGTGTCAGGATGCATGGTGTGGTCGATGCTGTTGAGCATTGGGGTTAAGGGAAGAATGGGGTCTGCTGGAGAGGAATTGTCTGCTTTTACTTGGTCTCTGACCCTTTTGCTCTTATGGGTCAGCCAAAAAGTCATGTTAGGACCCTTATTCCTGGCACCTAGTTAAAACAAACCCAAACATCTAGCTTTTAAGTGCGTGGAAGTGTGTTGTCTTCTTTTTAAGCATGTTATCTTCATAATCAAGAAGTCTTATAATTAGCGAAAAAAGAAAGCCTTCCAAAGATGCTTTTGAGAATACCATCCTGCTGGAAAAAAATACAGTCTGCTTGAATGTTCAGGGTGGAATATCTCTGTCTGGAGAGGGCAATGTGCATTTTAGTCTTTAAATTGATGTAGACTAGCCTGGTGATATCTTATAATGTGACAAGTCATTAGCCAACTTGACATACTGTAATGTAACAGTGCATTATAAACAAAGTAATGCAATGTAATAAATCATTAATTCATGATGCCAGTTTAGAGGATTCAATAATAAACAAACACATACCTCTGCTGAATATATAATCTTTCGGAAATGATGATTGCAAATTATCCACAAATAATGTGCCACCTGGATGTCTCCAGTTGGGGAAAAAATTACAAGTGTTACTTTGGGCCATCTGTTTTGCAGATGCTCAACCCAAAATATATAGTACTTGGTAGCCAAACAGCTAATTTCAAAACTTCTTTTTTATTTTTTAACAATGTATGTGAACATGTACATTTAGCATTGTTGAGCTGTAGTGCTCTGTTGTATTAAAAATGAAACAATTACTATTATTTGGACTCTAATCATATGTTCCCTTGTATAATTATACTAGAGGCCATACTTTGTGAGGCAGTCATTTACTTTTTATGATTTGAAGGTCATGAACTTTCTTGTTAGTTTTAGTATTTTAGAATGTCTTGTTTGTACATATCTGTCATGTGCTTGGATCACCCATCAGTACTGGAAGAGCCCATAATGGGAAGATGTTCGTACATTGTATCTAGGAGTATCTAGAAGTTTACTTGATATTCACAGGAATATCTTGTTCAGCAAGAGCTTTCATTCACATCTTCAGCTTTGCATTTGGATATAAGTACCTTAATTTTCTGTTACATCTTTAAGAGGCAAAAGTTTCTACTAGAAATGCATAGGCTACACAAGCTATTTCACAGCGAACTATCCTCTCCCTGCTAAGAGCATATCATATATTCTTACTCTTTGGGTGCATTCCTATCCATATCTATTCAAAAGTAAGCCCCTTTATATTCAGAGGCACTTACTTCCCAGTATGAAGGCACAAAGTGTACCATGTTGCATACTTCTATGCCTGTCTGTGTAGCAGTAAGTATTTGTGTTCAACAGGGCTTGCTTGTTTAAAAATATATTTAGGGTTGCAGCCTTAGGGGGAAATCCTATTAAAAGATCCACTGAGATGGGTAGCCTAGGATGCAGTGGGACTCTGGCTTAGCCAGCTGATTCCAGGCTCAGCCAGCATTAAGTCCCCAAATCCAGTTCAGCCAAAAATATGCCAGTGTACTGTAACTTGCTCGTTCTGGTTCAACCGGCTGAATCAAAGCCAGTGTAAGTCCTCCAAAATGGGAATTCCAAGGGTGGTGGGCAGGACCAGAGAGGGTGGACTTAGGGTGGATCTTAAGCCCATTCATTTTTGTCATGTGACCTGATGTAGAAAACTGTTTTAAGGACTTGCTTTCCCTCTGTGTGGCTTAGGCAGAGCAGCAGCAGTCCTGCTGCTGAACAACCATAATTTAACACCAGCTTGCTGCCATGGAGTGTTAACTAAAAATAGCTAGTAATCCATAAATTGACTCATCTCTGGCTTAACTGGACCATATAATACTTGCATAGACTTCATCTTGTTTTTCCAACATCATTGCATGCTTCTTTTAATCACTGTCATTCATTCAAAAGCTCTTCCTTTCATTCACATTTCCATCTTTTTTCTTTTCTTTGCAGACTTTTATTCAGGTAGCATTTGCTGTTGCCAGTGGTGGTTGTTTATTTCGTTTATGAAATTTAGCCAACTTTTCCAGTCTGATACCTGGAAACACAAAATCTCATTTGTCCCTTCTAGTAATTGATGGGATTGCTTCCCATTTCTTTCATTAAGAATTACTTAAGTTCAGCTGCAGAATTGCATCATGGTTGTAGGAGGCAAGGAATAGGTTTTTTGGAAGTGGGGGATATAATATATGGCAAATGAGTATCCAAGGGGAATCTGTAGCACATTGTTTTTGAAGTCCAATCAACATGAGACTGACAAGCATAGCAAGACACTGTTGTTTAACATGAAGATGATCATCCTTGCCTGGTTTGGAGCACAAAGCAACCTGAATGTTGGGGGTATTCTTTTCACAGTCAAAGCTAAAGTCACCAGCTGGCATGTGTGAATATTACAGTAGTTCCTTAGTTTGATTAAGCCTCTTCTCAAGTAAAATGTATTGATTATGAGGCATTCCTCCATGATTACCTTCTCAAATGGACAACCTGATCTGATACTCAGCCGCAGCTGTTGAAAACTGTGTCGGGAGTATTCATGTTAGACAAGTGCTGCATGAAATCTGTTGTGTAACACTTCTCTTAAACACTTGCTTCACAATAATCCTGTTATGTCTTTCCATCAGTACATATTTTCACTGGTGCTAACTGGCTAATGCTCCTTTCACAGTTCTTAAAAAGGCTTATTTAGGTGCCACCAACAACCCTGACACCCTTTCACATACACACAATGTCTTCTGCATAGTCTTCCTGCTTTGTATAGGAGCTCTTCCTTAGTGTTACTGCAGTAGGCTCACTGACTGCCAGGGCACATACAGGTTTTTTGCCAGCACTAGAATACCAGTACCTCATCCTATGCTTTGCTACTTATAAATGTTGAATCATATTAATAATAATAATAATAATAATAATAATCCTTTGTGCCCACAATTCAAAAGCAATCTGCTTAAGAGAAATGTTTCTTAAAAAATGTTTCCCCCAAATAAATGTTTCTTTTAAAAAGCCACAACTTCTGAAGCCCATCTTCTGTTTTTTTGCTCACTTCGTCACACTATGAATGGGTCCTCGCCCCCGTCTTCTTCAACTAGGTTTCTTCTACTACAATAGATTGTTCAATTGTCATTCCTAAGGTATGCAGATTTACTGTGCCAGTTTTATTTATTCATATCTCTTTGGGATGCTTATGAATTATTCTTGTACCCTGCTTTAACAGTTCTGTGTTGTAAAAGTATAATTAGCTTACTATGTCACATTAAATTTTAGAAAACTTCCTTCCCTGACTATATAGAAAGGTGGAATGATATTTAGAGAGAATTGTCTGCAACTAGTAGCAACATCAGTTTCCTCCTCACATTTCCAGTGTTTAAATTACTGTATATCTTGTGTAACTTTGTCATCCATTAGGTAACTTCTCTTGGCTTGTTCTAATGTTGGCTAATTCCTTTCTCTGGTAGATCAAGACATCTGCTAATTCTAACGCATATTGGAGAGACCCCCCCTCCCCCCAAAAAATGTTCTGTGCAGTGACCAGCACCACACAGTATGTATCTTACATATGGAAATGCATTACATCTTTGCCATATATCTCACTGTGGTAGTAAACATGTGACAGGGCTATATGATTTGAGACTGTAGGTCAGTCTCATATTGAATGGTCATCTCTATAATGGAAAGAAAATGTTACACATAGAAATCTCAGGCAGCGGAATCCTGTGTGTGTGCTTCCGGAGAAATCTCACGAGAATCTCAGTGAATCTTGCAAGATCTCTCTGGAAGACACTGCTGTTGCAGAACCTGTTAAGTCAGGCTTCTGTGGGGAGGGTCTTCCCATTCTGTTCAGGTTGCAGAATGGGACTGGCCACCTCTGATCTGAAGGGACATATTCCCTCATGGGCAACATACTAGCTCAGAATCACATCACTCCACTTCTTAAAGGACTACAAAGGATGCCAATATATTTGCAGTCCAACGGAGTGGTCCATGATAAAGCCCTTGGGTTGTCAATGAATGACTTAAGACCTGGTAACTTGAAGGAGCATCTCCCCAGAAATAGTTCTGCCTAGAAGCTGAAATTAGCTGCAAAGGGTGTGGGAGTTTCTGTCTTTATATAATGTGGTAATACATGGCTTGCCCTTCTCCACAGCAGTGTCCTGGCTTTGCAACGCCCACACCTTACAATTCAGGGAGCATCACAGTTGTTGCTTTTTTAGAGACCAACTCAAAACATGCTGGTTTAGACAAACATATGATGGTTTTATGCATTCTGCTTTTATAATATTGTAATATCTCTAATATCTTAAGATCAAGGACAGAATTTGAAGTAAACAAATAAGCTGGTGAAATCCATTTGAAATGTGTGCTATTAAGAAATTTTACTATCATGGATAATAGAAATACATAAGTTTATGCCATACTATACTGCTGAGAATTTGACCCCAAACATTAATAATGATGACCAGTGAAACAATATTATACAACAACAGCTTATTGTGGGCCAGATCAATGGAAATATATTAATTCACATACTTAAATCTTTTCACCGACAATATATTTGGTAGATGACCTGCACTATGCTTGTAATTATTTAGATCCTTTTAACTCCCTGTGGGTAACTCACATAAGTCATATAGTTAATCAGGTTACAGCTCTCTGGGCCTTCCATACAAATCACATATCAGAGATTTTTAATTGCATTATAATTCTGTGCCACAGAAAGCCAGTGAGATTTCAATATTATTTAACTTCCCATAATGAAAGGACCTGGAGGCCTTTATTCCTCGACACATATCTAGACACAGGAAATGCAGATTTCCTTATGGGGGACCTAATAAGTTCCTGTTTGTATTTAATGGACAAATATGATGATCATTTTAATGGAAATATTTTATATTAATGTAATATTTTTATATGCAACTATGTATTTTTGCAATATTTTAAAGTTATATGTTCCTTTAGTTTTCTGTACACTGCTTAGAAATATTTTTAATATATTAAGTGGTATGGAAATTAAATAATCAAATAATCAATATTATGGCATATATAGATATCATAGCTAAGTTCCACATTTACCTGCTTTAACAAACTAACAAACAAAAAAGAACACTATAAAGATAAAGCACTTTTAAAATGCTGCTTCAGAGAAATGCCCCAATTAGATGTCATCTGACAAAATTTGAATCAGTTGAGGGAAATGATATCTGAACAAAAATGGCTGTTGCATTTAATATATGACACCTTATTATCATTCCAAACAATACATTATTTGAGTCATAAAAAGGGGGGGGGGGAATGAGGAAAAGATTTGTAGCCATTGGTTATATGCGATCAGTAGAAATGTATTATTCCTATTGGAATTAAGAATGTTACACCACTAAGGCTGCAATTGTAATCCCACTTACCTGGGAGTAAGCACCATTGAATTCAGTAGGATTTATTTCTGAGTAGACATGGCTAGGATTGTGCTGTTCAAACTGAAATAGGTTTATATAAGATTTATTTTAGGTCCTGTTCTACAGTCACCCAAAGGCCAGCCAGGGGGTCTTTGGGATCCATGGAAGTGTTGCTTCACAGTGGGGAATACCATGTGCACCCACAGAGGAGCTTCTGGCATGACTGTGGATAACTTCATAGACAATGTGCCACCAACATAGGTACCAACTCCTTGGGGTCCTGGGTGTCCAAGCACCCACAAAATTCCCCATGAAGGGACTGGGCACCCCCAAATTTCAGTGCCAGGGCCATGCACGCTGCATGGCACCCACAGCCCTGGCCACCCATGGTAGCGGGGCCAAGTTGGCACTCATTGCCACCAGTGAAAGGTATGGGGCAGGGCAGCCCTGCCCCCATTACCCTGACATGCCCTCTAAAGATCCAAGAACTGCACCAGCTCTGGAGGTGGCATAATTATTTCCCACCTATTGGTATCAATGTTTGCACAGGGGGAAATAAGTAAATAGCCACCTCCACTTTCTGCCCTGGCTGCATTGAACCAGCAAGGTATAGGATGTGGTGGTTGCTCCACCACAAATCCCCACCTCCAAAGGATTGTTCTGTTCATATGGCATTTAACAGCAGAAAAATTAAGTCAATTCACATACAGTCCAGAAGCACAGACACATTTATCTCTGTGTCTGAGACTTAAAGGTTGGGTGACTGTTTCCTATGTAAATAAAAGTGTGTAAAATCCAGATTTACAGCCCGTATCTATGGAAGCCTGTATGTTTTCCGGGAAAATGCACTTTTACAATGAAAGCAGGAACTATCGATAAAAGCTGCAATATATCTAGTTTTATCTGTAAATCTTATTTTACAAAGATCTAAGGGAACAACAGAAAAATTGGATTGTATCCGGGGTTAAGTCATACTCAAATTAGACCCATTGAAATGAATGAACTTGACTAATCTAAATCCATTATTTTTAATAGTTTTACTCTAAATAGGAGTTAGTTGGAGACTACCCATTGTGATAAGTATCAAAGGCTCACACAAACACTATTAATAAGGCACGAGGCATATGTTATTCACTATGATAATCTTCTGGGGGGTGATTCACCCGCAAAGGAATGCAGGAAGGAATGAAGGAGATGGAATGAAGCATCATTATCAGTGTAGTCAATGGTGAGGTGAGGTAGTTCCCCATTAAAAGCAAGGATTACTCCCATCCGCACCATCCTCTTCTAGTATGCGCCTCCTGAACCTTCCTATCCCTTAAGAATTAATTTGTAGGATTAGTCAGTTACCAGTTCAGGGATGAGTAGAATTTTTTGAAGCTCCCCCCTTCCCTAATTGGCCTTGGGGAGGACATTTTCCCTCTTCCCTGTACTCCATATGGAAGATAAAGCCTTTGCAAACTAAACAACATACCCAAGACAACAAGTTCTGGTAAAATTTGAGTGGCTCATCAGTTAGCCATTAAAAGCCACAGTAAAAAGGCCAGCTTTTACTACACATCATACACTTTAAAATATACATGTTACTTGATTTTCACATATGTTATGATAAGAGTATTCCTCAACAATAGACAACATATTTTACAGCAAGTAAAACAATAACTGTATTACTATGCCCATATTGCAGTTTTTATTTATTATTGATTATTGTAATGATTATTATTATATTTATACCTCACTTCTCCAAGGAGCTGTAGGTGGCATACATAATTCTATCCCTTTCCATCTTATCTTCACAACAGATCTATGGGATAGGTTGGGTTGAGATACTATGATCAGCCACCCAAGCTTCAGGGCTTGGTGATTGGGGATTTGAACTCTGGTCTTACCACAGCACATTAACCACTACACCACACTGGCTCTGAGTGTGGGAAACTGATGCTGTGAAAATAGAACTTGGCTTGCCAAAGTGAGCTTATAGAGGAGACACTATTTGAATTAGGGTCTTTCTGAGTCACACTATTAAAGCACAATCCTATACTTGCTTTTTAAGATGTAAGTGCCATTGAGTTCAGTGTGGCTTATTCTCTGGTAAGTAGATATAAGAGTGTAGCCTGTTAAGTATAATGATTAAAGCACACAGAAATGAAAATGTATGTGTATTAATGGAGGCTTAAAATGTGTATTGCTAACATAGGGGGTTTTCCACAGTTGTTTTTCTGAGGATTCTGGGCTCTAGCCAAGTTAATGATTAACTAACTGATTGTTGTTTCTCTGGTAGCTAACATGTAAGTGTTGTAACCTTCTATCAGGTGACAGAAGTATTGAGCTGCAAATCTCAAACCAAGAGCTGCAATAGCCTGGGGCTAGAGACAGGCTAAAGCAGGCTGGATTGGAAGAGAGAGAAAGTTTTAATTCTTGAATTTATCTTTTATTTCTAAGATGCTGCGCCTGTGCTGGACAACACGAGACATTGTATGGACGCATTGGATGTATTAGATGTATATTAGATGTTTTAATTCTGTTTTAAATAAAGTTGTTCTAGTAAAATTTAAATAATATTTTCATGGGTCTGGACAATACTTCATTTCCAAAAGAAGTCAATTCTTATTCTTCCAGTCATGTGAAACTGCACAATATTAATATCTGCAACATAGCTTTAGCCAGTACATCCAAGTTTCAAAGGAATACAGCTACATTAGGAATTTAATTGTATTGATGAGAGATCTGGTGTATCTGATTTTGTCGGCTTTCTAAAGCATTACAAAGTATAACTATACTGCCGTGTAACATTTTTGTTTAAATCAAATTATTAAATTTTCTTCTCTATGGTGATGGTAGAAAGAGTACAGCTCTTTGTAAGAGATGTTCATGCTAATGGACGTAATGCCACATCAGATATAATGATGACTACTTAGAGATGGCTCTGCATGTTGTTCTTTTCCTTTAGAAGGGGGGAAAAGGGCATGGTATTTAAGTGGCTTTGAAGGTTGGATGCATTGTTGGGGACACAATAGTCAAGTCTTTAGAGCTACTCATCACAAGAGCTGTCTGTGGAACAAAACTAATTCAGCTATAAATAAATGCATTTAGAATGGAAAGGGGGAAATTGGAAAGACTGGACACTATCCATATTACAGGTTGCAGTGAGGCACACCTTATATCAAGGATCAATAAATCTTACTCCCCTCCCTTATTTTCTGAATGGCATGCTATAGTTGAAAGCAGTTTGTCATCTTTGACAAAGCCTCACTGGGTTCTTATAGTCCAGAGATCCCAAAAGCACAGTTGCTATCACTATTGAACTTAAACATAGCCCTTGTCTTGATGTCTAGCTTGCTTTACTTCCTTTTAATCAAAGGCATATATTAACTCTTTAAATTGATTCAGAGTTCCAAGTCACAGGGCATCATTGTAATAAATCAATATAAATAGCACATCTGCAGGTACATGGATAACTGCATGCTTCTTTGTGCAGTCCTAGGTTTCCTCCACTTCTACCATCCACCACTATTCACACCTTTAAAAAGTCCACTGATTAGACTAGAAAGTTTGCTCCACTGATGTCAATGAGACTTGCTTCCAAATTGCTGAAGAATCATAGGTATTAAAAATGACGAACTTCGACTCCAAAGTCCCATCCAGAAAATGATAATCTATGAAACACTTCTCTCATTAGGATTAGGGATACCAAATAAGTTGTTTTGAGCCACACTTAGAAAAGACTTGAGGTTTGTTAAAGCCTGCCTCAAAGGAGAGGCAAGCATTACAAGTCCCTGAATTCTTCTCCAGGGTAACTAAAATACAAAATGGAGAAGAATTGCCAATTTCCCTGATAGACAAAAGGCTTTGCTTGGCTAGAGATCAGCTAGCCAAGCAAACTCTCTTCTCTGTCAGGGGTCGTCTATGTCAGCTTCCATGGAGTGTCAAAATAGCCAGTCTGGTGACAAAAATGGTGGCAAAGGAAGTTCATTCCCTGAGTATACTCCAAGGGGAATGGGCTACCATACTTGTTTTGTTTGTGTTTGCCCCATGCAGCCTCTTAATCCTCCCCTGTTCAATATATCAGAGTTGCAACACTTCATTACATTATATAAGGAAAGGTTTAAGAGGCTAGAATGGGTGCTTGCACTCTTGCTTGGCTGACTGGAGGATGGAGAGATGGATGTCAGGTTGAGTGCATATTGAAATCTCTGACATTTGATAGCTGGTCTTCCATCCACTTCTGCCTCTGGCCATACCTGCAAGCTGGAATACAGTCCTCCAGAAGGTTGCCCAAAACATTCCATATCCCTGGTAGAAGAAGAAGAAGAAGAGGGAGAGGAGGAGGAGTTTGGACTTGATATCCCACCTTTCACTCACCTTAAGGAGTCTCAAAGCGGCTAACAATCCCCTTTCCCTTCCTCCCCTACAACAAACACTCTGTGAGGTGAGTAAGGCTGAGAGACTTCAGAGAAGTGTGACTAACCCAAGGTCACCCAGCAGCTGCATGTGGAGGAGTGGGGATGCGAACCTGGTTCACCAGATTACGAGTCCACTGCTCTTAACCACTACACCATGCTGAAGAAATTGCCAGACCTCTGGTTTGGGTTCTTGCCTGATATGGTGAAAACTGAGGCACTGCCACGTGCACAGCAGTCAGGTAACATTGTTGTTGGGTTGCGTTCAGCTTGATGGGTCACAAATTGTACAGATTTGGAGTTTCCATCATTTATTTTCTGTGTTAAATTTTCCGCCCAAGGTCTAACTTGTTTTGAATATATATAACCTATTAGATTACCTAATGATGTTTTGATTTATAGGAAAGAAGGGATAGCATGTGAGTAGCCAAAACTGTGCTGCTCTCCCTTTCACAGCACAGGCCTGTGACAAAAGCAAAAAGATTTAAGGACTGCAGAGGATGACAGCTGTGACTAAAGCAGGCAATCTTTTTTCAAGCACTGTGAAAGTTAATGACTCTAAAGTAGCTTGTTTGCCATGTGCCAAGGACACATTATGCTCTGGCCTACCTGGCCAATGCATTCTTCATTCTCTCTGAAGCTACTGGAACTCTCATAGGTTGGTTTTTTAGTATCATAGAGTTGGAAGGGACCCTGAAGATCATCTAGTTCAACCCCATGCAGTGCAGGAATATGTAGCTGTCTCTTACGGGGATCAAACATGCAAGCTTGGTGTTATCAGCACCACACTCCAGCCAATTGAGCTACCCTTCTAGTTGGACATTCGAAACACTATATTACATTGATTATTAAGTATAGCACATTAGAAATACATTCATTCAGTAAGTTTATTATGCTAGCCAAAGGCCACGCCAATTACATTATAGTGTACCAAAATACAAACATAGTAATAATATAACAAATGTCAGAAATACATTAACTTTTGGGATTATGTGGATCTTGGTTTTTTTGGTGGGTGTATGGGTGTATGTGGAATCCAAATTGTTTTCTTTTCACACTGATTTCTTTTCACTCTAGTGATATATTTTTAACATGTTTCTGTTCACATTCCTTCCTAAAAGGGAAGGGGGAAAGGCATTGTTACAACCACCATCCCTTTGTTTGTTGTTGCACAAAAGAAATACCTCAAAGCAACAAGACATTTAAAAATAAAACGAAGAAGAAGAGGAGGAGGAAGTTAGGTAGAATTTATACAACTGTTTTTTCTTCACAGAAATGCCACTGTAAGATTATACTGCTCTGTAGTTCTTTTGAGGTTACTCTTTCTAAATGTTCCTTCACTTAAAGAGAATTATAGAGATTATAATAGAGATAATTACAGGAAATGGAACCACTGAAATTAAGTATTATCTTTCCTGTGCTGTATTTGTGTTTCACCACATTGAGGTGATATTTCCTTATAAGAATTGATTGGTTATATAAATGCATAAATCTCGTAACAGGATACTGCTCAGAGAACCACATGACTGTATCACATCCCAAAGTTTATTCTGATTCAGAGAAAACATAAATGCAGTGCAGTTGAGGGAAAAGGAAAGGTTGCTACTAAGGTGGAGGTGGAATTAAATACCCCTCTACGCATACATAACATTTCCAGTTATGATCGAATTGTGGGGGAAATCCCAAGACTCTGAATCACGGGGCTCTCAATAAGCGATTAGTGAGCTGTGTGAGATTCTACACTGAAAAGAAAGTATTTATTCACACAGAACATAATTAAACTATGCAATTTGCTTCCACAAAATGTAGGGATGGCCATCAACTTGGATGGCCTTAAAAGAGGCAGAGACAAATTTATAGTGTCTAGGGATATCAATGGCTACTAGCCACAGTAGCTATCTGCTGCTTCCACCACCAAATGTAGTACCGGTTTGCCTCTGAAGACTAGTTGCTGGGAGCAGACTGGGAGGAGGAGGTGTTGGAAGCAGAAGATGTAACAGGGTTTAGTGAGCAGGAAGAGGCTGGGGCAGAGAGCAGTTCAGAAAGAGGGGTGGGGGAGAGGCAGAGTGGAAGCAGGCTGCTGAAGAAGCCAGGGAATCTCCCTTTCCTGCTTTGACCAGCTCTCCTCTGGCCTCCCAGAACATGCAGAGAACTGAAGAGGGTGGAGCAAAGAGAGACAAGATGAAGGAGCCTTAGGCTGCCGGAGAAGGATGTGGGAAGGCAGGAACCTTCAGTCCTTGCAACTGCCTCATTGGGGCAAGGCCTGCTTGAAAGAGGTGCTGTGATCACCAGGCCTGTACAGTTTTGGTTTCTTTGAATAAAGAGGTAACTTCACCATCACCAGGTGTTTTATTGCTGACCTACCCCTGACTCCAGCTCCTGACAGGCATGCAGTTTTGGCTAAGCTATATCTTGTTTATGATATAGGCTCGGTCTATTGCATATCCGCAAAGAAAGAATAATTCTGCCAACTGTTGATCCCTTACATTGGGTCTTCTCTGGCCAAACCCAGCCTGGTGGACTTCAAATGCTTTGGACTGTAAGTCCCACCAGGTCCATCCAGCTGATTAACTCTATTGGAGATGTCTGAACGTGAGCTTTACCAGTGAACTATGGAGCCTATACTTATTTCAGAACAGTAAATAAGTTGTTAGTTGCAATATTATCTTGGGAAATCTGGTTCTAGTGATTTTTACAGTATCAAATGAATACCATTTTATCAGAGATTAGTGTTTAAAATGATCCATTGAGGCTCAGCAACAGGGATTTAGTATCTTATAACAGAGAGAAAATAGAGAAAGCACTGTTGCTGATTACTATGTAGAGTACATTAAACTCTAAGGGTCTAGTAGACCCAGTGCGTTGAACAAATAGCAAGATGAAAAATGCACAACTTCCTCTTGATTCTAGTTGAGTGAATTTATGGATCCACTAATCAGCCATGTGATACATTAGATCCACAATATAATAAGGCTAGGGATGTTACTAGCCTTAAAATTTATAGAGATGGCAGTAGATATTAGAGTCATATACTGCTCAGTTTCCCAAAACCCAGCCATGTTTTTGTCAAGATAATGAAAAGGCGCTCCTGAACGTCTATTTGGCAGTTAATATGCCTGCTCAGTTTCCAAAATGTATGGCTCTTTTTTGTAGTAATTCATAAGATATAGACTGTTGTGCCTCTAAAAAAAAATTGGGATAATGTGAAATTGTCTGGTGACATCATAAGCTTGCAACTCTGATGCAACTTCATAAATCTTTCCATAGTGTCGTGTTCTAAAAGGTTGAGCTGGGGGAGGCTAATAAATTTTATGATTGCACATTTCCAGCTCATGAATTCATAACTAGACACTTGAAACTTGTAAATCCCACTTAAGGATGGTGACCTTAAATGTGTGAAGACTTTTTTGTGATATGAATTTTTGTTCCTGAAGACAACAGTCACCCCCTTATCATATATGGATTTGTGACGAATAGTTTCATGGCAAAAGGTTCAGTGAATGCACTTTTCCCTTGGCCCACTGACTCTTTGAAAACACAGCTCTCATATATTATATGGGCTTCCTTCATTGTCATGGGTTTCCCCATCCACTAAAAGAGACCTCTTCATGCACACAAAATGTGTACTACTCCATTGCAGTGCATAGCTAAGCCTCTTCCCAAGGGTTGTATTTCAATGTGCATAATATATACCATGGGACGTGGGTGGCGCTGTGGGTTAAAGCCTCAGCGCCTAGGACTTGCCAATCGAAAGGTCGGCGGTTCGAATCCCCGTGGCGGGGTGCGCTCCCGTCGTTCGGTCCCAGCGCCTGCCAACCTAGCAGTTCGAAAGCACCTTCGGGTGCAAGTAGATAAATAGGGACCGCTTACCAGCGGGAAGGTAAACGGCATTCCGTGTGCTGCGCTGGCTCGCCAGATGCAGCTTGTCGCGCTGGCCATGTGACCCGGAAGTGTCTCCGGACAACGCTGGCCCCTGGCCTCTTAAGTGAGATGGGCGCACAACCCATCTCACTGGCAAGACTGGCCCGAACGGGCAGGGGTACCTTTACCTTTACTAATATATACCATGGGACATAGCAAAAGACTTGAAAGTGGTTGAACCTGTGCATTGCCAAACATTGCAACATGCTACTTAAAGTAGCCAGAAAGCTTCAATGCTAAATGTATGGTTAATAACTATTACACATATGTAAGCAATGACCCTATAATATATGCATTATTAACTAGCTCCTTTAAGGAAGCCAGTTCTTGAACAGCTGACTCAGGGGTGTGGACTGGCAAAATTATTTACTATTTTGGCAGACTCACAGGCCTTATCAAGAATAAAGTTTGCACAACCATTCACTAAGCTTGCAGTGAGTTTCTATGTAAACAGTAACCCAGATGCGACATCCATCTGTTATTGTTATTGAGGATTATGAGTAGAGATGGCTAACCTTTTTTTTTTTTGTCTGAGGGACACATTCAACCTAGGCTAACACTCTGAGGGCTGCATGCTAGCTGACCAGCTCACTCACAGGACAGACCTAGACCCCTTTCTGTGCTGATCCATGCAGATCAATCTGATAAACAGAAGGGGAGATTTCCATCCCGATCAGTTTCCTGTGCTGATTCCACTTTTTATAGCTCGCCTTAGTACTGCTTTGGACAGTAAAGTGGGGAAAGTGAAGGTGTAAACGGCAGATCATAGGGTTGCATCCACATGGCAGTTTATTCATGGCTTTCCCCTAACTGTTAAGTTCCACATTATACTTGAGCTTTCCCATAAAAGCCACTTCTGGAACAATATAGTGCAAGTTTAGTGCTAATTTCCATGTTATTTGCTTCCAGAAAAGTTCTGTTTGCAAATAATATGGAAATAACTGTTAAACCTGCACTGTATCGCACTTTAGTCCCACTGTATTCCACTGTTGTTGCAGAAGTGGCTTTTAAATCATGCAAAAGCTTTAATATAATGTGGGAAATTAGCATTTAGGGAGACGAGAAAACAGAATCAACTGCCATGTGAATGCATTCTCAACCTGCTTTACACACTCTGACTGTAGCATCCTAAATTTACACATCTGTTCCACCCCCATCCCCAGGCACAGTTCAATTTATTCTACTTAATGCCTGAAACCAGTTTCGGCAATATAGCCAGTGCTTGAGTAATGATTGGAATTGTACTCTGACAACATCTTGAAGACCAGTGCCTCCCCATCCCTTGCTGTAGGACATCCTTTACCTGATTAGCTAACAAGCTATACTACTGAAAAAGAAAAAGAAAATGTTGGAGTTGATCAAAAGGCAACAACTTCTGCTATTCACACAAGCCATTCATTTCCACAATAACTACATGGGGACACATGATGCCCTGCTGGTGGGTTTTCCATAGCTACCTGGTTGACCACTGTGAGTACAGAATGAGGTAGCAAAGAGTCCTTTGGTCTGATCCAGCTGAGCTTTTCTTACAGACTTAATGAGTCTGAAATATTTAAGGGTCAGTTAACAGGATAATGAGAGTTCTGTTACATTAACAAATGACCAGCTGTGTGGTCCACCAAAGTCTACTTGACCTCTCTAGTTTAATACATTCAGCAGGAAAAGAATGAAAATGATCACTGCTGTTGTCAAGCAACAGTACAAGATTATCTGATATCTCCTTTTCTCTGTCAGAAGAGATAAAATATCACCAGCCGGCTAGGATGATTTACAATGAGGTTTTTGGAAAGGACTGCTCAAATGGTACAGATTTTTCTTAACTCTTTAAAATTATCGACTCTATTGGGTAATTTGGCATATACTGTAATTGCCATCAGAGACAATTCTCGAAAGTAGGTTTCAGGAAAACAATATTTTGAGTTGACTGAGCTCTGCAGAGACAATTAAAAAAATAAAAATGAGAGATTTGAGGCAAGAGTTCTGACAGTCTCTTTGTATTAATGTTGCACTGCTTATTCTTGAGCAGGTTAGTATTTCAAAATCACCCCATATTTCCTAAAAGTTTGCTGCCATCATCTTAACTTGGTAAAAACATCCTTTGAGAACTAAACCTCTTAAAAGAATATATTTTTCCCTCAGCAATCCTGAAATGTCCTGAATTATTCATGCGAGCCTCCAGAATAAACACAATAAAGAATGAAGCAGTTAAATACATTTCCTGGGCTCCTCTGTTTTGTGTTTGTGACTATTTTTCAACAGACTGCATTTTGGTCAGCAGCACAGCAAGACGGCAGCATAAGTGCCTTTTGGGACAGGTCTAGAGCCTCGTGCCCTCTCTGCACATCCCAGGGGAAAAATAATATCAGAATAGGTCTGAAAGGAAAATATTAAGGGTGTGCACACTCTAAGAATTGCCTTGTACCTGTATGTTGCATGCCCTAAATATTGAAATCTGAGTTTCTCTGTGCTCCCTCTAATCTTTGGTCTAGGTTCTAAGCCACTCTTTATAAAACAAAGCTCTTTGTCCACTATTCACTATAATGGGGAATATATAAATGACTAAAACATTTTCCTTTTTTGACTAAAGTGGATGCATTTTACAGGTACATCCAGAGTGGATTGAGTCTCCTAAATTGCAGACAGATATATCTAAGGGATTTGGGTTTTTTTTTTTATTTAAAAAAGTAACAGCCTTTAACTTTGATTTTCTGACAGAATCAGATGTGATTTGCAGACATAGTCACACCTTCAGACTACTAAGAAGTTCAGGAAGATGGGTTATGGAAAGATGAAGTGCACCACACCACACAAACTCCTCAATATCCCAATGATCTTCTGCCATATTTCCAGTATACTAATAATCAGTGGGGTTTTTTCTGGGGAGACACAGGGGTACACATACCCCTAAACATTTTGTGAATCTACGTTTGGCCTCATTGAGGGGCAGTATTTCAATATGAGTAGGAAAATGAGAGTATGCCCTAAACATTATTTTTAGAAAAAAAGCACTGCCAATAATATTCAGTCTGAAGTGATAAATTATGCAGCTTTCCCCTTTGTTAAGTTCATTAGGGCTGAGCTATCTTAAAATCCAAGAAATTAATGAGGTTGTGAACTTAGCTGTTTTCAAATAGTCTGTGTTATACTTAAGAATTTAGTTAGGGTTAAGGAAATCAAGCACATGATGAGTTTTATTTCATATTTCAGTAGGATTGATGGTACCCTGTATTGTCCAGAAGAGAGCCCATGGTAAATGGTGATGGATGCCTAAAGGTGGATTATAGCACAACACTATATTTATTGATACACTGAGAAGTAAATCCCAGTTAATCAATAGGGGCTGACTCCCAAATAAGTAGGAATGTAGCCTGAAGCATGGGACACAGTAGGGTTGGGCTACTCTTGCCAAAGCAGAGATCAAGTTTAAGCAGATCTCTCTTGGGCCAGACTCAGATTATACCTTCCAGGCTCTTCCCTGCGAGAGAATTAGGAATGTTCTTGACTCTACCACTAGTATTATTGAGGCTTAAGCTTGTTTAACTTGGCTGCGTTCTGCTTACTATTAGTGAACTGACTTCTGAAAACTCATAATAAGCACACCAGTAAAACTCTGGTTGTGACAATCTATTAGAATTTTCTGTCCCATCCCCAGCTTATTACAATGAGAATGTCTTTGCATTCTGGTATAGCTATTTTTCTGGTGAGTAAAATAGAAGCAGCAATTTATTTATGACAGATTATTTACTTAATGTTCGGGGAAAAGGCTCAAGACGCCTTACACTAAACCTATTGGACCTCTAACTATTCAGCTGAATGTTAACTTTTTAGGAGCTTCAGCATAAAAATTCTCTAGATGGTGAGACAAATTGCAATTTTTGAATCATTTAGATTGCAATAACTTTTTAATTATCTCTTTGTCATCTTCATTGCTAGATGGTAAAGTGCTAGATCCAAGGGACAATATAATATTACAGGCTCCCCCATTTCCTCAGAGTTCTCTCTCTGTTCATCCTTTCAACTTTTTCTCTCTCCTTTCCCCCCACTTAAATTTATTTTACTTTAAGAATAAAACTCTGTATTTACTGTTTGAAAATGCAGACTGCAAATTACGATGTTATGATGCTTGGTAGCACTGAAAGGCGCTTAGTGTCTGCCTCTCTTATGCTACTTTTATTTATTTCAGTGGGGCTAGACTTAACAGATTCCTTTGAATAGTGTCATTCTTAATGTTCCATGTTCCAAGTTTCTTGTTATTTCTACAAGTCTTGAACTTGAGACCCCTTAATCTGAAGTTTGCAGGATGGCCAAAAGAGAGAGAGAGAGAGTTATTATTATTTATTCTATTTTGTGTCGACCTTTCACAAAATGATCCTAGGTCACGTACTGGCATATAAAAATATAACTAAAATAGTAAACAAACCTAACCTACAATCAACAATCAATACAGCACATGACCGGGAAGTCTCCAAAATCACTCCTTCATTATGTGAAGACCAGGATAAAAAGGTGCATCAGCAGCAACATACAGAAGCTGTAAAGAGATGGTGCCAGACATGTGTTTGTGTGAAGGGAGTTCCACTTTATTGGAGCCATCACTGAAAAAGCTCTCAGCTGATTCCTGCCCCTGTGTGGTGGAACCACTAGGAGGGCCTCTTTCTTTCCTGGCCAGGAGGTACTCTTTCAGAGATTTGGGCCCCAAGTTGTTTACGGCTTTAAAAATAATTGTGGGCACTTTGAACTAGGTTCAGAAACTAATAGGAAACAACTGCCGCAGCTTCAGAATGGGGGTTATATGCATTCTTGCAGCTATCTTTTCCAACAACCCTTATAAAGCGAAATTGCAATAGCAATCTGGAGGTTACCAGAGCATGGGGTCCATTGGCTAAGTCATCTCTATCCAAAAAGTGGCATAACTAGTGGCCTGCAATGGCTGGAAATAGGTACCCCTAGCCATGGAGACTATGTGAGGCTCCTGTGACAACACTGAGTTGTGACTCCTGGCTCTGTAATGCTACTCTAGAGAAAGCAGCTTGGTTGCCATATTATTTATTAAAATTTATATCCCACCTTTTCTCCAATGAGCTTGAGGTGGCACACATGGTTCTTTTTCTCCCCATTTTCTCCTCATAACAACCCTTTGAGGTAAAGTAAAAGGTAAAGGTACAGTAAATGACCCCTGGACAGTTAGGTCCAGTCAAAGGTAACTGTGGGGTTGTGGCCCTCATCTTACTTCAGGCTGAGGAAGCCGGCGTTTGTCCACAGACAGCTTTCTGGGTCACATGGCCAGCATGACTAAGCCGCTTCTGGCACAACTGAACACCATGACAGAAGCCAGAGCGCACGGAAATGCTGTTTACCTTCCCGTCACAGCAGTAACTATTTACCTACTTGCACTGGTGTGCTTTTGAACTGCTAGGTTGGCAGAAGTTGGGACAGAGCAAAGGGAGCTCACCCCGTAGCGTGGATTCGAACTGCCGATCTTCCAATCAGCAAGCCCAAGAACCTCAATGGTTTAGACCACAGTGCCACCCACATCTCCTTTGAGGTAGGTTAGGCTGAGGAACTGTGACTGGCCCAAGATCAGCCAGCAAGCTTCATGGCTGAGTGGAGATTTGGTATCTCAGGTCCTAGTCCAACACTCTAAGCACTACACCACCACAGACTCTTGCCAGGCAAAGTCTGCTATTTATTTTCTCTTTTCCTGGGCCTTTTAATACCATGTCATTTCAGTCCCTGTGGTATGATTAGTGGTGTTACATCCTGCATTTGAAAGCAAAGACAAAATGTAAATAAAATAATAAATAAATTATCTTCCAGTTTTCAGATTCTGTATCAAGTTGCAACCCTCAATTTCCCAGGAAGTTAAAAGAAACATTTCAGTCCCTTACAGAAGAACTCCATTAAAAAAACACACAACTGAGTGGCAATATATCTGTTTCCTTTGAGTCACATAGCCAGTAAGGCTACTTACCTAAGTACATTTGTGAACGGATAGGAATGAATCTTGTTATATAGTCCTCTGCTCATTAGAATGATTTTACCTTCTAGGTCCAGGCCTTAAGATAAATGTCCAACCAGCAAGAGCAGCCCACAACAACAAATAAATCGAAAGAGACTTACTACTTTATGTAGCCAGCACTCTGGTAACACATAAGGGCTTTCCTGGGAATTAATTAAAGGTGGATAAGCTCCCTGTCAAAATACAGTACAGTTAACGTCAACCGGCATGAACGTTGTGTTGAGGAAAGCAAAACTTGTGCCTGAAGCCGTTCACAAGCAGAATAAGAAGTAGATTTCCAAATTATTCCGTTCGTTTATATTCTTCATAATATTTGAAGTGCGGGTTAGAGGGTGATGGAATGGCATGGCTGTGATTCTTCACTCACAAAAGTGAAACCTCAAGTCCAGAATCTGATGAGGCTAACGGAATTGCCTTGGATGCAAGGTTACATACGGGAAACTTTTGAGCAGTTTAGCAAAAGGATTCATAAAACAGAAGCAGACTTAATTGCATCTCAGCTGATTAGCAGTGAAGACAATTCAGTATTTCCTTGCCATTATTTCATCATCATCATCATCACTCTTATATCCTGCTCTTCTGCTAGGAGCTCATTGTGACTTACATTATGAGTCCCAGAGAGTCTCCCATTTGGCCTGTAAACTCAACAGTACCACATATACTTTGCTTCTGAAGTAAATAAATTCATTACAGTGGCACCTCAGGTTAAGAACTTAATTCGTTCTGGAGATCCGTTCTTAGTCAGAAACTGTTCTTAACCTGAGGTACCACTTTAGCTAATGGGGCCTCCAGGTGCCACCGCGCTGCCGGAGCACGATTTCTGTTGTCATCCTGAAGCAAAGTTCTTAACCTAAGGTACTATTTCTGGGTTAGTGGAGTCTGTAACTTGAAGCGTCTGTAACCCGAGGTACCACTGTATTTCAATATTCATTATGTGGTTGGAGCCTAAGGTCCTGTGAACAAGGTTCTCCTTACAGGAAGTGTGCTCCCAGAATCAACTAATTAAAATGGGGTGAGATAATTTCACAGATTGCTCCTTCTCCATGGAGTCCTCTGTACCACAGGAAAAATCACTCTGATGGGTTGATCAACATTTCAGAAGAGGATGGGACTCCAACAAGAAGAGGAACTTGGCAAAAACCAACTCTTTTTCATTTATGAGATCCCCAGCTTGATCAAAGAAACTTACATTCAAAGCTGTGTATCTTAAGATCCAATTAGGTTATATACCTAGTATTCAAAATATGTAATCATATTCCCTTCTAGTCTTCCAGCATTTTCCAAAACCACACCTTCTAAATTGGACCTATATACATAGCACAAATAGAATAAAATAACATAAAATATTTCCAGGGGTTTTTTTGTTTTTGTTTTTTAAATCTCATTTTTAGGTTTTCTGGAAGCAGAATCTTATGTTTTTCTCTATAATGAAGAATTCTTTTGTCAGGAAAGACTGTGTTTGTATGAACCAACCAGCTAAGGTTGATTTTATTACTATTGTTAATAAATAAGAGCAACTTCACAGCAGGATATATTAAGCCTCTATAGATGCTTTTAATTTGATTCTTAGTAAGTCACAACCGTTATCTCGAAATAAATTTCCTTGCTCTATAATTAGATTATCTCTTATATTATATTGGTATTTTCATTTGAGCATTCTACTGCATTTATTCTCAATAATGAAATATCGGATATCAAACGATTAGAGCAATTCTCTGTTCATCAGTGCAGTTCTGGTATTTCAAATGTGAGATGAGAGAATACAGCAGAGAATATATTTATGATTAACAAGCCCATTGCTGAGGGGAGGGGTGGAGACTGCAAAGCAGGAGCAGGAATTGGACTCACTGACACAAAACAGCTTGAAAAGCCCTTTATGGCACATAGGTAATAGCAGGTGACACCAGGGGCAGGACTAGTGAGTGTGGTCCCAGTTGCCCTCTGTTTGTTTCATGGACATGTGAATGCAGCAGTGTGTATGGTGTTGCAGCAATGGCTAAAACCTGCAGGAAAATATAATTATCAAGTACAAATTCATAACAAACCATGGCTTTTTTGTTGTTTTTATAATGCTTTCTGCAACTTTTGGGTTAGCTATTTATATGAACAACCCTTGGGCAATTACAGAGTCAGGCATAGAGCTTGCTAACTGATTGCCTTGGAGTGGGTCTGTCAGGATCAGTAGGAATATCAAATCTTGAATGGCTCAAATCATTTGCGATAGCTCTCCATTTCTATTTTTAATATCACAAAGTATTTTATTTGTAATTTTTTTTAAATCCAGTGCCACTTTGCAAGCAACACATTTATGTAACAACTCAAGACTTTCCTGGAACTTGGTGTTTGGTAGCTTTTTACAGTAGGCAATGCCTACTGATGTTAGAGCCTCTTTGTTTAAAGCAGCCCTTCATCAGTGCCAACACTGAAGTGAGGTTCTACATAAAAGTAAATACTTTAAAAGAAATATATTACTCGTAATGGGAGGGCATTTCACAAATCAGGTGGGACCACAGAGAAGACCAGTCACCACCAAACTAGTCTTCCTAATGGTTATTAGGAAGAACCCCTCTCAGCATCTTGTGGTGGTAGCACAAGCATATCAAATTAGGCACAGAAGCAAATAGGCAGACCAGTCAAAATTCTGGTGGCAGCTAATGGAAGCTTCCAAGTCATTTTCCAAGGACAGCTTCATGTACAAGAGGTGCTGGAACTCACCATTGAACACCTCCTTCAATGGAGCCCACATGAGAGGTGCCAGAACTGAGTTCTGTTGAGTTCCTGCTGAAAAAAAAGCCAGGAACAGTAAAAACCTGTGAACTAACTGAAGCTGGAAAAAGGTACTCCTCACCACTAAGCTCACCTGAGCTTTGAGGGACAATGTTGGACTGACGCCGGAGTCGCTCCAGCACATTATGTTCTTTTGCCCCTTGTTTAACGTGCTACGGGCAAATTTGCTGGGATCAATCATACAGAAACTAGTGGGTACCCCTCCAATATTCCACCTTGCCCAAATCTTGCAGGATAAGGATACCCATACGACCCTGAAAGTGGCTAGGTTCCTGGCCGCGGTCCTTACCCAAAAGCGACGCCAAGGAGCACTACATGCTAATTAAGGTGTAGGATGCCATCCCATCTTATAGTATTTTATTGTTATAGTGGCGTTTTAGCGGCTGTTTATTTCTTTTTCTTTTTTTTCCTTTTTTCTTTTTTTCTTTCCCCACGTGCACAAGCTGTTATTTATGTTTTTTCCTGTATGGGCCTATGGCCGTAATAAACTTGATGATGACAATGTTGGATCTGGAAGTACTTCCAGATTTCTTATCTTTTCCTTCAAGGAAATAAGAACTGCATGCAGAACAGACTGCACACCTAATTTCTTGGCACAGGTCCGCACCTCCATTTTGTCAGCATTCCACCTCAGTTTATTTGCTGCTGCTGCATCGGCGGCTGTTCATATGCCTCCCATCTGACTGGGTTGCCCCAACCAGTCTGGGCAGCTTCCAACAAATTAAAACATCAAACACACTAACATTTAAACTTCCCTGTACTGGGGTGCCTTCAGATGTCTTCCAAAAGTCAGATGGTTGTTTATTTCCTTGACATCTGACAGGAAGGCATTTCACAGAGTGGGCGTAAGTACTGGAAAGGCCCTCTGCCTGTTTCCCTGTAACCTCACAATGAGAGAACCCCTAGAAGGTCCTCAGAGCTGGATCTCAGTGTCTAGGCTGAACAATGTGGGCGGAGAAGCTCAAAGGGCCCATTACTGAATTCAAGGAATGGCTCAGCTTACCTGCCTCAGGTGACAACACAGCATAGGGCTGGATGTTATTGGCATATTGATCCCCATTATGTTCTACCTGTCTCTAATCACATACCCATGAGCAAAGCCAACAGGACAAACCCATTCCAGCATACAGGCTGCAATCCTTTGCACACTTATCTGGGAGTAAGTCTCAATAGAATAGGATTTACTTCTGAGTAAACACACTCAGGGTTCTGCTGGTACTCTTCAAAATGAAATTTAAATTAATATTTGCTGCTAATATGAATCACTAATTGTTAAATTTAGGAATAGGAACATCATATACTTCAATGGAGTGATATAGTGATTTTCCTTTTCCCTAATAAAGTTTACCTTAAAAATAAAATAAAGGCTTTCCTTCTTTCTCATGCTGCTAATTGTATAGACTGAAGGAATGAAAAACAAAAGTGGTATATCTTATTACTTCACTTTTTGTGTTCCAATTTGTAAGTTATTAAATTCATATGATTAAAATCTGCCATATGAAATGTATCCCATTTATTTTAGAAAGAAGTCATTCTTCCAGTTAAGGGTCTCCCTCCTCTTCCTTCCTTCCTTTCCGTATACAAAGTAGCCCTCCCAAGTTAACTGGCAGGATATTATTTTTCTAGTATTAGGGATATGAAAGCAATGCACTGATGTGATCAGATCAAATGAAGAACAAAAGTGTTACACTTCACAAGTATTTTATAATTCTGCAGCATGAAAGATCAAAATGAATGAATATCATAAAAACAGAAGAAAAACTAAATTGATGTTATGCTTTTTGATTTAAAGCTGCATTTTCTTAATAGAACTCTTGATGTTGGGGGGGGGGGAATATTAGTTTCAAAGCTTGTTTAGAGTACTTTTATTCTGCTGCCAATCTGCCCATGACAATTCGTGTTTGGGCCATTTATCAAACCATTAAAACTTGAGACCTCCACTATAATTTTGTGCACATTGACTTGGCAGTAAGTTCCACTGAATAACACGGATTACCATAGACTACTATGGATAAGACAAAAGCTGCTTCAGTTGGGAATGACTCACCTTAGTTGTAAGGATTGCCAATAGCTAAAGAGTGTGAAGCACTTTGGACACCTGCAAGCATTTAAAGCACTATACAAATACTAAAGTGTTTTAATGTTTGTTTTGTTTTTGGAAGTCAGAGGTTCGATTTACAATCTAGTGGTATAAAAATTTTGAAACAAATAAAGAATATAGGGATGGGGGAGAAATTATCTTGGTGAAATTATATTAATATGAATCTACCAAGTCAATACTTCAAGTACCAGTACATTAAACAAATCTAGGCCAATGCCTCATCCTCCAAAGTTGTGACAGTTGTGAAGAAGTAGGACAATTTGCTTGCTGGAGAAAATTCCTCCCTGGCCCCAAATACAATGACCATGTAAGCTATAGCAAGGTCCCATACCCTCCAACATCTCTTTGATGAAAATAGGGATGTCCCATTCCATAAAAAATAATTTTAATTTTTTTATATTCCACCTATCTGACTGGGTTGCCCAAGCCACTCTGGGTGGCATCCAACATATATAAAAACATGTTGTTGTTGTTTAGTCGTATAGTCGTGTCTGACTCTTCGTGACCCCATGGACCAGAGCACGCCAGGCACTTCTGTAGCTTCGAGAACACTATCTAACCATCTCGTCTTCTGTCATCCCCTTTCTCCTTGTGCCCTCCATCTTTCCCAACATCAGGGTCTTTTCCAGGGAGTCTTCTCTTCTCATGAGGTGGCCAAAGTATTGGAGCCTCAGCTTCACGATCTGTCCTTCCAGTGAGCACTCAGGGCTGATTTCCTGAGATTATAAAAACATAGTAAAACATTAAACATAAAAAAACGCTCCCTATACAGGGTTGCCTTCAGATGGCTCTGGGGTCCATACCATCCAACATTTCTCAAATGAAAATAGGGGCATCCTACTAAACCCTCCAACATTTCTCCAATGAAAATACAGTAGGGCCCTCCTAAGGAAAATTGGAACATTCTGGGATCAAATCAAAAACCAGGACAGCTTCTGTAAATCATGGACTGTCCCAGGAAAATAGGGACACTTGGACAGTCTGAGGTCCTTGGGCCAATTTGCCCACTCACCCACTGAGTGATTCCCCCAACAGACTGAGTGGGTGAGTGGAAAAATCTCACAACAGTCAGCAAAGAGGTGAACCTGCACCTGGCTACTCTGTTAAATTCGGCAGGAGCGGACAGATCCCAGCCACCATGCCCCTGCCTGAATTGGTTGCACAGGTGAGGCCTGCACCAGATGGAAAGTCTGGGGCAGCTGAGGAGGGTGGTGGCAAGTGAGCATCCTCTCCCTCAGACAAACAGGAAGATGGTGGTCCTCCAGGACTAGCCATGGTCGCACTGTGTGACCCCCACTGCTCCCCCAGAGCCCCAGGTGAGTGGATAATCCAGCACTGTATCTTGCGATGATTCAAACTCCCTCTAAGCCTCAACTTCTAGGGTTCATTTGCTTACATTAGAATTTAACTTTACCTGTGCTACAACAACATAAGTTCCTTGCCCCAGACGCTTTAGTTCTAATGAAATGATAGGTATAGGAGCCCTGATCCAGAGTTGGACCTCAGGTTGGGGTGAAAGGTCAAAGGCCATTGTCCAGCTCAGAACCCCTATGCATTGTATTTACTGTACTTTTCCATGTACAAAAAACTATGTTTTTTTACTCTAAAATAATGTTCAAAATCTGGGCTCGTCTTATACATGAATAGTATCTCCCCCCATTTTCTTAAATCGGAGCCCCCCAAAATAGGGGGCGTCTTATAAATGGGGGTGTCTTATAGATGGAAAAATACAGCACTTTTAAATTGTAATTTTAAAAATATCAACAGCAACATTTGTACATTTGCTTATTGCATGAATGGTATCATATCTACTTTGACTCTTACAAACATATACTGTACTAAAATGCTTCCTAGTTCTCAGTTGCAAAGATAAGATTCCAAGTGGAATCACACCTTCTAATCAGTTTAGATCTAAGGTTATCCGTATATTTCCTTTCTTTTTTTCCAAGTAAAGGGGATAGAAGAGCTATAGTGCTTTATTTGACAAAGGTGAAATAAGGAGGGCATCCATTTTATTCTCTTGGTTGAGGGTGATTTGAAAGAAAGGGATATCCCTTAAATAAGGGTCATCTAGCAACCGTAATTGTATCCTGGAAACTTAGTACAGCAACAGAAACTGTCACTATTAGTCAGACAAAGCTGTGCTTTGCTCAATGAACAGTCCCATTGGAATCAATTACTTTGGCATTTTGCATTTAAAACAAACAAACAAACAATGGAGTCACTTTTGAGAGAAGTAACTTAGATTTGCAGGATTAGGACCTAAGCTGTCATTAGTATTTTCCCTATTTAACTACATTTTACAATTTAACTCCCAAAATGCTGCATCAATTCACACATTTAAGCACAGACTGCAATTCTATCCAAGGAGAAACGAGTAAATAAAATATTGTACTCGTTTATTTTATTTTTGCAACTGCAGAACTGTCCCCTTTGACCATCGCCACTTGAAAAATGTTGGTATCTCAATATAGATAGCCACATTTCTTCATTTCATTAGGGATTCTGAAGTATGTCTTCAAGCTTTATGTATGCATCTATCTCTATATAGTGTGAGGCATGTGTGACCAGACTATTAGTCACTGCTCCATCCAGCTTAGAGAATCTAGAGCTAACAAATAAGAAAGAAAATGCAACTTGAAAGGATGGCCATGTTACACTCCATGGGAAATCACCAATGGGTGCGATCCAGCCTAGGTTTGTTGCAGTTGCTCCATTCATTTCAGTGGAATGTTAGTCTGGACTAACTTTCTCCATTGACTTCAATGGGACATGATTTACAATGCAATCTAATACAAGTCTAACTCAGTAGTAAATCCCATTCAGTTTATTGAGGCTTACTCCCAGAAAACAAAGTGTTTAGGGTTGCTGCCTTAGTCTGGATCCAATAAGATATTTTTGTTTAAAAAAAGAAGATAATTTCCTGTTTTCTTGCCCTGGACTATTCTCAAAAGAATTAATAACTACTCAAATTCATAAAAGTAATTAAAATGCATTTTTCTTTGACTTTTTATATTTCTATGCCACTTTTCATTAAATTAATCACAAAGTGGCTTACAAACAATAAATAACAATAACATAATAGAACATGGATGCGGGTGGCGCTGTGGGTAAAAGCCTCAGCGCCTAGGGCTTGCCGATCGAAAGGTCGGCGGTTCGAATCCCCGTGGCGGGGTGCGCTCCCGTTGTTCGGTCCCAGCGCCTGCCAACCTAGCAGTTCGAAAGCACTCCCGGGTGCAAGTAGATAAATAGGGACCGCTTACTAGCAGGAAGGTAAACGGCATTTCCGTGTGCGGCTCTGGCTCGCCAGATGCAGCTTGTCACGCTGGCCACGTGACCCGGAAGTGTCTCCGGACAGCGCTGGCCCCCGGCCTCTTGAGTGAGATGGGCGCACAACCCTAGAGTCTGTCAAGACTGGCCCGTACGGGCAGGGGTACCTTTACCTTTAATAGAACATAATAGACTATCACTAATATAAAATCATATAGAATAATTAACAAATCATCAGTAAAACAATTACGTACAATCCCTAAAACACTATTAACAAAACGACTAAAAAAATAAGCTGAACAGCAGCAAAATTTATTTGGCCATCCCTGGACAAACAACAGGGAGATGCCTCTCTCTTGTACCAATTTCTAGAAATTAAGCAGAGTTCAGCAGGCCCAATATGACAAATGAGTATTTTGGGGGAATGCAAATAGATTTGTGTTTATATTCCAAGAACCAAAGGCCACTTCTGCGAATCAAATAGCAATATAAACCAACTTGCTAATGGGAATTGACTAAGCAGTTTCAGAGTCTTTCTCAGAACATTTTACAGCCTAGCTACCTATAAGATGTTGACATTTAATAATAACGTAAGAATTGTCTTACACTATCAAATACTGCAGTATGTCTCCAGCAGTGGCCAACTGATGGGAAGGTCACAAACGGTTCAAGATAGAGACATTTCCCTGTTGTTTGTCCAGGGGTGGCCAAAGATAATTTTGCTGCTGAGACAGAACAGCAAATTAGCACACAGACCCCTCCAGTCAAGGTGATTAATAATATTCAAGTCTGGCCAAGCTATTTTTGCGCCTGAAGCAGAAACCTCACAAGCATTTCTCAATGGGAGTAAAATGATGATGATGATGATGATGATGATGATTAATTAAAAATATAAGAATTTGCATGTCCTTTCATGACACCCCAAATCAGCTGCCAGTCGTGCTTGTCTCTTGCATCCAGTAATCAGAGGTATATTACCTATCAACTGAAAGATTTCATTAAGGATGCCATCCTATGCACAAGAGCAAGGGCCAGCAACCATTTTCAGCTGTGGGCCGGTCCACCATCCCTCAGACCATGTGGTGGGCTGGACTATATTTTTTTTTTGGGGGGGGGGGAGATGAATGAATTCCTATGCCCCACAAATAACCCAGAGATGCATTTTAATTAAAAGCACACATTCTACTCATGTAAAAACACCAGGCAGGCCCCACAAATAACCCAGAGATGCATTTTAAATAAAAGGACACATTCTACTCATGGAAAAACACACTGATTCCCAGACTGTCCACGGGCCGGATTGATAAGGTCTGGTGTAAAGGAAACCAGTGTAAATTAGGCTGGCATAAAGTGTCATCAGAACCCAAGTCCTGCTCTGCCTAAGCCTGACAGAGGCAAAACAAGCCTTTTAAACAGGATTCTTTGCTGAGTTTCCAGGACACATAACCAAGCTAAATAAGCTTAGGATCCAGCCTCTCTGGTCCCCACTGCCACCACACACACACACCCACACACACACACACAGAGAGAGAGAGAGAGAGAGCGCTCCCCTTTAAGGGGGACTAAACTGGCTTCAGTTTAGTCAAGTTTCATTGGCGTATTTTCAGCCGAGCAGAGGTTGGGGACTTAGCATTAGCTGAGCTGGGAATCAACCGGCTGGGCATCTGCTACATCTTAAGCTGCTCATCCTGGCAGATCTTACCAAAGGATTTCTCCCTTAAGCTCTCTTGGCTACTAGCTACTAGTAACAGCCTGTTGAACTACCCTCTTGGACCCTGTGCCACTCAGTCCAGCTTATTTGGATGACAATGGGGGTGGGCAGGACAGTGGTGATGTGAGAGCTGTGTGGATGTGTTGGTTGAGTCAATCTGCTAGTACAGCAAAGGGTCCTGACCTTTCTACTGGTATGCTGGTGTATCATCCAGGTAAACTGATGCTGGTGTTGCGAAGGCGGCTCATTGGCTTTGTCCCATCCCACTGACCACTGTTAACAGCCTTTGATAGGCTTAGCTTTCATACACTGACAAATTACCAAAAGAGACGTGCTCAAAGTATTTTCCACTTTGCTTTTTTAGAAAAGAAAGAAAAGTCAGCTGAATAGTCGAGGAAGCACGTCAAGTGCTGTTGATTTGATTCCCCCACCCCCCAAATAAAACACATTACTATTCCTTTATAATTTTTGCTTCTTTCTGAAGCACATGATATGTTCCCTTATATTATGCAAATTGACTCTTTCTTGCCTTCTGCATTAACGATACCTTAAAATTATGAGAGCAATGAATGCCTTTGTGCTCCAGAGTATTTTAAATATTAATTCAGCTTTAAAGGCCTGTTCATTTCTCCAATGAGTGTTTAAAATGAATGGGAAAATCTAATGTGGGAAAGAAAAGATTCTGCTACACTGACTTTTGCAGGGACATGTGGGAAATTGGTAGCCGAATTCTCCAATACCCAAACCTCATGTTTGACATGCAGGCAATGGCAATGGGATAATTTTGCAATGAATTATTCAGAAGACAAATAAGTCCCCTTGTCTTGGGAAAAGCGGTGGTGTGAATCCGCCTCTGAAAGTTCATCACCGTTAATGTGTGTCGGTTTACAACTGTGTGCTGGTGACAAGCAATAGAACAGGCTTCCTCAAACTCAGCCCTCCAGATGTTTTTGGCCTACAACTCCCATGATCCCTAGCTAGCAGGACCAGTGGCCAGGGATGATGGGAATTGTAGTCTCAAAACATCAGGAGGGCTGAGTTTGAGGAAGCCTGCAATAGAATAACACATGTTTCAAGTCATTTTTAACCATGCATTTTGACATCCAGCTGTGGAATGGACTTCAACAAGCAAGATCTGCCTTCCCCTTCCTATACTCCCCCCAAAATGTCCTTCATTGGATTGAGGTGAACAAGGGCTGCATGGAGTACCCACCTTATTACATCTTTACCCTAGTCTTTGACACTTGATAGAGAGATTTTAGGGCCTACATTTCTCTCTTAACTCTAATTTGTTTTAACATATTTTAATATTGTGTTTCTAAATTGTTGTTGCCTCTCCTGGGACCTCATGGTTGAAGGCAGGTAAGACAATGCGAGATGAAGAGAGGGAGGGAGGGAGGGGAAGAGAGATTTCTAAAAATGTAACTGAGTAAAATGCATAAAAAGCCCACTTCTTTGTATTATACAACTTTAATAAAATGAAGGGGGAAAGTCATAAAAGTCAACTATCCATCACAAGCAGAGCAATCCCCAAGCATTTTTAAATATTTCATAAAGATGTATAATTTGTATTCTTCCATATACAGTTGTATCATAAGAGAAAAATGACAGAGTACCACAATATTTGCATGTATGTGTGTGTTAAAAAAACAATAACCATACACAAACAGTGTGATTCTTCATGTTGGGATGTAATATAGAGAGTTACGTTCTCGGGGGGAAACAAACACACAACCTTTTCACATTTATCTCACTATGTAGTTCTCGTTTTTCAGGATGTATAGACTGTAAAATAACTTGGGTAATGCTGCCGTAATAATAGCAGTTGTAAATATTTAAACAAGCGTCTTTTCTGGAAGCAAAACAAAAAATGTAATGCCAAGCTCCGGACATGGCTGAAGAAACTGATTTTACCCTTTACTGAATGTTTAATTCTATTTTTATTTACTTATGTATTTTACATTTTGCCCTGCTTTCTGGCTCATGTGTGGTCTCTCATGGGAACTTTCAATACAACAGCAATGCAAAGATAAATAATTTAAAATATTCTGAAAAATAATTGGCAAATAACCAATCATAAAACAGTTATATAAAGCTATTTAATAGCCTGGTCCACAGTTTAATCAAACCATATAATTCAACTTTAAGTTCATATTTGGCAAAGCCCAGTGGCCGGCTCTGAGTCTTTTATTTTAGAGGGCAATCCTATGATAAGCTCTCCTGGGATAGGAATAAGAAGTCAAGAAATGCAACCTGGGAATGATGAATGACAGGAACAAAATGTCAGACCGACAATACTGTCTATTCTGACTGGTAGTGGCTATCCAGCTTTTTGTTGGTTTAAACTGGTTAAAAGGGAAAAATAATTGATATGGTAAAATAAAAAGGAGAATTCCCTAGGTGCCTAAATCCAGTTTGGGGGCAAGTGCTCTTTGGTGAGAGATCCCAAGCAGAGATTTAAAATTGCAACACATGCAACCATGTAAAGCATGGAAATATAGGCTGTAAGACCTTTAAACTATCCCCTTCTAAGTTGCTTCCAAAGTTCCTCTCTTCCCTTATCATAGAAAGAGACTACACGTTCGGTAAATTTTAAGTGGTGTACTTACAAACCCTTCAAAGGTCAGATTCATGTGCTTTTCCATACAGCAGCAAGAAAGACAGGCAATACAATTTTAAATGGTAAATGTTTCTAAATTATTTGTATAGAAAGTCTATTATAAACATAGAGACGTCTTGCTTAAGCCACATTCTCTAAGCTTGGAACATCCGTCTTGAACTTCCTTACTGGTAGGGTTCAATGATGCAAGTGAAAGAACAAAGAGTTTGGTAACCCTTCCTCTCAAGGTCAGAGGAAGTTACTTAGCTGTCCTGGCAGGACAGCTTACTCTATGATCTTAACTCCTTCATGCATTAATTAGAATTAAGGATGTTGGTTAATCAGAGGAGAAGATGGTGAAATGCAAACAGGGGACACAGAAAGGGCTGAACTCCTCAATGCCTTCTTTGCCTCAGTCTTCTCCGATAAAGAAAACAATGCCTGACCTGAAGAATTTGGAGCAAATGATTCAGCAGAGGAAACACAGCCCAGAATAACTAAGGAGATAGTACAAGAATACTTGGCTAGTTTAGATGTATTCAAGTCTCCAGGGCCAGATGAACTGCATCCAAGAGTATTAAAAGAACTGGCAGATGTGATCTCAGAACCACTGGCAGTCATCTTTGAGAATTCCTGGAGAACAGGCGAAGTCCCGGCAGACTGGAGGAGGGCAAATGTTGTCCCTATTTTCAAAAAGGGGAAAAGAGAGGACCCAAATAATTACCGCCCAGTCAGTCTGACATCAATACCAGGGAAGATTCTGGAGCAGATCATTAAGCAAACAGTCTGTGAGCACCTAGAAAGGAATGCTGTGATCACCAATAGTCAGCATGGATTTCTGAAAAATAAGACATGTCAGACTAACCTGATCTTGTTTTTTGACAGAATTACAAGCCTGGTAGATGAAGGGAATGCAGTGGATGTAGCCTACCTTGATTTCAGCAAGGCATTTGACAAGGTGCCCCATGATATTCTTGTAAAGAAGCTGGTAAAATGTGGTCTTGACTATGCTACCACTCAGTGGATTTGTAACTGGCTGACTGACCGAACCCAAAGGGTGCTCATCAAAGGTTCCTCTTCATACTGGAGAAGAGTGTCTAGTGGGGTGCCTCTGGGTTCTGTCTTGGGCCCGGTCTTATTCAACATCTTTATCAACGACTTGGATGATGGACTCAAGGGCATCCTGATCAAATTTGCAGATGACACCAAACTGGGAGGGCTGGCTAACACCCCAGAGGGCAGGATCACACTTCAAAACGACCTTGACTGATTAGAGGACTGGGCAAAAACAAGATGAATTTTAACAGGGAGAAATGTAAAGTATTGCACTTGGGCAAAAAAAAATGAGAGGCACAAATACAAGATGGGTGACACCTGGCTTGAGAGCAGTACATGTGAAAAGGATCTAGAAGTCTTGGTTGACCACAAACTTGACATGAACCAACAGTGTGACGCGGCAGCTAAAAAAGCCAATGCAATTCTGGGCTGCATCAATAGGAGTATAGCATCTAGATCAATGGAAGTAATAGTGCCACTGTATTCTGCTCTGGTCAGACCTCACCTGGAGTACTGTGTCCAGTTCTGGGCACCACAGTTCAAGAAGGACACTGACAAACTGGAACGTGTCCAGAGGAGGGCAACCAAAATGGTCAAAGGCCTGGAAACGATGCCTTATGAGGAACGGCTAAGGGAGCTGGGCATGCTTAGCCTGGAGAAGAGGAGGTTAAGGGGTGATATGATAGCCATGTTCAAATATATAAAAGCATGTCACATAGAGGAGGGAGAAAGGTTGTTTTCTGCTGCTCCAGAGAAGCAGACACGGAGCAATGGATCCAAACTACAAGAAAGAAGATTCCACCTAAACATTAGGAAGAACTTCCTGACAGTAAGAGCTGTTGGACAGTGGAATTTGCTGCCAAGGAGTGTGGTGGAGTCTCCATCTTTGGAGGTCTTTAAGCAGAGGCTTGACAACCATATGTCAGGAGTACTCTGATGGTGTTTCCTGCTTGGCAGGGGGTTGGACTCGATGGCCCTTGTGGTCTCTTCCAACTCTATGATTCTATGGTTACATGAGGCTGATTCATCCCACACTTTTCTGGCATGGAATAGTCCCAGCCCTACCAGGAGATGCCAGGGATTAAATCTAGGACATTCTGCATGAAAAAACAGATACTCTACAACTGAACTATGCCTTTCACAAACTCTTTGAACCAGCTTTATGGGGAGATTGAAGTTTTGCTACAAAGCAGACCCAAACTGAACTGCTGATTATTGAGATTTTAGCCCCCCCCCCCCCCCCAAAAAAAGCCACATCCATGGGTAACAAGAATTAGAATTTAAACCAAACAGGTATCAGAGTTGAGTTTGTTTGTTTTTTAAAAATACATTTCTAATATTAGGAATGGCTTCCCTTTTCTACTTTTACTCCCCTTCGCAGTTGTGTGGGATTCAGTAATGTTTATATTTTCTACTTGCTGAAGGATTCAAACTGTTTCTGAAAAGATTTCCTTGACAGCCAAAGATGCACTGTCTGTATTATGACTTCAGGATCCCACCCCCTCAACACACACACACACACACACACACACACACACAGTGTCTTATCATGAAAAGCACAGTCATCAATCATTTCAGGAAACTGACTTATATTCTCCACACTTTGGTACTTAACTGGATTACAGAGCAATTTTTTTTTTTTACTCAAACTTGAAAACTGCAATAGAAGTAATCAAATTGTTCTAGTCACATTTTAACCGTGGTGAATAGATGACACAAACTAGCCTTCCTTATCTTGCTACCAATGAGGCTTAGCACATCTTTATTCATGAAACACCACAGTAGGTTCACTAGGGAGATGTACCAAGCTGGAAGATCAGTGTTGTTGTTAGTTGTTGTTATTTCCTCACTCCCAACCCCTTCCTCAGTGTGGGGATGTCCCCCCCCCTTCAACTGCAGTGTCTTTGGAGTGATCATATTTTTGGAATAATCTTTGCATCCTCTTGAATTTTGAAACTGGGCTCCCTGTTGAAAACGAATAAACCTTTTTTTTGACAATAAACAAGATTGGCAGTGTAATGGGCAACTGTTAGTTGTATTTCTTTCTTTCAGACTGCCAGCTTAAAAAACAAAAAAAAGCCCCCCAAACTGCAGGTGCATGCGTAGGCTGAAAGTAGTTGAGCTCTAAATTGCTCCTCCTGGATCAAATAGTGCTATGCTTAGCTTTGGCAACTTCAGCCACTTTAATAAGGAATTGTTGGTTGTTTGATATGGTGGTTAAGAGAACAATAATAAAGGAAATCCTCTGGTTTGCAGTTAAGCAGAGTGCCTCAGGCTAAATTCCCACTCACACTGAAGAAAATTTCACCCCCCTTTTATTTTCATGTGACTTATAGCTCCGAGCGCTTAACACCTACCATGCATGCTGATTGCAGATAAAAGCTTATGCCACCAGCCTCACACCTCTTTGCTTCCAGTCAGTGCATAGAGGGGAAAGGCTTGCCCCCAGTTTTTCCTAAACCATAAGTAGCTCTATAGTGCTCAGATTGCTACAGCACAGAGCCGTGGTAACCGCCAAGCACCACAAAGGGAGCTGTGACATAGTGAACTCCTCAGGGGAACAGTGTTTCAAACTTTGCATTCATGCCCACCTGCCTGTTACCAGCCTGCTTATTCTCATTCAAGTTATTCAGTGTAATAAGTTAAATTATTAGTCAGTGCAGTTTCCAGGACTGTTTTTTTTCAAGGGAGGAGGCTGTAAGATATGTTTATGCAGTTGCCATGTAGTGGCCAAAAAGCAAAGGTATTTCTTCAGAAAAAGTTGAAACCGAACATGCTCCAGACTTGTGTTCTTTGGAGTAGTTCCAAGATGGATGGCAGACTAAAAGCTGTAGAAACCAAAAAATAAAGCCAGCAACAGTTCTTCTTTAGTGGTGTAGCCTACATACATTATATTAGGCATGGTGATGAGGGGCGTAGCAAGGGGGGATGCGGTAGGTGCGGCTCGGCCCGGGTGTCCCCACTTAGGGGGATGACAAAATGGTGGGTGGCACTCACTGTGGGGCTGCAGCACCCCCGAGCCATGCATGTTGGGCGCCCGCAGGCTCCACACTGTCTGCCCGCTGCCTCCCCCCTAGCTGTAGGGTGGCTGAGGCCCCGTGGTGCCCTACCCCTATGGGCGTTGAGCCCCCTGTCCCTACGGGTGCCACATGCCCCGCCCTGCCCCGCCCCTATGGGCAGTTCACCCTGCTCCTATGGGTGATTCGCTCCGCTCCTGTGCACTCTGCCCCAGGTGCCCAAGAGGCTTCCTCTGCCACTAAGGTGATAGAACAAAATACCCTCAATAGGCATCCTTCCCATGTGGGGCCAGCTCTTTGCCACTGCTAATTTGCTCTCTTTTTCCCTCTGGGACACTCAGCCCATATCATAGCCCAGAGAGATACTCAGCCCATGTTATAGCTCAGAGAGATAGGGAAGACTGAGGAGAGGCACCTGTGACCACATTGCTCCATTCAGTCTGTTACAGAGGGCTTACCTGCTCCCACACCCAATATTTTATTCAAGTTGGCATCCCTGCAACTCTCCATTACAAAGATGTCTGCAAATGTGACATTAACCCCACCATGTGGGAATCCCTTACAGATGACCACAGTGCCTGGAGGCAACCAGTCAGGTTATGTATCCACAGCAGTGACCAGAAGAGGTATGACTGCTGGGAGGAGTGCAGAGAGAAGAAAAACCATGGTATACCTGTGTCAGCACAACCCCAGCTGCAACAAAATGGTTTCACTTTACCTCCAAAGGTGTACTCTTGTCTCCAAACAACCAACCAATGAGAATGAAGTAATCATTGGGCAGCAGGTTAGACTTTTGTCTCTCTAAGGCTTTGGGCTATTTGTTTCTTTGATTTGTACATTCAGATACTTTGCCAGTGGCCTTAGAGAGCAACATATAGTCATCCTGTGGATATTAATCTTTCAAGGAAAACACTCTTCTGTCTGACACAGCACCAATGTTTCCCTCTGAGCCAACTAAACAAGTGTAAGATGGTTCAATTTAATATGACCCCTTGGGAGACACTGTGCCTAAGAAAAGTGAAATGGGTGTGATTTTGTCACCGGCAGGAGTTTGGAGCTTGTTTTGGCTCCCCCCACCCATCTTCTGGTAAATTGCTAGGTGTAGCAAAGGAAATCACAAAGTAGCTCTCTCAGCCTCTGAGCAAATTTGGCAGCCCTTTTTTCTGTCAGAGATGATGTCTGACAGATCACTGCAAATTCAGTGTTTCTCCCCCACCCACCCAACTTTAATGCTGGTTCTTCATTGAACGGATTGGAAATGGAAATGCAGACTAAAAATAGGCTTGGATTAGAAGGCTCTTTTCTTTTAGGTGTCCAGCTTGCCTTTAACTTTGCCCTCCCGCCTGGGCTGCAGAGACCTTTCAACAATTACAACACTTCCATTTGCTACCCACAGCTGCCTCTATTAGTCTCAACAAAGTTTAAAATCCCTGTTTGATCTCCAGGTACAGCAGGGAGCAGATAATTTTTGTTACTGTTCCATAGTGCTCAATAGTCACCAAGTAGAGGGCCCACAGGCGAAATATGTAAATTCACTCATTATTTCACTGCTGCCATAAAATCTTGCATTAACTGTAGGCTTGACTATAGACACTGTGCTTGTGCTGTCTCCAGCAATGCATGATGTTGATTGTCACTCCTATGGAAGTAAAAACATTACCTTCTTGTTCTTTTCTTCTTTGCTTGTCTAGGAGGCGCACAAGATATCTCTGTGCTGGGAAACTTGGCAGCACCAAGGTGAGGGATGTGACATGGTTGCAGGTGATTTGGGGAACATGCAGATACAGGAACTTCACCTGGGAGCAGAACAAATAGCACACTACAGCAGGGGCACCGACTTGCCCCCACACTGCAGGGGCACACCACATGGCGTGTTATGTTACACATCATGTGACATGTCCCACCCCCACCTAGCTGCATGAGCGTTCGCGCACCAGGCCAGGACATGTGGGCATCCCACAGCTGCTTGCATGCTGGGTGGGGAATGGGGAGCATGGAGCTGGGCTCTGGGCTCAGCCTCCTGCTCCCTGCATGACATCGTGAGGGGGGGAAGAGGAGGAGCAGGGCCGCCGGGCTACGCACTCTGCCTCCTTTGCCCACATCACATAGGCAGAGAGGAGGAGGCAGAGAAGGACCACAGGATTTTGGGGGAGCCCAGCCCCCTCCTTGAAAAAAATTTGGGGGGCCGAAGACCTCTCAGCCCCGCCCCCTTGGCGGGCCTGCACTACAGGCATTGCTGAGGTAAGAAGTGAAAAAGTTAGGACGAGAAAGCAGAAAGAGTGGAATACTCTTTGTGAAAGGATGACCTTAAGGTAGGATGGGCATAGCTTGAGGGTCACATTCTTTTGAACAACTTCATGGGCTGATGTGTTGTTTTTCTAAAAATGCTTTTTATCTGAAAAAAAGGTTTAGGGGTACCCTCATTTTCCTACTCACGTTGAAATAGTGCCCCTCAATGAGGCCAAACTTAGATTCACAAAATGTTTAGGTGTATGCATACCTCTGTGTCCCCCCAGAAAAAAACCCCACTGAGAGCAACAGATGTGACTCTTAGAGTAGGCGAGGGTAAGGGTGCCACCTTGTCCGCCACAGGCAGCAAAAGGTCTCTGCCCTGCCCTGCCAGTGTGGCCAGTGGTCAGGGAGGATGGGAGCCATAGTCAGGGATGATGGGAGTTGTTGTGCAACAACATTTGGAGGGCAATAGGTTCCCCAGCTCTGTATAAAAGGCTCTATGTGCAATGCCTACATAAAGCCAAGTTGGCATCTCACACACACAGCTCAAATGCAAACCCAGCAACTGTTTAGAGATTGTCAAACACATTTCACTTGAATTGCCATCTATTTGGTGACAGGTAAGCACTTATTTTTCCTGCCCAAACTTTTGATGAACTAAGATGATATTATTTGTTATCCCTGTGCTGCTCAAGCTGCTTGTGTTCATTATAGTTTTGTTTGTTTGTTTCTTGGTATTTATTTGTGATTTACACGGTATTGCACAGTAAATCATTTCAGACCTTTGAGTAACAAGTAGTTTGCTGGTATTCAGCAAATTCAGCAGGGCTCTTTCTATGTACAAATCAGTGTTGAGGAAAAGCCACATTGAATCTCTGTGTCTTTCTCAAGTAATTAAAACTGCAAGAAATGGATTGGTGTGCATGTAGAAAGAGACATTTTTGTCTTTTCTTTTGGTCATCTCTCTTCATTGACTTTCTCCACTGTTTTTTTACAACTAATTTGGAGACATTTTGTCAGGGCTTCTATGCACAAGTCTCTGAAGTAAACACTAGAGAGAAGCTTTAATTGATAGGTTTAAAATAATTAGAAAGCAACGGTGCACAGTGGGGCATCTTAGGACTAAAGGCTAACAAGGAGCCACAGCTCCAGACAGTAAAGTGATCATTATGAAAACTAGGAGATAAAAAACACGACATTTTGAAAGTTTTTTAAAGATAAAGAAATGAAAACTTGCCATCTATCTATCTATCCATCTATCTATCATCTATCTATCTATCTATCTATCTATCCATCCATCCATCCATCTATCTTGTGTGTGCCTATGTGTGCACACAAGATTGTTCCCTTTGCTACAAATCCAATATCTCTAGTCACCCCACTTTATTAAAGAGTAAAGTAAAATAACAAGATTCTCATTACACTTTTATCGAGTTTAAAAGACTTACCGTAAATGCCAGATTGCTTAAAAACAACTACCTCTGAGAATTAGTCAACAAATTTTATGTGACTACAGATCATCTCAATTTTTTTTCTGTGCCCAGGAGAGATGCTGATATTTGAGCCCTTTGTTCACACAAGCAGCCGGCCATATGGTGACCGCTTGAAAGCTGCTTCAGGTGGCACTCACCACATGAAGCCACTCATTTTGCCGTACAGCTGTATACAATTGTTTGAAATTTTGAGGTGGCAACACTGATTCTGTGTGCCAGGCAGTAGACCCACATATAAATAGCTGCATGCAAATAGGCCATGGGCAGCAGCCTTCCGGGCACTCGTGAAAATAACCACTTTGCAAGCTGTTTATTTTTGTAAACTGGACTTAATTCAGGTTGACTTGGTATTCCATGGAAAATGCTTCTGGTTGTGGGCATGCCTAGACTATTCAAGGCTTTCTCTCCATTCTCCAGCTGTTTTGGGCTACATTTCCCCCAGCTAGCACCTTCAGTGCTCAGGAGGAATGCTAGGAGTTGTAGTCATCAACAGTGAGAGGGCACTGTGTTGGTCACCCCTACTCTAGAAGGTAGAAAGAAGCTTCAAATGTACCTGGAATGCAAGAAGTATGTTTAATATATTGTAAATGATAATGGTAAAATAGTGACTGAGTTATAAAACGTGTTATCAGTGTGACCTTATTACCTGAAAAACAACAACAACAGAAGATGATTTACATTGCACTTCTCTTTGAGTTTTCCTTGCCAGATTATTTTGTTGTGGGAGAAGGAAATCTGACAGAATTAGCCACACTTCCTTGCTGACAGATGCTAGTTCACTGACTGAGCCAATTTCTTCTCCCTGGCTAGTGGGTAACCTTGGCAAAGCACTGGATCTCAGTCTGCTAGATGTTCTTGTATAAATCATATGTGGAGATTAATAATGTTTAGAACTTCGGAAATATGGAAGTTCAGATGCTTTCAAAGCATGGATTAGAAATGTAAAACAAGTGGGAATGAGATCTAAAAGGGGTCTCTCTATTTGACCTAGCAGAAATGAAAATCCAGGCAAGAATTATTATCTGTATTAAATTTTATCCTTTCAATATGTAAGTTCTATATATGTTACATGCGATTTATGTAGTACTCTAAAAGATGTAGCTTTTATGTATGATTCTAGGTAGCAATGTGATTTTATACAGTATTTTATACTGTTGGGTTTTGTACTGTACTTATTTGTCTTATAGGTAAATGGCCTATGGCCCAGACATTAATAAACTTCATCTACATCTAAAAGGGATTTTGCAGCCTCTGACTTTGGAATCAATTCCACTGACTTCTCTGTACCCCCAATAATTTGAGTATTGCTGCACAGGGCAGCTGTCTATGTTATAAGGCACAGGAGCACTCTTGAAAGTTCCTCTAGACATAGTAACAGAATGTTTTAGATACATAACTAATTATGAGTCAAGCATAAGAACATGAATCATCATTCTATACAGCACCTGATCAACGTGCATTGCACATATTGTGCAGAATGATGTGGAGATGTGTGCATGTAGGAGGACAAATCATTATATGATCCTGTCTTTATGCAGGGACTGGACATTCTTAGGCAGCAGTACTGCAGGTGGGGGGAAAGTACCGGTACATGTAGCCATAGCTGATCATTAGGTCTATGCCCCAGATCTGGCCAAATCCTGGATCCTGGACTGATTTGAGTTACCTGAGATTTGGACTGATTAGCTGGAAGTAACCCCAGATCATTCCAAGTTGGATAAGGTCCACCCAGAGTGATCTGGGGCTAATGTCGAGAAGAGAGGCTGAAGAAGAGGAAGTAGCCAGTGTATATCTCCTTCTTTCCGCCCTTCTGGTTACTTAAAGAGCTTAAAGTTTTTTAAAAATGGAGTGGGTGGGAAAATGCCTGGAAAATGCAGTTTTCATTGGAAGTTTCTGAGAAAGTGGCTAGATAATAGCTGAAGAATTTGACACTTTTCCTCTCACCTATATGGCAATAGGAGGAGCTGCTCCAGTGTTGAAAACAACCCTCCAGCTTGTGGGTCCAGTTCAATATAGCTGAAAAACCTCCTGTTTTGTGTAGATTTATTTCAAAAGACCAACAATAGTTAACAACACAACCCTAAGTATCAGCTTTGTTCATTAAATATTTGAACGAATCTACTTCACATCCACATTGAGTTGCATTTAGCTGTAGAAACAGCTTGCCATTGTCAATGATTCATTGCTTTGTTAGAAGAGTGGGATGTTTGAAATCAATTTAAATCTCATAATTTCAGTTTTAATTGGAATGAACATCATTGAGTCGTGGAGCATTTAGGAATTTTTGAATAGGCATCTTCAGTAACATTAGTCACAGGGTGATTTTGGGTCTTTTAAACAATTAATTTGTCCTTTGAAAGTGACTTTTTATTTCATTTTGTTTTTACTAGCATCACATGAGCTTATTAAAAATATTTTTAATAGGCTCCCATATCTTCATAGAACTTCACATCTTAATCAGCACATATACAGAGAATGCCAAAGTGCAGGATAAACTGCAGGTGGGTGAGACCTTTGTGCTCTGGATCCCTTTTCTTAATTTCTCAGAAAAATCTCAGAGTGAAACTGAAAAATGCCCATGCCATCCATCACTATAGCCACCAACCTCTCTCATACAAACTAGAACATTCCTAATATCACTGCTTCCATAGCTACTGTGTGGTGAAATGCCAAGGACATTTTGTTTCTTAGAACAGTCCTCTTACGCAGCTCCAATCATTAAATAGTCAGGTAGTTCTGCTTTTAAATTAGTATTGCACATGCTTCAAGTTGTCCAGCTGAATGCTAAATTATACTTGCATAGCTAGTACACATCCTGCACCTGCATCCACTTCTGGACACCTGTCTGATTTTGCCCATCCATAAAATGAAATCTATGCAAGTTATTCAATAACCAACAACCCAAAATAGGTCTTGTTTGTGGGTTAGTGGCAACAGCCTTCTAGGGCTGGTAGAGACCACAAGCAGCAGCAAGCATACATTTTGTTCAAACTTCATCAAAACAATCAAACATCCCTTTCATTATTAAAGAAGCTTGGTTCAAAAATACAAGTTTAAGAGAGTTGTGTTCAGTTTTCACTTGATATGCCCCATCACATTGCATCAGCTTAAACCAGTCATCCTCTATTGCATCTTCTGATATTTGATAAGATGCGTCCTGGCATGACTGATCTAGCTTGATACCAAGCAGAGCAGTGAACATGCCAGGTCAAGAAATATATGGCATATAATGGGGGAAAGGAAAGCTAAGCTTGATGTTCTGTATGTTGTTTCATAAGGAAAAACTCCAAAGTGATAAATCTCAACCAAGAAAGGAGGATGGAACAAAAAGGAAAAAAGAAATGAAGTTGCTTGAAACAGTACCAATATATCTGCTTTGTTTCTGTTGAATTCCTTGCTCTTTTCATTATGAGTTTTAATGCACTTTGTTTTGACATTGAAGAGATTGAGGTGGAATAAATTGCAGGAGAAGAAACATATGTGTTCTTATATTCCCATTGCAGATCTGATTGTAGATTAATAAAGTTGAGACTTTCTTTAACATTCTTACATATCTGCCTCATCTTAGGTCCAGGGTAACTGAAGCCTTATATCACAGCTCAACCACCGAAATCACCTGTAGGAACACTGTTGGTCATGCACCAAGTTGGCAAGGCTCATTTGGGAGTAACAAGAAACTGAGTCCTTAGAGTTATCAACCTAGTCTTCTGGAATACTTTGCCAACAGAAATTCAACAGGCACCTTTTCTTTCAACTTCTAAACACCTTTTAAACAATATGAAAGCCAAAACAGCCATTCTAGAGCAACTGAATTGAAGTGTAGTTGGAATCCATGTATATACTCCCTGTAAACTATCAGAGTAGGCTAAGTAAAGGAAAGTGCTCTCTGACTTATGTCAGTCACATAATGGGTGGCTTGTGGAAACTATATTGCGGAAGGGGGTTAGTGGTAGAAAACTATACTTAAACTTTAGTACAAAATGTTGTATACTTTTCTGGTGAAATTTCTGTCACTATTGTAAGGTATGCATCAAGCCCTGAGCATTTGGCAAGAAAGAAAGAAATGTCCATGTTAAGATTTTACCTCAGAATACACATGCTTCCATTTTGAGCTTTATTTCTGTTGTGGAAGTACTTCAACAGTGTTGATACCCCTATAACTTAGCAAACGATGCCTAAACACTGTATCAGGGATCAGCATACTTTTTCAGAAGGGGGCCAGTCCACTGTCCCTCAGACCTTGGGGGGGGGGGGGACAGACTATATTTTGAAAAATAAGTAAATGAATGAATTCCTATGCCCCACAAATAACCCAGAGATGCATTTTAAATAAAAGCACACATTCTACTCATGTAAAAACACCAGGCAGGCCCCACAAACAATCCAGAGATGCATTTTAAATAAAAGGACACATTCTACTCATGGAAAAACATGCTGATTCCCGGACTGTCCATGGGCTGGATTTAGAAGGCTATTGGGCCTGATCCAGCCCTGGACTTTAGTTTGCCTACCCATGCACTATATTTTATATAAAAAGCTAAAATTCTTCAAAGTATTTATCAGAAACATTTGAAATTTGAATGTTTTTACTTTACTTTATTCTTTGTTAAAAAAAAATCCAACAGTTCATCTTTCATCGTTCTCACCCAGGGACAAATTAGCATTATGCCAAGCATGAAGAAATATCTTTATTAAGGACATAAAATGTGGCAGGTAAAAGTGAGAGAAAGGAAATCTGCCCCTTTTACATTTAAATTATAGAGCAAGTCACACAGAAGTCGTAGGTGCCACACTGTCTAAAATACTGGGTTCCCAGTTTTGCTTTATGTTAAGATTGTTCAAAATCTGCAAATCTGCACTGCCTAAGCACAGTGGATAAAACACATGGCGTCAACGAGAGCAAAGCCACACAATATTTGAAAAGGAAGCCTTTGGGGATATGAGAAGGTTGAACCATATAAAGGAATAGGTACATGAACCAGGGAAGAAAGGAAGCAATTAAGGAGGATGAGGCATTGCAAGCTCCTTCCCACGGCTTCCTCTGTTCTGAGGGCCAATGAAAAGAAATCATTTTGCATCTCTGCTATTTTTCAAGTAATAAATGTGAGTCATTATGTAATGTCTAGCTTGAACACTTGCCTGAAGGGTTAGGTGTGTTTGCACATTGTCGGTTGGCTGTTATGATACGGCTTGTATTTCCTTAACAATCAATGACATCTTGTCTGCCTCGTAGACCATTAAAAGTAGGCCATACCGGCAATGACTGACATACTCGACGGAAACATAAAATTCAACTCTGGGTTTGAATGACAAAAAGGAGATAAAAGCTGTATCAGACTTGGTCCTTCTGTGCTCTGCTTGTCATTCAAGGACCAGCAGCTAGAGGCCTGCACATATTTACTAATTACATTTCTGTGTTGCCCTTTCTCATGGGAGCTCAGAGCAGTGTTCGTGTTTCCATGTTTCTCTCACCGCCCATTTTATCTTGACAACAACCCTCTGGGGAAGGTGAGGCTGAGAGTGTATGTCTGGTCCAAGGGCACCCCATATATGTGCACTCAGACTGAAATTTATCAAGATAGTCAGTTTCTTCCAATAGTGGCTGCAGGCGGACTACCACTACCCTCTCAAACGGCTTGACAAAAAGGTGGGTATTTGTCACTGAATGGCAACTGTCATATTCCAGGTTCCAGGGAGAGGGTCGCTGTTTTTTTTGGAGGGGAGGTTAAGGAGTGCTTGCAATACTGCCAACTGAGGCATCAGGCACCACCCCCTCATGCAAAGACGAGCCAACCCAGCCAAACCCCCTGCCCAGCTTGAATAAACCATGCTGAACGAGGGTCAAGAGAGCATGTTGTGGCCCAAATCATGAAAGACACTTTATTGGCATACCTTTTCCTTTTCGAATAGGAAATGACATGTACTGTATTTGGGGAGGGATTCCTATGTGGAAGTGGGTCCCATGCTGTGCTGTATCGTATAAATCAGGCTTATGCCTGATGAGCAATCACCTATGAGCAATTGCCATTGACCATGAACAATTTGTTCTTTATTGTTCTACATTAATAAACACACTTTTTATTATTCTGCTTATGTTTGAATTACTATATCGAGTAAGTAAATACACAGTTGTGCTGAAAAATCCCTTTGATGCATAGTTGTTTGCCGACAACAGTCAATGACAAAAACAGAAATGTGGAGCTGCTTTCAGGAAAGGACACTGTTTGTTTGTTCATTGTGATTGTTTTAAAATCCACTCCACTTCCCAGTGGGGAGGCGTTGCGGTGGACTGCCTGGCCATCCACTCCCCTCCAGGGGTGGGGGATGAAATCCCGCGTCACCCAGAGGTTCCTGGCCACATCATTGTCCAGCCAGCCAAGCCACTGGCTTGGGGGGGGGGCATGGCAGGGCACCATTTAAACTGAGGTGCGAGCCGGAGAGCTTCCTTTTGGCTCTCTTCCTCGATCTCCCTCCCTATTTTCAAGTTTTGACATTGGCCTTGCTATGGATGATGGGGGAGGGGAGGTGTGGCCATCACCTGCCCCTCCAAGCTTAAGGGTATTCCGTTAAAGGATTCCGGGGGTGTGGATTTTGTCCGAAGCCTGGGGTGGGGCTAGGGGCATGCCATGACCCATTGGGAACCCAGGGGGAGCTCGAGTTGGTTTGCATCGACGGGGCTCCCCCTACCGGTGGTTGACCCTTACTAGACTCCCTGCGTGACGGGCAGGGGTCAGATATAGTGGGGTCAATTCCAATGCCTAAGCCAATACTGCTCACATTCTGTAACCAATAAAGTTGTGGCCTAAATTTGCCCAATAACCATTAAACTAATATCCATGTCCTTGTGTCTTATTCTTCAACAAGGGGGTGGCTTTGGGGTCTCGACATGCAAACACATTTCCCCAAAATGTGTTGAGGAAAAATCTGTTTTCTAAATTTGCCTGGATTGATATTTATGTTTCCTTTGTCTTAACCAGTTTTTGTTTAATAAAAAAAGATTGGCAAGTTTTTGTTTTTGTTTTTTAGTATTTATTTATTTATTTATTTATTATACTCCTATCTGACTTGGTTTGCCCAGCCACTCTGGGCAGCAGTGAGGGAACCAGCAGAAGACCCTTGAAGGAGGACCTCAGAAATACTGAAACTCTCATCTCCACATCAGCACAATCCTTATCTTTATGGATGAAAGCCTCACATAAGCATGGCTACTCAGAGGAAAGCCCCCTTGAATTCAACTGATCTTGCTCCCAGGTTGATGACATAGAACTTCAGTCTAAATTTCTCTATACTTTCTACTGTACATTAGAAATCTTTTAACATGGTTAGAAACCATGCGCAAGGAACATATGAAGTGGGAACATTGCCAGAGCAGAAATCAGTGGCTGAGAGCAAGAAAATTCTTCTTGAACTCAGATTAAAATATGAGAAGAATTCAGGGGTTCATCTCAGAAAGAAGGTCAGCATTACAATTCATTGAGACGTATTTTAGTCCGAGGAACATAACGAATCTCAGCACTATCATTAGTTCCCAAGAAATATTTCAAGTCATTTTGTCCACCGAATAGTGGGTGTTAAGAAGGTTCCCATTATATCTTGACTCCCAAATTATTCTGCAAAGAAAGCTCAGTTTCCATCAGATTGTAGACTGTTCAGTAATTTCTAGGTTCCCCATGTTCTCATGGTCCCAACATCATACATCAAGGCCTTGCACCCCTAAGTAGGTGTAGGGTCAGTCTATATCTACATTGAACCTCAGTGATTTCTGATAAATTCTAGTCCAGTCTGCAATGGATGAAGAAAAGCATATGCCAAAATCTGCCTTTGAAGTTCATGGTTTCCTTGATTCTGGTGCATTATAGTTCTAAATTCCGTTTTTTTTAAAAAATCAAAAATCACCAGTTAACATCAAGAGGTTTATATTGCTTTATTTATTTATTTAAAGGTTTTATATCCCATTTTACATTTACAATAAGTAAAACAAAAGGAAAGAAATAACAAAGTGAGTCACAACATAACATACAGAACATCATCCAACAAAAATCAGTAATCAGTGCAGGTTATCTTGCATTATATTTTGCTCTAGGACTACATTACATTATGCTCTTGTTAACTGCTCTAACATTATGCTTTAGGTCTGTATAAAAGCCTTTAGGAGCTGGCATATGTCAGTGACACAACTGTGCATCAGAGCCTAGAAGCCTTGATAGTTTTTGAAAGGAATGTGAAATATAGTTGTGGTTCTTAACTTTTTCTTTTGGGTACCAGAAAAGATGTCCGGATTTTTCTTGAATTTGTTGAATCAGAACCTATCTCTCCACCTTCCCAAAATCTATTGTAACTATTCCATTGTCAGAAGAGATCCCTTTCCTATTCATTCTCCAGTGAAGCCCTCCTTATTTTGTCTGTGCAGCAAGTAAAATTTAAGTGGATTTTTTCAGAATTACAGCTTAGTAAGATCAAGCAGCCAGAAACTGCCAGGTCAGCCATATTCTTAAAAAGGGACTTGGAAAAGGTAAATTCAAAGTGAAGGAGTTGAAACATAGATATATGGAATTTAAAATATACATTTAAATATAACTGAAAGAAAATAGTTCAGTAGTGGTTGTGGGAAGGTAGCTAAAAGTCTAGGTGTTTGATTAAACCAAACCTATTCAAATGTCAGTTGTGTGATGAATGTAGTTGGAAATTTCCCAGTGCATATTATTTTTCAAGATATTAAGTTTTGTTACTATTCTACTGCAAGCAATCCAACCTAAGGAAACTCTCCAGTTATGAATATAATGTTTAGAACATTCTGCTCTGTTGTCTTATTGAATATAGAGAAGGGTGGCCTGATCATGTCTCTTATGGGCTCCAGTAATGATTGGTCCATGACACCTAGGACTGCAAAGATAGAGGAAGACTTATCTTAACTAGAGCTGATCTGACACTGAATACACCCTTCTAAATAAACCTATAAATCTCATAAGAAAAATATATATTCAAAATTAGGTAAACGTATTAGGTAAAAAAAACCCCAACAGATTTGTAGCCTGTGTTGTAGCTTTTTAATAACATTATTTGAATCCATGATGGACTAGCTGGTGGCATTGCATCAGAAGTGGTTCATCTGGTGGGATGGAGTTTCAGTACCAGCTTTCTAGAAGTGATGTACCTACCATTTATCAAGAAGGGGGGGGGACAAGATGGTGGAGAGGTTGGGACTGTGTGTCAGATTGCTTCTATTTTTGTGCACAAAAAGCTCCTACATCCCAATCTTCCTCCTGGCAAGTGGCAACACTGGCAGGAAGCTAGCATTGCAGCTCCACTCCATCAAGCAAGCCACTTCTGCACTTCATGTCTCCACTCTTGGCCTTTTTGCCTTCCTCTGGTGGCCAGACACAACCACTGTACTCAGAGTTCATAACCGTACAGTTATATTCATGCAGTTTCTATTTTGATTAGTATAGGAAGAAGAAAGTGTGCTAATTGTCCTGCTCCAAAGGACTTCAAAGAGTGTCAAAACAGATTATTCTTTTCCCCCTAAACAGGCAAGCAAAGAAAAACTGGCAGGCATGGTGCAATATGTAATAATATGTGTGCTGGCATTATGATATGTGTGGAATCAGATGCTGCATACTTACATGCAGTTATGTTAAGATGCAGGGACACGGGTGGCACTGTGGGTTAAACCACAGAGCCTAGGACTTGCCAATCAGAAGGTTGGCGGTTCGAATCCCCGCACCGAGGTGAGCTCCCGTTGCTCGGTCCCTGCTCCTGCCAACCTAGCAGTTCGAAAGCACGTCAAAGTGCAAGTAGATAAATAGGTACCTTTCCAGTGGGAAGGTAAACGGCATTTCCGTATGCTGGTCTGGTTCACTAGAAGCGGCTTAGTCATGCTGGCCACATGACCCGGAAGCTGTACGCCGGCTCCCTCAGCCAATAAAGCGAGATGAGCACCAGAACCCCACAGTCAGTCACGACTGGACCTAATGGTCAGTGGTCCCTTTACCTTTACCTTTATGTTAAGATGCTGGCCCTCCCTGCCCTCCACATTTCAAGTAAATATATATATATCTACATATAAAAGTTACAAAATTTCATTGCAGAGGTTCTGCCCTTCACTAGCTGCAACTGCAGAAGCCTTCCGTATAGCAGATAAACTTCTCAAACAGGTGATATTTGAAGGATAGCTGGTTGTATATCTCAGGTGAATGGATTATAAAAGATGTGGTGCTCTCTGATAGGCTAATACAATAAAGTTAGTTTTCACAATCTATTTCCACACGAAGTTGAGATGAAGCTCAAGGCTGTAATTCTACAGAGTATGTAGTCAAGCCTGTGGTCATCAGAGCATGGGCAGGGGTTTCAAGGGAACCAACCCTGGCCTTATCTTTGTGTTTTGTTTCCACCTTTTCCTGGGCAGTGTCAGTGACTATGTTGTTTTGTTCTCCATTGCGGCAGTCTCTCGCTTACTCATTCTAATCAAAATCTAATTGAAATCTAATTCATCTAGGTAGGGTTCATTAAAATAGATTAAGTTAAGATTAGATTAATTTTTCCGAAGAGCTGAGAAATTAAAATACATTATAATAGTGTTCTCAGGCATTAGGGAAAAGGGGTTGAGCTAAATTTCTTTATAGAACACAACTTAGCAGAAAGGCAGCTGAAATGTGTGTACCCCTGGTGGAAAATATTGATCAAGCAGATTTTGTCTTTTAATCTCAACCATGTGTGACTGATATTTGGATAGAAAAAGTTGTAACAGAAGGGAGGAAAACCCCTTTGAGAAACAATGCTTTGCAAGAATTTTGATTCTTTTCTGGACTTTGATCTGTCAAAATACTAATATCTCTGGAACAGGAATGAATTAGAGCTTGATTTTTTTTTAATGTCACCTGATCTAAAGTATAAATGGTGCCTAGATGTTGGTGTGCTTCAGTATCACACAACAAGGAGAACTTCACATAAGGCAAGGATCTAGGCTCTTTCACAAGAGCCTACTGTGCAGGGAAAGTGCTGGCAAGAAATCACTCTGAAGGATTGAATGCTCTACTTATCAGTTGCTTAGCTCAGGAGTCAATCCTGTTGGCTGTAGGTTGCTCCTTTGCAAACGCTTTCCTCACAGGAAAAATCCCTGTAAGCAGCACCCTGCACCCCGCTGAACAGAGGAAGTTGCTTTTTTTTTTTGCAAGTGCTCTATGCCGCTCTATGCAGGGCTTGGGCTAACCTGTCTATAAGACTTCAGCTAGCTTCAGTCTTAGATTGATCCTTTTTATTACTATAATATATATTTATATCCTGCATCTTTCCCTGACAGGGACTCAAGGTGGCTTACAGCTGAGAGAGAAACAGTTAAAAACATAGGTGTGGATATATGGGGGGAGGCAATTATTTTTAAAAATTGAACATTAATGGAATATATTTATGCAGGGGAGGACTTTGGTAATCTTTCATAATATGATGCCCCATGTAAGGTCAAAATTTGGCACCCCCATATGGATCTTCTCAATTTTGCACCCACTTGTCTTGGCACCCTGTGGGGGGAAACTGCCCAAACTGCCCTAAATCTGGTTCTGGTATATGAGATCCATTAAAACTAATGGATCATTATAATACAAACACCACATTTCTTTTCTTTCAAAACAGTCAGTTCCCAAGAGTTGGGGAAAAAGCTGCCTGTGTTGAATGAATGAAGTCTATTCATCTGAAGGGGTCCAACCTGCTTTTGTGGTTATTGCCTTTGACCGAGTGGAAGGGGGATAATGGGACTCCACTAACTCTTCTGAGCTACAGTCCTCTGTCAGACGAGGCAATATACGATGTTGCTGCATTGAATAAGTATTGGTACAAGGGGTCATCTTGAGTAAGTTGAGGGATGACCACATGAGGGCTCTGGCAATTTGGGAGGAGGTCAGAGCCTAACTTCACAAGTCCCCCCTTCTTCCAAGCTAAAACCTTCCTGCTGATATATTCCTCCATATGCAGTGTGGGCTTCTGCTAGTCACCAATTTGGTGTAGCTGAGTAGAATTTCTTTGGGGAGCAGGGATTCCTTGATGGGCTTTAGTGTCCCTGCTTTTTCACCTACTCCACATTGCTGGGATCAGTTTGATTGGCATTTGGGAGTGGTATGTTTCAGTTGCCTGTTTGAGCATTGAGTCTGGACAGGTGAGGAAGTTGGGGAGAAAAACAGTACACCCTTCAGGAATCTTTCGGTCCATAATGCCAGGCGGGAACCCGTTTAGCTTGAAATGTTCATTTTGGGTGAACCCTGGACAGTGGGGTTTCTCTCTGTGTGTTGGGCTCATAGAAACTGTTATGTACTGAGTTGAATAGGATCCAAAAGGCAGCAGTCTGGTTGGTCCTAGAACAATAGGATTCAGAATGCAGCAGTCTGATTGGTCCTAGAACAATAGGCTCCAAAATGCAGCAGTCTGATTGGTTCACAGGAGCCACCCAATCCAGCTCCAGGTGGAAGTGAATCCACGACTTGATTGGCCTACAGGAGAATCCCAGAATTAGCCAATCACGTGGGGCCCATTGTGTAAATAATGTATATAAAGCAGACATTCTGGGGGAACTTCCATTCCTCCTCACCATTATGAGCTGAATAAAGAGCATGAAATCCACTCTTGACTCCGAGTATATTTCAGAAACATAGAATTGTAGAGTTGGGAGGGACCATCATCTAGTCCAACCCCCTAAAATATAGGAATCACTTTCCTTAATATAAGTCTTGAACCCATGACCCTGAGATTAAGAGTCTCATGCTCTACCAACTGAGCAAGCTTACCTAGGAAGGATGGACTCATTTCCTACTCATCCTTAGCTGGGGAACCACATGCATCCTCCCCATGGTGCATCACATGCCCAGGGGTTTGGGGTATGCTTCCCTACCAGAGTTTGCTAAAATCCTCAGCTGCCCATACTCTTTTGAATCCAGTCCATTTGTTCAGTTTAGTTTGAAATTCCTCCGCTTTTTATATTAATAGATATAACCATTATCCCAGTGCTTTGTGTTGTGACTCTTCTTTGTGGTATGGAGGCAAAGACAACTTGTCCCAATCCATAGCCTATAAAAACCCCACAAGAATAGACTACCCTATTAACTGTAATGGCTGCATGAAATAAAGGGAATATGTACATGGAATTGGGTCCCTGTGTTGAAGTGGGTGGACAAGCTCTTGCTCTTACTCTATGTGTGCAACAAAGCTGTGACATGCACAAAGAACCAATAAAGTGGGGCATTTAAATTTAGGAACGGCTTAATTTTAACTCAGTGGAGAAGAAACTGCTGTTAAAAAATAGGTCAGGAAGAAATTATTAGAAACCTATTATTGAGTTCATGGGAAAGAGTCCAAAACAGAACACTTTATGCTATGCTAAGCTCTGTAACACTTGCGTCAACTGTATACAAAGTTCCGCATGAAATAAACTTTCAATTTGTGCTATAGAGTTTTGAACTTTTCATTCACTTGATGGGAGCAGAAATTGCATGTCAATGTGTTCCATTGCCCTCTTGCAAGCATTCAGAACCATTAGGTGTCAAAACTAGCTCTGTGAGACCATCAATGTAAATAGGGTGGTCCCAATCCCACAGCTCTTGTTCTCACATAAGGAGCCAGGTGCTCTCACAGAGCTTCAAACCAGCAAGCAGTCTCTCATTTTCTTCAGTATTGCAGAATATTCCATACAGGTAATCCAATTTTATACAGTACATGGAGACAAATAAGAGAATTGGGCAGAGGGAAACTTCATATGTCAATCCTCCATAAAGTTTTGGATTACGCACTGGACAGATATCATTTTCACTTCAACATTCCCTAGGGGTGGAAACAAATTTCACTTGGTTCAAAGATTCACACCTATACTAATATATTGGATTGGAACATAACTATTCTTCAGATTTATCAGTTCTCTGAATTTTGTGATACAGTTCTTGGCTGAAAAAGGCACATTTCACTTCTTTCCAAGCATCAACAGCCCCTGAATCCATGCCTGGTCCTGATAGATTTTGGTAGCATTTGACACATACCTGAAGCTGAGAGTGAAAAGCCACAGACTAGCTCCAATAGGGAGCTCAGAAGTGAACACTGACTAGCAAGGTCAGCAAATATTGGTGTACCCCTATTTGGGTCTAAACAAAACAGAAACTTGGCAAATGTCCAGAAGGTAACAATCCATACCTTGCAGGCTGTGATATTTGGTGGGCTTAGGGGTGTTGAAGAATTCTGATGAAAACAGAAACAGAAGAAAATGCCAATGTTTGCTTATTCATCTAATATCTGGAACTGAAATCAATTCAGCCAATACCAATCAGTATTCACTGTTGCTCTTGGTTGCTTTCAGTTCACAAATGACCCATTTTAATTGTGTTTCCTTTGCTTTGAAATGAGTGACATTTGCATTGAAATTAATGGTGTGAAAACAATCATGCTGCTAATTACATTAAATATGCAACTTATATAAATTATCTCAAATTGCATACACAAGATGAATAACATTTGTCAGAAAACAAACTGCAGCAGACTAGAAACAGTGCAGATGGTGAGAAAGTTGGGTTAGAAGGGAAATTGCTGCCTTCTAACATCCCTAGGTGGGCTGCAGCTCATGCATGTTTAAATTCATGTATAAATTAAGAGGAAATACCAACAGAATATAAAATCCATTTGAAGAGATACAATATAGAGAGTGAAAATATTGTTGCTTCCAAGTAAGAAACTTTGATCCTTGTTCATCTGCGAGCATGTTAAAGTGTGCCGGAATTGTCTGCCAAGTTGAAAACTTCAGAACATTTCCCCCCTTCTAATCTACATAAAGAACGTTGTTCAGAATGTAATGATATCTCCCTGGGAGTTCACATTAGTTCTCTGATCTAGAATTGTTTTGACAGGAATTATGTTAGACAAGTCATTTTTCATCTATTAGTAATTAAGTTAAAATGATTGGAGGGACTTAGTCAAGTGCCTAGATGAAATGGATAAGGTCTTTTATGTGTCCTAATGGAAATTGTCTGATTAAGTAGTGGAGGTCAATTTAATTAAAATGCTCCAGTGGGTGAAGGAGGTAAGCAAAGATCTTTCCGAAACTTTATTGGCTCCTTATCAGATAAAGTCTGCATGGAGAGCTGCTAAAGGGTGTGGTAGTGTGTCTATCTTTTATGACTGGCTTTCTTTTAAAAATTGTTCCTATCACATGAGTTGAATTAAGAAACGCAGCATCAATATGATTTCCCCAGGCCTTCCTTTAATTGAATTTGGTCTAAGTTTGCATCTCTCGAGTGGGGAGTAATCATGATGTTGCTTTCTTGATAGGAACAATGCAGCAAAACTGAAAAGCAAACACTTCTGATGCTGTTAACAATAATACACAGGTGAACATGTATGGCTGTAGCAGATAGCTGTTCTTTTTCAGCTTTGCTGTTCCTATATCTACAGTGATGTCAAAATCTGCCCTCCAATTTATGAGGATTTTTATTCCTTGGCAATAGAATAATGTGTTTTTCTACCACACTGTCAGACTGGGCACTTGATAGTTTCTTGAGAATTCCTTTAGAATTTTGGTAGGTGCAAGGCTCTGAGCTTAACTTATTTTTGTGAGTTAGTGAAGGGTCCTGTGAATATATTTTCATTTCCTGTAAACATTTTCCCAGCACTCTGCAAGCTTCCTGGATGATTCCTGATTTATTTATTTTTTTTGGGGGGGGGAGCCTGATTAGAAGGGTTGCCTTAAGATGGCTTCTACTGGGTTTCAACTAAAGCACGGGCACCCAGGAAGGCTGTAGAGCATGGACCAATGATGAGATGGTTCAATGAATGAAAGAAGGAATACTCACAAACTACTTCAAAAGCAAGGTAAGTGCAACAAGAACCCCACATGCAACCAATGAGAATTTCACACATATTCTTCTCTCCCCTTTGATAATTTTGGAATGCATCCCCCCCCCCTCCTTAATTGATGCAGAATGGTTAAAAACAAAGAGGAGGAAATTTTGACACATCACTTTCCCAAATTATGCAAAATCATACTCCACCATAATGCAAGAACTGTGCCGAAGATTACCATTCCCCAGAACTCTTCCCAATAGTATAGGATAGTTATCCCACAGATGCAAGTGCATGTGATCTTATCAGAGAATGCATTGGTTTTCTGATGTTTCTTGCTGACTGACATTTTGCATATGCTGAAGTACAAGGATCGGCACAATCATTTCCACTTTATGCACCTATGACATGTCAATTGTCTACTACCTTAACCAAATAATAGGTTCCTTCTAATTGTGGGATGTAATCCATTGCTACAGTCAAACGCAACATTCCTTATTTCCCTAGAGTGGGCACAGCCAGGGGAACATGAGTTCAGTCTCCATGTGAGATGAACTCACACTCAGTTTGTGTAACTACTAAGTAAAGCCTGCCTTTCAGGGATCACATCGTGAACTGCAATGTGAGTAAACTTGTTGTTACTTTGCTCAGAAAGGCTCTCGTTTATTCTTTTAAAAGGGATAAAAGGGGACACCAGGAACTAATCTTAACTAAGAGATTCAAACAAATCTGCAAACTAGCTTCCAGCTATATTGAGGGGAATGTGCTCTGCTACATCACTTACTAGCGTGAGTGAAGGAAGGATAATACTTATTCAATATATCCTTTCCTAGAATCCTTAACATTCCCATTTTATAGCAGCAGATTGTGGGTTCGAGGATCCGACCCCCGCGATGTGGAATGAATACACAAGGACACGTGATATAAGGGTTTATGGGCAGGAAAGGCCACAACTTTATTGATTACAGCAGTGAAAAGGTATTGGCTTAGGCATTGGATATCTAAAACAAAGGGGGTTTATTCACCAGTAGGTGGAGCCTGTTGATGCCAATCCAACTATAGGCTCTCCCCTGATGTCACCGAGGGTCGTGCCATGGCCTCCAGCCAAGCAGGCATCGGACAGAATACACGACCGCCAGATTCCTTTAACGGAATACCCAAAATTGAAGGCTTAGGCAATGGCCACACTTAGCGCTTCGACACACCACAACACATTATTCCAATGCCTAACCTACCCACCAATACCACAAAAAAGTTGTGATGATTGCTATGAGGTAGGCGAAAAAACCAAAAGTCTAATGCCAAATGGAAAAATTCCTACCAGGCCCCCCAGTCAACCAGGGCGACCAACCTAAGGTCCATAGCAAGGCCAGGAAAAAACGTAGACCCTGAGCTAAAGGGAGTGGAGGGCGGGTGACTCGCGACGGGACGACGATCGACGAAGAGTGAGGCCGGGGGAGGGCTGGCGCCCAGCATATATGCTGCAGGACACGCCTCCTCAGTGGCACCTGGTTGGGTTAGGCAAAGGAACAAGCTGCAGCTTAAGAAAGGTAATTCACACTTAGACCGCACAAACAAATCAAGCACCAGGAGTGGGGGGAAATGGAAGGTTAAATGTAGGTTTTTACACGGAAAAGAGGACACAGCAAGGCAAACCTGGATGCCTGGATTTTTAAAAGCAGTAAAGCAATGAGCGCACGCAAGCCTCCTAAAGTTAAAAGGCAAGCCAGGAACCAGGCAGCCTCCACACACACAGACCCCCCCCCAACTCCAAACCTCGTGGCTCTTCCCTGTGATGACTGTGATGACTGCTAGCTGATGACTCGTGACGGGACGACGATTGACGAAGAATGAGGCCGGGGGAGGGCTGGCGCCCAGCATATATGCTGCAGGACACGCCTCTTCAGCGGCACCTGGTTGGGTGCCCGCCGATGGGCGTGGGCACCAGCCAGGTAAGAGGGAAGGCAGGGGGCTATCACCCCCTGCTAGGGGGCGGGGCTCGTGCTCCCGCCCACAACCACTCCCCTCTCTTCCAGGGAGGAGAGTCTTTCTGCATTTGGGCATTAGGCCTCACTTATTTGAGGTTTTCTTACTATCAAACTGTATACAATCTTTGTTAAATAAATAAAATGGCACATTTCTCTATGTCTCCTTGTGTGTTGGAAATAGTTGGTTGTGTACATTAGGCCTAGGTTCATAATCTATGTATACTAACTAATAAAGTGACGGAATGCCCTAACTTTCACAAAGCAGCGGCTTTAAAAAAATGGGGTTTTTTTGGGTAGAATTCTCTTTTTAATACAGTTCACTTCACGGTGCCAGAAAACCAGACATTTTCTACTGACTAATCATGCTTAAATATTTGTTTTTTAAAATGGATATTTGAAGTCATAATTACCCCCGTTTTTGAGACTCTGGCCTTGTAATTCATAACTGTTTGCTTTAGGTTAATTTGATCTGCCTTTATTTAGTTGGTGGCTGTGTAATTTGCCTTAATTTGGATCACCTTCATTTAATTTGTTCAATTTGGTTTCTTTGTCCTTGGGAAAATGAAAGTGAAACTGACACAAACCAGGTTAATGCATCTCCAGAACATTTCAAGGCATTATTTATCTAATCAAGAGACTTGTTCAACAACATGTGATTCATTATAAGCCAATTGTAAATTTCCCACAGCTGGTCACATGGAATATCTGCATTTCACTGCATTGTGCTATGTATCAATTCATGGTGTTTTGTTATTTTAATACCTGGTGATTTGTATGATCTCATATAGCATTAATTCATTTACATTGTCACAAATATGATGGAACCCATTCTTGTTTCTTTCTTCTGAGCTGAATTCCAGATCATGCTTTAAAATGCAGTCTAGTACACCCTTCATTTTACTGAGCACTATGAGAACAGCTTTAGGCCATGTCTATACTGGGGACTCCATGGATCTTGGGAGAGTAAGAATAATCATCCTAGCTTCTACTTCCACTGTCTTCATCCTTATCAACTATGAGTTGGGAGGATCATTTTTAAAATGGGAAGCCTGCTTTACTCAGGTGGTGATTGAGAATATGATAATCTAGAGGTCCCTGGCTTTAAAACTATATCTCATGAGTTTTGCCTTGCTCAAATCTTTTGCATTTTTGGAATCTAGAAAAATACATTAAAAAGAATATTCCCAAAACTTTAGGATCTGTTAATTTTAAGCCTTCCCTTGTTTCTCAGACTTGTAGAATTGCATAGTTGGAAGAGACCTTGAGGTCACTGTGCAATGTAGGAATTTCAACTAAAGCATCCATGAAAGATGATGATCCAACTTCTGCTTAAAAACCTCCAAGGAAGAAGAATCTACCACAGGCTTCCTCAACCTCAGCCCTCCAGATGTTTTGAGACAACAGTTCCCATCATCCCTGACCACTGGTCCTGCTAGCTAGGGATCATGGGAGCTGTAGGCCAAAAACATCTGGAGGGCCGAGGTTGAGGAAGCCTGGTCTACCATCTTCTGAGGGACTCAGTTCCACGATTGAACAACTCTTGCTGTTAGAAAGTTCTTCCTGATGTTAAGTTGGAATCTCTTTTCTTGTAACTTGAAGCTATTGGTTCAGATCCTGCCTTCGGGAGCAAGAGAAAACAAGCTTGCCCTATCTTCCATGTGACAGCCTTTTAGATATTTGAAAATGGCTATCATATCCCCTCTCAGTCTTCTCAGTTCCAGGCTAAACATATCTAACTCCCTCAACCGTTCCTCATAAGGCTTGGTTTCCAGACCTTTGATCATCTTGGTTGCTCTCCTCCACACACGTTTCAGATTATCAATATGCTTCTCAAATTGTGGCACCCAGAACTGGACATAGTACTCCAGGTGTGGTCTGACCAAGGCAGAATAGAGCAGTACTATGACTACCCTAGATCTGTACACTATACTTCTGTTGATGAAACCTAAAATAGCATTAGCTTTTTTGCTGCTGCATCATACTATTGAGTCATGTTAAGCTTGTCTAGTAAGATCCTTATCACATGTACTACTGGCAAGCCAGGTGTTCCCCATCTTATACTTGTGTTGCTGGTTATTCCTGCCTAAGTGTAAAACTATTGAAATTCATTTTCTTTGTTTGGGCCTAGTTCTCTAATCAGTCATGGTCATATTCTTTTGAATAGTTCTAAACTGAGCAAGATCTTCAGAGGTTCCTAATGATTCACCTAATAAGAGAGAAGCCACCAATAATAATCCCTATTTTCCCTGTCCATCCTTCCCACATCTCCCAAACACCCTCCAATGCACCAGAGGAAAAATGGAGGGGTCCTTAGAACTGGTAGTTTCTCAAGGGCTGCTAGAATGATACCACCCCTGCTCTCCACTGTTTTAGGCAGTGAGGGACTTTCAGGAAAAGGAAAGTCATTTTCCAAGTCATGGAATGATCTAAGTTATTCCAACTTTTGAGCAAAGTCAATCCATGGTGAGCTTCTCTATTATAAATATGCTATGTACAAAATGTATGAAAACAGGCAATTCTGGGAAAGCCAGTTACATAGACAAGTAAAAACTCATCAATACACGTGGTATCAGTTAAGATAAGCTCATGGCAATGTCCGTGAAAAGGCGGCAGCAATTTCTGTGGTACTCTTTCATATGACTAAATGATTTTACCCACCCTTGTATTGCTCGCTTTCTCTCTTGATTTTTTAGTGGTTGATTTGAAATTTGATCCAGGACAGTGTGTGACATTCTATTTTGGGTGGAGTCTAACCGGGCTAAATTTAAATATTTTCTCATAAATAACCCAATTCAATCAAAAATGGTTTCCTTTGTCCTAAAAAAAGGAAGGTGATTTCCTCCCATTTTCCTCTTATGCACAGAAACAGAGCAGCTGTTGCCTCAGGGACCCTTATGGTTCCAGATCCTTTGGGTATTGATGACTGCATCCTGTTGTTAAATGAGGATACAATGCAGTGAAAAATAAAATAAATCTGTAGTCACGCAGTGTAGTTCTGAACAGGTTTTCTTTTCAGCCTGAAACCTCAGTGAATGCAAACATCAGATAAATGCAAAAAAGGAAAAGGAAAAAAAGGAAAAAGAGTTAAAGCAGGCGATGGGCTGCTGAGCTTCCCCTTTGAGAGTCAGAGCGGGTTGCATCTGCAATGAAAAAACTGCTTTTTTGACAGATGTATTTTTGTCTATTCTATCTCATTCATCTGATTCATCAAACAAGTATATTATATTGGATAGTGTTGTGAGTATGGGATATATGAATGTATGTGTTTGACTGTTGCTGATCTGTTTCAATCTATCTGCAGTGAGGTAGCCCGAGTTCATTTCGTTCTTTTGAAAGCTCCTCTGAGCTTTGTTTTGCTGAAGTTGAAGACACTTTGGGGGACAAAGAACAGAGACGAAGCAGAGCTGAAATGAAATAGACATGAGATTTTAAGCTTTTAGAATTTGGCTTTGGAAATTCCTGCTGTGAAGGCTACCATTTATAAACTAAAATGCAAATGTTGGTGATTAATTTTTAAGGCAATCACCTTAAGATTCATGCAAGCATATTATAACTGATGATAAAGATCTACATTTGCTTCCAGTTTTTTTTCCTGCCCAGGTAGAATTCAAAGTACTGGCCAATCTTTAAAGCTATACAGGCAACCCCACAATTTACACAAGGGTTACATTCCGAGGCACCGCACACATATGTGAAATTGCGTATAATCAAAGCACCCATTGGAAAAGCCTGCAAACACCCTTTAAACCTGACAAAACCCTTTAAAAACCAGGAGCACTTACTAGATAGGCAGGAACAGTGGCAATTGTGATGCTCAATCTTCCTTGTCACTGGAGGATGATGAGGAAACACCAACAAGGGGGTGGACCAGTAAGAAGCACTTGTTGCTGATGGTTTGCTTCTGCTTTTGGCACTGGTGTCCTGCAGAGGAGGACACTCCTTCCACAGGTTCTTGTTTTTATGTATTCTGTATTCCAAATGTTTTAAAACTGCTGATTTATTTTACTAGTCAACTTATACTGCATTGGATCTTAGGATCCTCTTGTTGTTCTTCTTTATTCCATGTGTGTGTGTGTGTGTGTGTGTGTGTGTGATTTCTGACCTGATTTATGAATCCAGTGCTTAGACTGCTGGGTCACTGAAACTACTGGGAAGGATTTCTCCCTTTGGTTTACTGGCTAGAGAGTTGTGGGAGAAAAGAGATGCGGGGGGGATGTCTGGACTTTCTTGTGGAGCTACGGTTATGTGCTTTAATTCTGGCTGTTTGGCAAAAGGTGTTTGTGTGTATGCGTTGCAACTAAAAGGGTCATTAATTGACTTAGATAATTTAATCCTGGTCCCTCTCACCAGATATGAAACCTTGGCTTCATCCTTGATTCTCCTTTTACTTTTAAAATTCAAACTACTGCAAAAACTTGTGATTCCCAAACTCTGCTGACATTCTGTTTCACTTTAACTATAGCAAAGATACTGATTGTCTTATTCTCTTCCAGGTTGACTAATGTAACTTCCTTCTTTTAAATTTGTCTCTCAGATTTGTTCTCTTTCTTCCATTCTTAATATGACTGTTCCTTTCTCTGCATCTCTGTTTCCCCTTATTCTTCTGTTTACTCTCCCTTCAAAGAAGAGTTCATTCATTTCCTTTGGGTTTTTATTTTAAGCTCTTCACTCACTGGTCCCTTCCTATTCATTTTCTCTTCTTTCTCTTCCTATGGTCTTGTTGTCTTCCATCTGCTAATATTTCTTCTTACGGGTCCTTCCAGACAGCCTTTTTACTGTGCATTCATGATGATTTGTGCTCATGATGGTATCAGGGTGGTTATATGTGATCTCACTTTCAATACTGCTTAGGCCTGCAGAGGTTTCAAGGCAAGCATACTGCTTCATTTCCAATCAAAGCATGTCCCATTGGTTCCTGTTGAAATTCTGTAACGTTTCATACCACAAATGTTCAGAGTTCTTGTTTTTCTTGTGCCTTTGTTGCACTATGCACAAGAATGCCCCCCAAAGATGACAATAACACCGGAATATTGGGGAACATCGCAGAACAACTAATAAAGCTGAGTGAAGTGTGGACAATGCAGTATAAATCTGTCACAGACACTGTTACTGTATCAGTGACGTGTTGCAGATTACAATTACAAAAATCCACCAAGTTAGAGAGGCCCTTAGAAGAATCTCAAGTTTTTTTCTCCTGTTCATGCCCACGTTTGTTATTTGCTCTTTTCTCTGAAACTCGCTAGCTCCTGAATCCGGGCTACCAGCTGCTTCTGTCTACAGCTTGACTGTGCATTTCCTTAAAACCAATATTTTTAATCATCATTTTTTGCAGCCTTTGCATTCTTATTTATGGAAGTTGGAGCTTTCTCAATTTGACAAGTGCGACAACAGGAGAATTTAGGCAAAGCTTTTGTATCAAGAGTGTTTATCTGAACCCCTCCCATGTGGTGCTTTTAAAAATTTGCTCAACAAATACATAGGCAGACAGACAGAGAGATAAAAACATCAAACAAGACTTCAGACAAGTTTGTTTGGGATGATGGTAGGATGCAGTTAATCATTAGTTGCTCTGATAAAGATGTTGCAGTTTACAAATTATAGAGCTTTGAGGATGGAATGCTTAGAAGGCTCAGCTAAGTGATGCTGCTGCTGTCCTCTAGGTTGAGGTCATGCAGAGCTAATGTGTCCAGCATGTATATACAAAAGTTCTCCCTTTTTGCTAACACACACAGACACACACTCACACACAGTTGGGTAGGGTTTTTTGTTTTGGTCAATTGACTGGAAAATAATGTCTCGGCAGCAAAATTGAATAAAAGAGGCCTTATCTTTAATCATGAAGCCAATACATTTGTTCAAAGCATACATTGGCTAAACGCCTAAATGACTCAGGACAAGAGAAACTATAGTTTGGATTCTAATGACAGGGGTTTTTTATGAAAAGGCTTGCAGGTTTTTCTCTGTTTAATTTGCATTGCTATTGATCTCTGCTATTGAATGTGAAATAGCAAATCAAAATCTCATTCAGTACAATTGGATAATTATATACCCAGACAGAAGAAGAAAAGCAATATCATTAAGAATTCTATCAATTCCCTTTGTGTCTTTGGTCCACATTTCCAATCAGTTGTTAATTCTGTTGAAGGTGTTTCAGAGAAAACTCAGAATTACATTGGAGATGACTTTATAGTTTAATTGCCAGTGTCAGGGCCCAACAGGGCTTGGGCTTCTAAGCAGTCATATTTTAGGGCTTGCAGAGAGTATTGGCTGTCAGACCAAAGGCAAAAGTGACACAGTCCAGGTGAGGTACCAGTCAAGTTCCAGTCGAGAGGCATGATTTAAAGGTTTGCAGACAGCATATAGAGTTGAATCCCAAAAGGCAGTAAAAGAAAAGAAGTGAACAGAAGCTTAGCATACAAAATGTTCTCTGATGAAAACAAGACCAGTGCTACCATTAGACAGAGTTGGTCAGTCCATTGAAGCAACAGATGATGAGAGGGGAATAGTGATGAGGTGTTGGAGGACAGAGTTATGCATGGCACTTTCCTTGCCTCTAAGCTACCCTGCTGCCATCAGGTGTGGTGGAGGACTCTGTCCTGTTGCCAGTGTTGAAGTAAGATTGTACTGCCACTTGAGTTGACTTCTGGATGTGGAATGAGGAAGGGGCCCATATTTTTCTTTGCCTCAGATAACAAAATATATTGAGATGACCCTCAGTGAGACAAGTAACAATCAGTCCTTTACACAGATTTTATGGGCCCAAGTGAACAGGGATTGTGCCTTGGGGATCAGTCAGCTGACAGGACCAATATTATAGTCTAGGTCCGACCCTTGAAACAAAAGGCTGTCTGACAAGATTGTGGGTGACATACAAGAGCTCTGCTAGTATAAGAAGCTAAATGTCAACATCAGACTTTGAACTACTCTCCAACAGCTTAGGTACTAGAGCAGGGCAACCCTGCCTTATCATCTCACTAGTTTCTTGACTTACACTACTCCCACTCTCCCATCTCACTAGTTTCTTGACTTACACTACTCCCACTCGCCAGAGCCTCAATTCAATGGTTGCCTTCGGACTTCCCTTGTTACTGCTTGGTGCTATTGCTTTTGGAACTGAGTCTGTAGAGGGCCCTGTCGCCCAAACCAAGCTAGCACTCAGTTAGACACTGTAGGACATTTTTAATACAAGTTTTAATACAATCTATGCTGGAAGTATCAATGACCTCAGGGGTGACTCTGTCTAATGTCCCAAGTCCAGAAGAATCCTTTTTGTTTGAAGCCCCTGCTACTCATGGAGCTTTCATCTGGCTACTATGGATTTTACTGTTCACTGATAGACGTTTTAATCATAAATTTGTTTAATTTATTCAATGACACAGTAGCGTATCTATGTATTTATCATGCCAATGGAGTTGATATGGAAAGCAATTATGCACTGTCCTTGTGAAAGGCAATTTTTATTTTTCCAGGGGTACCATTCAAGTGGTGCAGATGTTAAGAGAATAAAATATAATGAATTAGGCTGATACCTTGCTATTTCCAGGGTTAAAATATGGATAGGCATGCAGTGAATAAGGATGAGCACAGTATGAAGACTTACATTCTGTTAAGAGCGGGGGGGGGGGATCTCCAGAGCTCCTCTTTTGCACAGCCATATGCTGTTTTCACACTTCAGGCCTGTCAAAGTTTAACAGATTAATCTAGATTTCTAATATGAAATCAAAGCCCCAAGAGATTCTTTAAGAGCCCTGAAAATAAACATGAGCAAAAAATGTAGCATGGGGGAAAATAGCAAGGTTGTTTGCTAACTCTAAAAGCAAACATCTATATGTGTATGCTTAATATTATAGAGAGCTAGCACAGTTCACATACATGAGATACAGAAATGTTGAAAACGCCTTGATCTCCATTCTCTGTTCTTCAGCCATGCTGTTGTTTGAAGTGTTTTGTTACAATTTTCACTCTGCCAAAGTGCAAAGCCCTGTCCTTGTTGCTCTACTCTTTAGGGTCATACTAGATGAGATGTGGGAGGCAGATGTCACTGTGGAACAGGAGCTACAAATTAGATGGGCCCAGCAATGGAAGGGATAATGAAGATTCTGTGTCCATGTCCATTTTTCCTTACATTTTTCTTCTTCTCTTATGGCAGAAATTGCCAACATGATGCCCTCCAGATTCTGTTTGACTTGAACTCCCATCAGCCTCAATCAGCCAATGGTCAGGGATGACGGGAGCTATGGGTTCATAAATTCCAAAGTTGCAGTCCAACAAAATTCTTTTATTCCATCTTTCCTTCAGCTGATAGGAAACGAATTATTTTGTAAAATAAAAATGGGCCAATGCTCATCCAGTTGACATGTCTCATCAACTTTGTCCCCTAGTAGAAGGCCAGATTTTTAATATGCTTAAACTGAAAATAATCCCATATTGCTGTGAATTATTTTAGTCTGTTTTTTAAAATGCACCCCCCCCCCCATTTCACAGATCATTTTTCATGATTGCTTCAAAATCACTAAAACATTTGGAATTCATTGCCTTCAGACAAACTTGTCTTTGCTTTCAGGGGGTATCAGCACTTAGCCAAATCTCAGGGGTTATGTAGCATCATGATATTATTATGCATAATCCCAGACAGACAGACAGACTTCGATCCATGTATCTTGTCCAGGACAGGGAAGAAACAGTTATTGGAAGTAAAAGTAAGCAAGAAAGGCATGGCAGCAAAGTACGGCAGATCAGAGATAAGTACGTGTTGTCACTTCTACTGATCTTTACCTTTTGCTATATCACTCTCTGTGTTTGTGTATTCAGTGCCTGTTTACAAAGATCCAGATAAAAAGACTTGATTTGAGGCTTCTAAGGTCCCACCTGCAGCTCCTATGTTCCTTGCCTAGACACTTCCGTTTTTTCTCGTGAGATCTTGCTGGCCATTTTTGATTCCATGATCTCATGCGATCTCACACTGTGCTTTCACCCCCAAAAAAGCACTTTTGGAGGGCAAGAGCAAGGTGTGGTCCATGTGACTCACCTGGGACCACATCCCAGGAGATACACATCCTGGTTTTGCATCGAAAAAAGTTGGAAATTATATTCTCTTGATAATGAGGAGATGGGAGTGGTTACTCTATTCTTCATTAAGTACCACATAGAACTTGAGGAAGAAGCTAAAAGAATGATGCTCTTTTCCACTTCCTCTTTCAGATCTTCAAGAAACAGATATCCCTTGAAAGACTGAAGAGAGTGAGAATATTCTCTCTTTCTGTCTCTGGGAAGAGGCATTGATCCGGGAGCAATGAGAAGTGCACAAGCAGAACTGGTCAAAAATCCAAATTTGCCCATGGGCCTGAAAAGGTTGGAAACGCCTGTGCTTTACGCATTTGGAGCTTCCCTTGAAATGCAAATAGCATTTCAATTTTTCTTTTAGCCATCTCAGGAAGATAAAGAATTAAACTCTCCCTTCCTAGCTATTTTGCAGCTGATATTTATATAACAAAGAACAAAAACCACATGCCTGCTAATTGCATTGGTCCTGAGTTTCAGATAATTTTTTGGCATATGATGGATGACTGCTTCACATCAGTACTTCAGGGGATTATGCCAACAGCTACAGAAGCCCAATATCTTCAACATCAAGAGCATTATGGAAACTTCAATGGGATGTAGCGAGAAGCTTGGTAGGTGTTTGATGTTAATACCATATAGTATTTTTATAATAGAAAATTTAGATGCTAAGACACTAAAACCCCTACTTTTAGAACCTTATCATATTACTCAACAAAATTTAAAGACACATTCTTTCCATATGTTATTTCTTTGTTTATTGTGTATATTTTATATTATTTTATGTGAACCATTTAGAGGTTTATGTTGATTAGAGGTTTTGCTGATGCATTTTGTTAAATAAAATAAATACAAAACCCTTAAAATAATTTATAAACACTTTTTCATTTCCAAGGATCCCAAAGTGGTACGCACTATTTAATGCTAAAACTGCTGCCATCATTAATTTGATCTCTTACAAAGTTTTATTTTTAAATGCACTAATGCTAAAAAGCCAAAGGATTTTGAAACCAGCCTGTGTGCAATGAGTTCCTTTCAAAATAAAAGCTAGTGGGCTTTTGACAAAGGAGATGAACATTGTGGAAAGGCTGTGTTCCGTTCCTCTCCTGCTCTACCAGTATACCTGTTTAGAAATCAGATTGAGAACAGGGCTATCAAGCTTTTTGTAATGCTTGCATATGGCTTCTTGGAAGAGCCCCAATACTAGCACAGGAATGAGCTGGCGGCAGGCCTGTCACACAGCAAAGCTGCAGATGGACAGGCTTGCTCTATTTCAACGTTACCCCCGAGAATAACCATTTGTTTGGAGTCTTTACACTTGAAACATTAAATGGTTGCTATGCGAGATCACAAATAGTTCAATTTTTTTTGTGAGGCTTGGTGTCAAGTCATATAACCACAGTGGTGTATTTCTTCTCCGCCTCACTAATAAGCCCCGGGTGAATATTCAATGCTACTCTTTATTAAAAACTAGGGTTGAGCAAAATGGAATAGTTCTGCTGCATTGCTGATCTGAGATTTCACTGGTTAGTTCTGTCTCAGTTGAATTCTGTTTGAATACCTAAATTTTGGAATGTAGGTGGTGGAATACTGTACATGCTTGTTCAGTGCCTCAGGAGTCAACAATTTACTTACTTATCTATTATATTTCTGCCACACTTATAAGAAGCTCAGTGTGGTTCATATAGGTCTTCCCCCACCTTACCACAAACCTGCGTAATAGGTCAAGCCAAAATCCCCCAAATGAGCTTCATGGTTGTGTGTAGATTTGAACTCAAGACTCTCTGATCCTAGTCAAACACACTAAACACAATGCCGCACTCGCTCTTTCTTAAGCTCCAAATACATTTACTCGAGTAAGCTCCAGTTACCACAGTGGGATTTACTTGTGTGTAAATATGCACAGGATTGTGTTCAGCAACATCAGTTGGAGAAACATAATTCAGAGGATTCCAAGCTTTAGTCTCAATTTTGTGTATTTTTAAAAAATACCTTTTTTCTTTGGACCGCTTTTCCAGACCTCAAGGGGTCTAGATTCAGTTGCACATGCATGTGCTTTATCTGTTCCAAGCAGGCTGGCTGTTCCATGTTGTATATGCACAATGTTGTATGCACTAGAAAGGGGATGGAGATATCTTCACCTAACATGTGCCACCTGTTTGCTTTCCCCATGCCCACAATCCCTACTCCAAAACTCCCATTCATGAAACTACTTTCTGTGCATGTGCTGTCATCTGTAGAAGTGCCACAACAGACATACCTCAGCATAATTGCTAAGTGAATGGAGCTGGAGTAAATGGTAATGTATACACAACCTCAGGTGCCCTGCTGCAACTTGCTCTTATACTAGCAAAGAAATATATGGGTTTGGACCATTAGCCATTAAAATGATGGATATTTAAAGAAAACAGAAGCTATGTATATTCATCAGACAGATAGCTGTGTGTGTTTGCAATTTTGCATTTTTCCTGCCTATCTACGAAGCGGTTATTTGGTTGACCGGACTTGTTTCACTACTTTCCCAGATACAATAGAAAACTTCTAAATTTCTTTTCTGTTTCTCCATTTATTTTTCACCTCAAGGTGCGTGAAACAAGTTCTTTTTCTGTTGTCAAATGGCTTGCTTCATTTTTAAAATGCTGCAATGCGGAGAAAGAGACATATGTGCAATAAGTTGAATTTTAAAATTTCCATCTCTTTAGTGGCAAGGCAAGCTAATTTTAAACTATTATCTTTCAATCATTGTGCCTTTCAATTGAATCATTCATACACCAGCTGTGTTAAAATGTCTATGGGGATATTAGCTTTCTTCTTTTTCTTCTTTGGCGATCACTCGTAGCCAAGTAAGATTGTCTTCCATGAACATGGTCTTAACAGTGAGTCCGTAAGTGACTGTGGAGGCCAATTCTGGATCCATATGTTCTTCCACAGTGGGGACATAGGTTTATGGGCAGGAGTTGATCATGGTGAGGGTTTGCCAAACGTGCCTTCCTCTTAGCATATGCAATATGTGAGTCTTATGGATATTTTTTATTTTAATACCAAGTGACTAAAGACTCATGGCTTGTGACATTGTAAAATCATGTAAGTTTTCAATGCTAGAAAAGAATATATGGATGCTGCATTTATCCTGACTTCCCAACTATTAAGTATTGTAATTATTTATTGACATGATAGAGATAGTAAGAAAAATGACCACAAAAGAAATAGCTTCCAAATATCATTTGTATTCTTCTCTTTTCTCCTTAAATAACAAGATAGTGCATAATTGCTGCCCAGTAGAATATACCTCCTGCTTCTACCTGTTGGGTATATGAGATTTCCTCTTTTTTTACTGTAATTGACAGCCTTTGAACATCATAATATATAAGAAAAGTATTAAGTATGAAGGAAGAGAGGGTAGGACTAAGTGAAGCTAAAATACTAACACAGAATAGGGGACAGGTTATGATGAACCAAAACGTGACTGGCCAGTTAATTCACGTGAACCTAGGATAGCTTTTGCCAGATGTTGTTGTCTTACAATCAGTAATACAACAATCCAATCCAATCCCACCAATCCCAGTCAACATGGCCACTGATCAGGTATGATGGGAGTTGTAGTACAAAATATCTGAATGACACTAAATTGGGAAATGCTGACCTAGATAAATACATGCAAAATGTTTCTGGTAATTTTAATGGTGCATTAGGAGAGTCTAGTATGGACCACTTTCCACTGTTATTCTATATTTGTAAGGCCTGAATCAAATTTGTAGGGGCAGTGGTGATTGAAGAGAAAGGCAAAAGATTACTCCCAAAATGCAGGACTTCTCTGACAAGGAGAAGCCAGCTTTCCACAACAACGTAAGAAGATTTGGCTGAATCAGGCCAATGACCCATCTAGTCCAGCATCCTGTTCTCACAGTGGCCAATCAGATGCCCAGATGTGGGAAACCTGCAAACAGGATTCAAGCAAAAGAGCTCTCTCCCATTGTATAGTTTCCAGCAGCTGGTATTCATAAGCATTGCTGCCTCCAACTGTAGAGGCAGGGCATAGCCATCATTGTTAGAAGCCATTGAAAATCCTCTCCTCCATGAATTCAGTTTGTGTTCATAGGCAAAGTCCATCACCGCAGCATTTACTTCTGGTCATCTGACTTAATAATGAGACTGAATTTACATTGTCAAATATCAGCAGGGATTTAAAGGATCAGCTAGCATTGTGCTTTAAAGATAGAACCCAAAATAACTCCTTGTAAGATACTACAGGTTCATGTCTGGTCATGTTTATAACAGGGAGAGTTTTCCCTCTTGATCTATCATAATCCATAAGGACAGCTCAAGAAGAAAATATGCCCTTGTTGTTTTAATTCATTTTTTCATGATTCACTTGGTTATCTACCATTTGTTATCTGGAACTGTTAATGCTGGAGGCGCAGGTAACTGAGCCAGATGGAATTTGATGGTCCCATGTAGCTGGCTGCTATACAGGTCTCCTTCCAGCTGTCTTTTCTTCTGCTACATTGTCCTTGATGCCTGATGACTAGAGTTAGCCAAACATGTTTCTCTAATAACTTTGTACATTCTTTTCACAGGCCCTGGACTTTAATTCAGAGATATTTCAATGATAGCATAACAATGTTTAGAAGAAGCCTCTGAGAAATTTTGCTAGTCTTAATGAAGCACATTGTTCTTTTATTGACATTTCTCAGGCCTGTTTTATACATAATACATGTTGTGAGGAAAGCCCATGCGAGCATTTACATACATGTGTACCTGATCATGTTTATTTATGCATAAAACATGTGCTAGTTGTCCTTTCATCTGTTAACTTAGTATTCCATTTGTCAAATGCTGAATTGATGCTTTTCTGGCATGCTAATATTACACATCATTTTTCAGGTACCAAACAGTTAGAATGCATGAGTCCTCCTAGGGGAGTGCAACCCCATCCAGGACATGAGAACCACTCAGCCACAGCATCTCTGTTTTATTCAGCTGTTATATGTTAAATAACATAGCGAAGATAATGGACCATTGTGGGGTTGAGCAATAGTCGCCTAGTACTACTTTATGGTGATAACCCTGCCGATAGGAGCAGAACAGCTGTAGCACAGTGTGTCAGGCAGCAGGGAAAGCAACTCCACAGCAGGTTGCCAGGAATGGATAAGACAAAGAAAGTTCTTACCATCTGCTTTTTATTCAATATTTACAGAGAGAGGCTTGGAATGCAGTCTCTTGGAATAATGGCATTGTCCTGAGTGACTCTCCACCCCCTTTTTCTCCCACTTCCTCATTCATCATCATCTCCCCTATGGGAGGGCCCTTTGCTCTACTACTTTCAAGGTTTGCTGGGTTGGGGGGGGGCTGGAATGCTTTCTGAAGACACTGTGTCCATCATCTGTTGCCCTCCTGGTGCTTCCTCCCCCTCCTCTCCCCTTATTTCCTGGCTTTTCCCCTCATCTGCCTCTGAGCTGTGACCTCCCTCAAACCCCTGTTGTAATTCTGAACTGTCTTCTTCTTCTCTGAAAGGGTCAGGCTGCGTAGGCGATCTCTACCATTCCTCCTCTGCCCAGTCCCTGACACAGTGTGACACATTCCTCTGAATTCTTCCAGCAGGACAGCATAATCAAGGGTGTCAAACCACTGAGAAATCAATGAGGACCGACAGGGTAGCACTCACCCAGTCTCTCTCCCCAAAGAGGTTATCAATCAGGAGAGGGAAGGCTACATCAGTGCTAAAACTGGGTCTGAAGCTAGATAGAAATAGATCAATATGCTTCATCCACCACACTCTTAATCACCTTGCCCCAGAAGGGATAGTAGAGACTAGATAGTAGTTTTCAAAAACCATTGGATCCAGGGAGAACCTCTTCAAGAGGGGTGTTACCCCCACCTCTTTCAAGACAGTGGGCATAACTTCCTCTCTTAATTAGGCATTAACCACTCCCTGGACCCATCTGGTCCACTTCCCCCACTAGATCACTAGATTTGGCATGCATCTGGGTGATTTTGCCCTCAAGGTGTTTGGCCAATCTTTTGCAGCAGGCTATTGAACCATTGGTGTGCACAAGCCAATTTACCACTCTACACATCTGTGCTGGGTGATTCACTGGGGATTTAATAGCGGCTGAGAGTTATTTTCTCTTTGCTGGCACCATTGCCAATTGGTAGGTGCAGTTTTGTACTCATACCTCTATTCATCCAGATATGTAGTGGGATTTGTGCCATCTGTGCTCTGGCCATCGTCCAGCCTGCTTCACTGCTCATAGCTTCAAAGAAAACTATAGGCTTTCTTGACTCCTCAAAGCTGGAGAAGGTGCTTTGGAGAAATTGTGCTGATGGACCTCTCAGCATTAGACTGTGAAGCTCAGTCATTGAGAGGAGACCAGTCCCGCTGCCTGGAAAATCTTCTGGAGAATTAAGAAATCCAATGGATTATGTTAATCTCTAGGAATGGATCAATTTAACTGGTCTGTCCAGAGAGGGCCACCTGGCACCTATTTTTTATTATTCAAAAAACATTTATTCAAAAGTTACAATACAGTTTTGATATTTTTTTAGTACCAGGAAGAACTATTTATGTTTTCCCTAGCTTTTTAAACCTACTGTTTTTAAATATCCTGTTTTTAAATTCTCAGCTTCTGTAGTTTAAAATGTTCTACCTTCTGATATTTTGAGGTTGTCTTTGTAATTCAATATCACTTTGATTTCATTTTAGAATTGTTTGATGCTGTTTCATATTTTTAAAACATGTTAATTGCTATATTTATTTTTCTGCCTTTTCCTTTGTCTTTATATGGCTCCCAGAGAGCAGTTGCTATCAGGTGTCTAAGACATTTAGTAAATAAGAAATATATAACTATCCTAGGAGGCAAATTCCTTCATTACCCAAGGTATATCACTTCAATGTTCATATGCAAGTAAGCAAATTTGACAGCACAATTTTTAATTGAAAGAAGCCTTGAGTGTTAATGAAGATTATTATGTGTTTCCACAGAGGATAGCTCTGGGCATGTGTGAAGTGGGTGGGGGGATGAGCCTACTGAAATTGGAAGGGAAATATTGTTGTCCGTTTCTATACAAAATGCCTTTTCCCAATTATTTTTTGCCCCCTTCAGGTACACTTAATATTCTAGCTGTTGGTGCCTGACACTCAATGAGCTTATTCTGTATGAACACTAAGTAAGAAAAGCTCTTTCACTAAAAGTCTATCTGGACCTGTTGGAAAAAGAATCTTGCATCCTTTTGATTTTTATTCTCAGGGCATACTAGCAGCAGAAACCAACAAGTAGGAGCTCATCTTCCAGTCTTCTTTTCATGCCCATGGAAAGATCCAGGAATGAATTATTTCCCAAATATTATTTTTTTAAAAAGCAATGTTTCTCCCTCCCCACTCTCTTGCACTTTCCCCCAGTCTGTAGCTGCCCTGCCAGCAGACTTCTGTTGGGCTAACTTTAGCCTAGGTAAAGGTAAAGGGGCCCCTGACCATTGGGTCCAGTTGTGACTGACTCTGGGGTTGCGGCACTCATCTCGCTTTATTGGCCGAGGGAGCCGGTGTACAGCTTCCAGGTCATGTGGCCAGCATGACTAAGCCGCTTCTGGAGAACCAGAGCAGCACACGGAAACGCCGTTTACCTTCCTGCTGGAGCGGTACCTATTTATCTACTTGCACTTTGACGTGCTTTTGAACTGCTAGGTTGGCAGGAGCAGGGACCGAGCAACGGGAGCTCACCCAGTCGTGGGGATTTGAACCGCCGACCTTCTGATTGGCAAGTCCTAGGCTCTGTGGTTTAACCCACAGCGCCACCCATGTCCCACCCGGCTGCTTAATGTAACACAATGACACCACGAAGCATAGTGTAGGACAGTGCAGTGAATAATAATAATATTTTCCTCTTGTGCTCATAGTAGCAAACAGTGGAAAAGTGCAGGTTGGACCCCTCTCCCTGATGTGGATAGTTTTCTACTTGTAAAAAAACTTCACTGGAAATGACTTGGAGTTCTTCTGCATGTCTAAATGGGGTCTTGAGCTTATTTTATTGCTTGGTTGCCTTATTTCTTGTGATTGTTTCTTAGAAATGGCATGGGAATTTATAGTATAACCAGTGGTTCAGATTCAAGAGCCCTCTGCATGTGCTCAAGTACTTTAGGGCATTTCTCCTTTTGACTGTAACCAGTGCTTTCCCCCCCTTAAAAAGGTTTAGGGGTACTCTCATTTTGACTCAAGAAATTCACCATTTGATAGTTCAAATTGGGAAAAATAAATACAGTAAATGGACAGTGGCCCTGGCCAGTCCTTCGCTTGTGGGGTTTTTAAAGAATAACATTACAACTTCATTTTCCTAAAAAATGCTTATTCTACAAAAGGTTTACAAACTTCAGTTATTGCAAAAGTTTTCCAGTGTTAATTTTATGCATTTTAAAAAATCACCGTGGTATTTACCAATAATATCTTATGCCCTTTAGAGGAGAAATTGTGAATGGCAGAATTTTAAATACCCGTCATCGTCCTTGGCTTCACTCAATTTTGTTTATAACACTTCCACTGAGAGCCAGTGTGGTGTAGTGATTAAGAGCGGTAGATTCGCAATCTGGTGAACTGGGTTTGCGTCTCCGCTCCTCCACATGCAGCTGCTGGGTGACCTTGGGCCAGTCACACTTCTCTGAAGTCTCTCAGCCCCACTCACCTCACAGAGTGTTTGTTGTGGGAGAGGAAGGGAAAGGAGAATGTTAGCTTCTCTGAGACTCCTTCGAGTAGTGATAAAGCCGGATATCAAATCCAAACTCCTCCTCCTCCTCCTCCTCCTCCTCCTCCTCCTCCTCCTCCTCTTCTTCTTCCATCATTTTCTTCTAGTTATGAGGGTGGGGGATGGCGATGGGCCTCACAAGTAGAGTAGCCTAGGGCCTCTCTTCATCTAAATCCAACCCTGGTTGCAGTTCAGCAACATCCTGGGAGCCAAAGGTTCCCCTTGCCTGGTTTATGAAGGATGTTACCTATACCTATAAGCTTTGGATGTCTTCTATCATACTATCTATCATTCTTTTTTGTGTGTGTGCACAAACTAGTGTTCCTTCTCATCTTCTGTGTACAGAATCTTCCTGATACAACAAAGACTCTATAGCACACTTGGATCCTGCCCCCAAAGCTTGCCTATTCATTTCATTACAGTTTCGTGTGTATATATAAAGCAGCATCTGCTGTTGAATTGAAAAGTCTGTTTGCACAGGAGTTCAATGTGTGCATCCAGGGTAGAGTGTATTATATATATATTATAAACTCTGTATACCCAGCCTACATTTTTTAATAGGGTCATATGAGCATAAATGGGAGTGCTGGCTGAGTTCCTGGCTTCTGTTCCTAACCCATGCACTTAGATACAATAGATAATAGCTCTTCCACAATACATTTCTTCCTAATAGCTACCAGTGTTCTTTACAATGTAGCTTCTTGCCAAAGTGCAGACAGTGGATTGTTTCTTTGTCCAGTTACAAAAATCAATCACAGCAGCTAGGGTCCAGCTATTAGACATTAAGTGTATGGATGGTAACAGAGTGAGTGACCTTCTGCAGAATGACCTCTCTCTCTCTCTCTCTCTCAGGAGAGTTCACATTTTAAATGCTTAAATCTCTATAATTTAATATACGCTAGGCTGCGAGTCCACTGAACTCACTTGGGATTTTCCCCAACACACAAACACAGATGCAAGGTTAACTAATGGCATCAACTTTCTTTATATTCATAAAATTTATACACCGCTTGATTGTAAAAAAACAACAATAATCTCAAAATGGATATTAAATACAAGCTTGTGCTGCGAAATTTTATGTGGTCACCTATCTACAATGGTAACCACCAGAGCACTTTTATTCCAGATATTCAACTGCAAGAATCAGTTCAAGGATTTGTTGGTCCCCACAAATGTCCCACACTGAACCTCTTCATTGTACTTATTTAGAAAGAGGCACCCAGCTTTTATCGAGAGACAGCTCAAGGTTTGAGTTCCCCCTGAGCAAAGTGTTTTCCAGTGGGTCTCTTTCTCTATTGGTAGGTCCCATCCTTCTTTAGGAAGCGGTAGTGACCAGTGAGTTGCAGCACAGCAGCGTGACATGGCCTACCTGGCTTCCCAAGGAGGTTGCTGCTAGTAATTGAGAGGGGGTGGAGCAGGGGTCAGCAGACTTTTTCAGCAGGGGGCCGGTCCACTGTCCCTCAGACCTTGTGGGTGGCTGGACTATATTATGAAAAAAGAAAAATGAAGGAATTCCTATGCCCCACAAATAACCCAGAGATGCATTTTAAATAAAAGGACACATTCTACTCATGTAGAAACACGCTGATTCCTGAACCATCCGCGGCCTTAGTTTGCCTACCCATGGGGTGGAGGAAGCAGCAGGGAATTTGGTGCAGTGTGGGTTCAATGGCAGAACCAACTTCCCTGGTGCCTTGCCCCTCTCACTCCCTCTTGGTTACCAGAAGCGACCCCCATGTTGGGAAACCTGGTAAGCAGCTCAGCCCTGCCAACCACCACTGTTTACAAAATTTGCCTTCCATTAGTGAAAAAGAGGGGCAGCAGTGCTTTGAGTAGCATAAGGTGTTTGTATTTAGCTTCCATTGAATTTCTCACAATGCCCCTGGCATGAAGGCATTCCGGAGCAACAAGGAAAATTAAAATAGCATCTAGACTACAAAATAAAGGTGAACCCACAACAGGCATCAGCTGTGGATGCTGATGGAGCAATGGGGTTTCTCGGGATGCTGGGTGCCGATGGCATTCTTGACTTGTTCCCATGCCAGGGAAATGGGTGATTACGGCACTGAATAAAGAGGCACAAGAGACCTCTGCTTCCTGCTATAGGGCAATGATGGATTCAGGATTATGGAGAGCAGTAGCAATGCTCCCAGACCCTCCAAATGTCTTTATTTTCTAGGAACATCCCTGATTTAGAGAAACCATCCCAGTTTCTGATTTGATCCCACTTTTTCTTAGGCTGTCCTGATTTTCATTGGAGGGTACGGGTATGGAGTTATCCAACCACTGAGCCGTCTGAAGGCAATCCTGTATAGGGAATTTTTTTTAATGTTTGATGTTTTATTATGTTTTTATATATGTTGGAAGCTGTCCAGAGTGCTGGGGCAACCCAATAAGATGTATGGGGTATAAACAGTACAATTATCATTATGGAATGGTTTATCATCGGAGGAATGTTGGTGGGTATGAGCTCCATTGTGTAGAATCAACTTAAAGAATTAGGAGTAAAAAATAATTATCCCTACTGGCAATATGACTATCAAAAATGGATGATAACAAACAACAACAAGAAGAAGCCTATCAACATACATTTAACTTTGAAATTCATATAAAGCAATGGAATACAGTTTAGAGTTATTTACAACCGGAAGTCCCTTCTATTTAAGTGACTCTTAATCCCTCACAAATGTGTCGTTCTAGGAACAAGTCTACCAGATATGGAAGAGAATGATATAAATGTTGCACCTTTGGATTGTAACAAAAGCCCACCGCTCCTATTATGCCTGTGAAATCAGTTTTCAGCCATGCATTTATATGTTCTGGCTTTATAACTGACAGATGTTGCAACTTCTCTTTCAGACCCATGAGATACTTATCAAATTCACATGAAAATTGACGTTTTATGCAGCGGATAATTGATGTTTCTGCATTCTGTGTCTTGGCTAAACAAAATCAAGGTTGGTGATGAGAAGCAATCCTGAGAAAGCTCATTCTAAGTCCTATTGCAAGACTGGGGTACTACTAATTCAGCCCCACTGAAATCAGCGCGATTTATGCCGCAATCCTCCACACACACACACATTTATGCAGGAGTAAGTCCCATTAAACTCAATGACACTTATTTCAGGGTAGGCATGTGTAGGGTTGCACAATCACAGCTAACATTAGCTGCATCAGGGTCTATACTTAGAAGTACCGTAAGGCTGCATATTATGTGCATTTAACTTGTGCGTATTTAACTTTACATATGTGGCAAAAAAATAAAAGGGGGTGAAAACAGGGTAGGTTTCTAGGAAAATTGACTTTGGTAATCCCACCCACCATTGAACCCAATGTGTTTTGAGTATGCATGATTCTGGCTTTAGGCAAAATCCCGGAATGTAACCCCTGCTTACTGTATTGCATTACTATTAGATGACATAAGGTACCAAATATAAAAAGGAACAAGAATTGTGACAGTGTTCAAATTGCTCAATAGCATAAACAAATATCTGAATCAGTCGAGGGCAGCATGGTGGAGCAGAAGCATTCACCTGACCTCCTGTCAGCTGCATCGCTGATGCATACTGGGACAGAAGGAGAGGCAAGATTGGCAGTGAGAATGGCATGGTGAAAATCTAGAGCTCTTGTCAGCATGTTTGCACCACACCCACCTCACCACCATCTTGTTTTTCCCCTTCCCTATCTCTGTATGCAACAGCAATGTAGCCAGAGGGAGGTCAGGTAAGCAGTATAGTCATACCTCTTTGTTCCCTATTGTTGACAATGATTTTTTTTTAAGTCCTAAGCAAAGAGATGTGGTCAGTCTGGCCACTGAGACTAGCTTTTGTTCCTGGGTTATGTCTCTCCCAGTCTCTCACACTTTATTCCTGATGGCAGTCAAATTATCCAAACAAACAAATGAACAAGGAAAAGTCCTGCAGCCCAGTATTTCAAGGTCTAAATCAGGAGCTGCGATCTGGACTGCAACTCTCAACATTCCCAGCTTTTGCTAGACCTCCCCCTCCAACACTTATGAATGCCAATTGGCTTTGGGATATTTGTTTTTGAAAGAATGCACTGTTCAATGCTTTAAACGTATCAGAAAAATACATCTTCAATGGTGCCATGTAAATTGTTCCTAATTAATTTATCCTCCTTCTAATGACCCACACATTATGGGAATTCTTTATTTCCCTTGGAAGTAGAAAGAAGATTTAGGAAACCATGAGAGAATTTCAGTGAGATGCAGCTTCATTCTGTTGAAGAAGTATTTGTTTGGGGTGGTATGTGAGTGGGAATGTGGAAATCCTCCTCACAAAGAAGTCAGATCGATCTCTGTGCATTGACAAAGATGCTTGTATTCCAATGACCCACACTTTGACCTCTCCAACCAATGAGGATTTAAGAGAAATTTTACACATTGGCAACAAGCTGTTCAACCAGTGCAAATCAGTGTGGTTAAGCGGAGATAACCTTGTGGGTCAAACTGGGACCCATGCCAGGTCTAATTAGGCATAGGTGGGCGGAGGTTCCCTACTCCTGTTTTATAGCTGTGTAGCAGGAATGTGCAGTAGCCACAAAATTCAACTTATGTCTGTATTTGTTGCTTTGGGAAATAGCCTGATCTGTTCCAGAGCCACTCTGTGACTTTCCAACTTTATTAGTTATTCAGGACCAAATTAGATCTGTTAAAAACAGAGCTATGCCCGCGCATGCACACACACACAGGAATGTGGAAACCTTATCCAAATTATCCCTATTCACCTCCTAATTCAGGGTGCACATCCATAGTATATAGGTTTGATTAGATACTGTTACATTATTGGGTGACCTATTTCACTTCTAAGCTGATAGGCACTGATTGCAGAAGTAATGTATTTGTGCGCGATGCCCTGATTAACTAGCGTGCTCTGTTGGTGAAGCTCTTACAGCTAAATGGTTCCATCTTTACAACTAAGTCTTAAAATTTATAATGGAGTCCGATTGTTTGGCAAAGAGCACCCAGATCCCAGAACCTGAGAACCCCTGGTTTGAACACTGAAGCAGCAGCCTTTCTGTCAACTATAACTGGTGAGAAACAATGCCTTTGACTACTCTATTTTTGGAAAATGTGAGGCTCTGCCTTTTTCCTCCTCATGGCCTTTTATTTCCCCTCAAGTTGCATTTTGGCTTGTGCAGTGCTTTAGATTAAAGTGCAATTCATATCTTGGCATAGTTTACAGTTAATATAGTGCAGCATTACATTTATCACTTAAATCACATGTGATATAAATCTTTCGTAGGGAAGCATGGAGAAAGTGAGATGGTAGATTAGATTGCTTAGCACAAATTATGGTCTGTTGCTGGCTGGAGTCCAAAGCAGAAAGGATAGGACTGCTTTCCTTCCTTACTAGCTTCCTGGTTAACTGCCAGCATATTAATCACTGTGTTACAAAGGTTGCAATACCAATAGCGCAATACTAACCCTCATATCAGGGCTGCTGTGGGGTGTTAGACAGAGGTATCCATCTGCTGGCAAAAAGACTCTGTTAATGTGGAGGACACTGCTGCACCCACTGAAAGCTTGGGTGGCATACCCACCAAGTGGCTTGGAAAATAGGGACGTTCTGTTTTTCATGTGTGATTGTGGTAGCCGTTTGGGTGCCACACTCTCACCCTGAAAAAGCATTTTTTCAGGGCCACAATCTCATCTCACCCCCCACCCCCAAAGTGCCTTTTCAGGGTGAGATTGTCACACGGGTCACATTTGGGAGCACATCCTGGAAGATGTGTGTCCCAGTTTTTGACCTGAAAAAGTTGGACAGTATGGGATGGTTGAGGAGCTGCTGCTAGCCATGTTAGGCTACTGATGGAAGCCACTGATGTTTTATTATGTATTTTGTGTTTTCATTTTGTATGTTTATGTTGTGAACTGCCCTGTGGTCTTTGGATGAAGGGTGCTGTACAAATTTAATAAAAAATAATAATAACGTAATTCTCTCTTTTGGGAAATGTAAGAAGAAATATGCAGAAAATTCAGGGATCATTGGCGTGCTGATGGAAGGATTGTAGTAATCTTGCAACTCTAGGAAAATTGCTACGATGTTGCCCTAACAATGCCTTCTGAATATATCCATATCTGAATTTTCCACATCTTTATTTTGCCACTTTTCACTAACCTGGATCTACAGAATACTAGGGACCATAATTCATTGGCATATCGTGTTTATTGCAAGAGATTTTGGCAGGTGGGGTAAGAACATAAGATGAGCCCTCCTGGATCAGACCAAAGGCCTATTATAGTTTGTCCAGCATTTGACCAAACAGATTCCCAGGGGAATTCCACAAGCAGGTCCTGAGCATAGCTGCATTCTCAAGTCTCTCAGCCTCACTCACCTCACAGAGTGTTTGTTGTGGGGGAGGAAGGGAAAGGAGAATGTTAGCCGCTTTGAGACTCCTTAGGGTAGTGATAAAGCGGGATATCAAATCCAAACTCTTCGTCTTCTCAAGAAAAAATTCTGCCTGTAAACTTGCCAGAGTTGGTTGAGATAAGCCAATAGTCTCACTCAGTAGGAATTAGCTACTTACACAGAGGGCATATGTGAGTAACCACTCATGGTGAAGCCCCAAGGTGACCAAGAGTCACATGGGGTGGCAATTGTCCCCATCCAACTGTGTACAGAGCAGAATGGGAACTGAACACACATTTCTTTTCTGCCAGTCACTGAAGATGTAAGGGGGGGGGGGAGAGACTAGGTTCTATTCCTTATGCTAAGCTCCATGATCTCCCTGCAATTTCATTATCAATTCTAAATTATTCTAAGCAGGGTTTTCTGAGGCAGAATGTATGTTTATGGTCTCCCACAATCCATGGCAGGAATAATAGGAAATAAATAAGCACACATGAATCATGTCAGTGAATATACCCACATTTTGCAAGAGGAAATATGGAATATGACTGATAAAGGGTCCACAACACCATCTGTGGGGGTAGGTCTACTCATTGTCAGCCTCCCTGATTTACTGCTATATATGCCTCCATATTCTTCCACCACTTGCTATGAATATGGGTCTCAACAAAAGGGAAACTTGACCCAGGTGCAATGTGATGCGGTGGCAGTAAATCCTGATGCTCGAGCCACACAAAGTTACAACTTGAGTGCTGTGCTGGGAGGAAACTTTACAACAGAGTGGTAGGGTACATTCACACAACAGCAACTGTATGAAAATAACATACAAGCCATTTTCTCTTTTAGGTAGAGTGACTTTTTCCAAAGATTGGAATAAACAATCAAGGGCATGTTTCTTCTCTCTCTCTCTCTCTCTCTCTCTCTCTCTCTCTCTCTCTCTCTCCCCCCCCCCCCCAGCTTCCTGGTTGGAGCAACATGCTGGAAATTGAAAACATTTTGGTTCCTTTCTCACCTTGATGAGCCACTGACTCACTCTGTGAGGAGGTGGTAAGTTGGCATTGCACAACAGAGCTAGAAAATTGGGTAACAAGCAGTGAGCAAAATGGATTCAATATCTGAGCTGAAGTTTCCTGAGTAAATATAGATTGGACTGTAGGGGATCTCATTGTGTCTGCATTGGCCAACCTGCACTTACTTCAGGACTTCTTATAGCAAAGTAAAGATTCTGCTACAGTAGGCATATTTGAAACATGTGAAAGAAATAGATCTACTTTCGACAGTTTCGTTGGAAAGTTCATACCCAAAAAACACAAGTCTAATAAGAAATAATATTCCAGTCTTCATTGCCTTTTCTTTCTCTTTCCCTCCTGACACTTCTGTGGACCTGATAGCTTGGGGGCAATTCACACATTAAACACTGTGCCACTTATTTATATACCACCTATGTAAGACTAAAATGATGGGATGACATAAACCTGGTGAATAGGTTCATCTACAGGGGAGAAAGGATGAGGACTCCAAAACAGAAGGGGAACAGCATGCAAGACAAGCCCCAAATGAATGCCCACCGGATGAGCCATTGGCACCTGATACCAATGCACTGTTGCCAGACTCAGAGAACTCCATTGCAGAGGCAGCAGTGAGACCAGAGTCTCCCCTGCTCCAGAACTGATGGGGCAGCCTGGGACCCTTTAACTGAAAAGACACCTTCCAGTGAGGTTGGGAATGCAATCTGCTCTTAACTAGGGTGCAGTTATAGTTTAATAATTGCTGAAGCAACACCAGAGCTCTGCTCTCCCAGAGCAGCACTCTATCACAAATTGTGTGGAAAGTGTAGGTGCCTCCAGTTGACAGAAAACCTTGGATAACAAGAACATATCTGGTTGAAAACAAGGCCAAGAAATGGAACATGGTCACACAATCTAATTTCATTCCCTTTTCATATTTAATATTCTTGTTAATTCATTGACTGGTGATATTTAAATAAGGAGCTGCCTTGGGATTGTAAAAGAAGAAAGCCACTACAGGCAGTAGAATATACACTTCAGCTGAATAAATCCTGTGAACCCTGATATATATTTCCTCTACATTGCTATCAACCATGGGTTTTGTTTGTTTGTTTGTGTGTGTGTGTGTGTGTGTGCGCGCGCGCGCAAATAGTGGTCATTTTCACATACAGGACTTGTGTTAACAGGAGGTGTATATAACTGCCAATTTTTCAAAATTGGCAATGGTGTCAAAGATATGGCCCATTGTAGGTCTAATTTGACATTCCCCAGCTGATGAAAGGGCAAGCCAAAATAAGCTCATGGTTTGCTGAAACATACCCTCCAATTTCTTAAGATTTCTTGCCCCACGAAAGGCTTCTATTTTTCTGCCTCATCCACTTGGTGCTTTAGAATTCCTTTATCATTTTGGTGGGTCCAGATTCAAGCTTACCTCATAATATGAAGTTTTAGAAGGTTTTGCTCAGGAAGCTTGCACATAAACAAACATGCACACTATGCCAAACTCACATAGAAAAGGCAGCTTTCAGCCATTATTAGCATTCTGTTCAGTTTCTTTCGCTCATTCCTGTCAGAAAGATAGTCTGCTACATTAGTACATAGGAGGGAAACCTGTGTTGCTAGACTACAACTCTCATGATCCCTGACCCTGACCATCTGTCATTCTGGCTTGGGATGATGGTGGTTGGAATTCATCAATTTTTTGGGGGGAGGGGCACAGTTTCTCTTTCCCTTTTCTTTTCTTAGTACTGCTGAACTAATTGCCACCCACTTTCCCCCCACATTTCCGCTCTTCTTTATTTGCATTGGTTCCTTTCAGCTACACACTGGGAAACCTTTCCTTTAAAAAATAAATAAACAAAATCCATGCTTTTTTCTGATGCTAGGATACACCACCCATCTGCCACTGAAACCTCATGCAGTGCCATAGATCTGACGCATGAACAGCAGCACCATTTTGGCTTTGATTCTTAGCTGAAGGCATAACTCTAGTGGTCTATGCTGATTGCATAGCCAGCCTTTGCCTGTTTGCAAAATATTCTTATTTTTTTATTTGTTTGTAGATAACATCTGAAAGCTTCATTTTCTTGTTAAGATCTTAGGATGAACAAAATCTTATTTGGTATGATTCAACAGACATGTAGAATGTAAATTAAGGTTTAATGCCTTAAGAACTATCAAACTAAAACAATTCTGTGGTATATAAAAAAAGCAGCACAAATGATCTTAGGTCTTGGAGACCTGAGAGGTGAGAGGGGAGCATTTTTTACAGTGTCAGACATACTGCATAAGTTTAGCAAACAGCCTGCAGAAATGAAGCAAACCTTGGTTTGGACATTGCTTGAAGAAAAGAGAAGGAGGAGAAGGAGGAGGGTCGTTTCACAACTACACTAGTGGGAGCACCAGATTAGCACTGCTGTTACATTTGAAGTACACTGGCCTTGCTGATGCCTCGACCCTCTCCATCCCAGTAAGTTACAGGGTTGCTGGTAATGAGAGTTCAGGTAAGCACCATCACATCGCAGCAGCTGCCAGTGGTGGTTCCCAGCAGGGGAACAAAATCTGTCAAGCTGAAATGATTCACTTCCTGCATGTACAACTGTGGAACTAGGATTTGGGAGCATGATCTTAGTTTCCACAATGTGAAAATTTAGGTGATGTGGATCTGATGCAAGGGCGCCAACTTGGGCCTCAGGTTATGGGTCCCCAGTGGCGCTCACGATGTATCATGATGTCATGACATGACATCACATTACGTAGGGACACTGCAGTGATGCTTCTGAGGCGTGAGGTCACATCTGAGATCTCGCAAGACCTCCAATGCAACTTCCAGTTTCTACTAGAAGTCATGTCGGAGGCCTGGAAGGGCCTCGGATGTGACCTCTGTGGCTCAGGGCAGCCTTGGAAGTGATGTCCAAGGCCTTGTGAAACTTCCTATATGACTTCTGGTTTTGTACCGGAAGTTGGGTCAGAAACCTTGCAGGACCTTGGATGCCACCTCAGAGGTCACGTCAGGCCTCCAATGCCACTTCTAGTACAAAACTGGAACTCGCATAGGAGTCCCGCAGTGTGCAGGGTGAGCCTCCTCAAAAAAATTGTGGGTCCCCCTAGAGTTGGCGCCAGTGGTCTGAAATTTGGGCTTTATGCTGCTGAACCTTCAGTTTATTGGAGATAGGCGAGTTCCTAAATAGCAAGGACATTGAGGCAGCAGAAAGAAACCAAAAAAAGATAGTAATTGGAAGAAGAATCAAAAGGTAGAATAAACTAACTGAACAATACAGGAATGATATGGGGAAAATCTGATCATCACTACTTCTGATGCATTTATCTTCCTGCTTTCGATGAATTGATCCTCAGTTATCTGAAATATGAATGTACTAAGTATGCAGAGTGAAATCTGTTGAAATCGTTTAAAATGGCTCAAGATGCACTCCAACCATTGGAAATCTTTGTATTAAAGTAACTGGTGCCATATGACCTCCTTTGACTGATGGATTTGTAAATTTACATTTCCTGGCCAGTTCTAATATGTCCATGCTGTGTTAGCATTTCTAGCATCACTAGTAAGCTCAGTTCCCAGCACACCCCACGTTGCCATGTCAATTGGAGTAAATTTAGACAGACAGCAGCTCTGCTAAATATGTTATATAACCGACCCAGCCTGCCTGCCTGCTGCTGCTGTTCAGTTGAAGTTGCAACTCTATCTCTTTCAGTCAAACCTCAGCTTATGCACAAGTCGGTTTCTGCAACCTCCTCATGGCGTTGACCTCCTGACTGGTGCTTTTAGCATGTTCTTGTCACTTTCAGTTTCCACATTGACCCTGTTGATGTTAGGTGACATTTTATTTATTAATTACCAGTGCAGAATGTCATGCTAGAATCTCAGCCAGAGAAGTAGCTCTCACTAATGTTATTCATATGGAAAGGGGTCGCGAAGAAAGAGACAGAGAAAAAGCAAGATGATTGCTTGAGGACTTCATTTGCCAAATGAAGACGTGTGACAACCCTAGCTTCAAATGCATCTTCACATGACTGCCTCAGAACCTGGTATAGTTTTGTCGGTATTCAAATTGCAGTGCTACAGGACACATGAACAGACAGCGTGTACAAAAACTGACACATCCAGGGCTTTTTTCAGCTGGAACTCACTGGAACTCAGTTCTAGCACCTCTCAGCTGGTTGCCATTATCATTCTGAGAGAACAAGGGAGGCGTTCATGGTGAGTTCCAGCACCTCTTTTCCCCCCTAGAAAAATAGCACTGGTTGTACCATAAGGTAAAGGGAATAGGGACCCCTGACTATTAAGTCCAGTCGCAGAGGACTCTGGAGTTGCAGCACTCATCTCACTTTACTGGCCGAGGGAGCCAGCATTTCTCTGCAGACAGCTTCCAGGTCATGTGGCCAGCATGACAAAGCCACTTATAGCGAAACCAGAGCAGCGCACAGAAACATTGTTTGCCTTCCCGCTGGAGTGGTACCTATTTATCTACTTGCAGTTTGACGTGCTTTCGAACATACAGCTGGGGTCACCAACTTTTTCAGATGTGAGCACTGCAGAGAACCTGTTGTGGGCACCACATGCACATATGTACACATACACACGCAGAGAGACCTATTCTATTCGCTACATCTTTTAATGTGAACTTCAGTGGGCAGTGAGGAGGAATACATAAGCCAAGGTCTCCTCAAGTCCTGCTACTAGTGTTAACCTGGAGCCATCTGTATTATGTAAGCATGTGCTCCACAACTGATCTTTTTCATTTCCTAAGAATGAATTTAAAATGGGCTTCCATATAAGCATGGCCTGAGGAACTTCTTCCAAGCAATCCTCTGGCTTTGCTATGTCTGTAGCAGGCCTATAATCAACTTTGCATGTAGTGTTTCAGGGTTCAAACTTGAAAGGCTTCAAAACACACACATGGCAAGTCTGTAGCATCTTGGATTATCCGGTTTGCTGTACTGCTGAGCAGAGCATTCTCTAATGAGAACTTTCTGCTTGAATTTTCATGGGGCACTGGAGCAAAATGATGGCAATTTTGGAAGGTGGGAAAATTCACTGCAAAGCTGTGGGCTGGGTTATCTCTTTACCAGCGACTCAGCTACACAGCTGCAAATACAGTGGTACCTCCGGTTACTAACTTAATTCATTCCGGAGGTCCGTTCTTAAGCTTAAATTGCTCATAACATGAGGCACACTTTTGCTAATGGCACCTCCCGTGCTGCTGTGCTGCTAGCGCATGACTTCCACTCACATCCCGGGGCAAAGTTCGCAACCAGGAGCATCTACTTCTGGGTTAGTGGAGCTCGTAACCCAAAACATTCGCAAGGAGGACGGTATGTAACATGAAGTTCCACTGTAAAACATTTCAAATGTGTTGTAAAGTTCAATATACAAATGTGACACTAGACAGCAACAGTGAGCTATGCAAAATTCAATGTATTTTTCAAAACTTTTTTTAAGAAAGCATTTCACAGTGTTATTTTTATATATGTGTAGTTTCCACCAAGTAATCACCAACCCTTCCCTCCAAATGGTGCAGGAAGATATATGTCATTCTGAAATGGAACTCTTTCAGAGAAATTATGCCTGTGATGTGGCGATTTGTACTGAAGGTTATTGACACATGAGACCATGGCCTCTCCCTACCTGTCTTGCTGTACAGGGGCATCAGACATTTTATTTTTGGCAGTTTTAAAGCATCCCACTGCAGGCAGTGAAGTACCAGCATAAATTTGACACAGAAGGTCATTTTGGCTAGGTTGTACTTCCGTAGCATACTTAGCATAGTGATTATTCCTGATACTGACTGATGTTACAGACAAACAAAAATTGAATTTTGCAAAGTCTGTAAGTCTGAAGTCAGGATGCTTTTTACAACTCATCTCTACCTTGTTTGGAGTTCTTGTATGCCAAACCTCACACAGCTTAGTCTTCACCTACAAATTTTAAGTAATTTACAAAGGTGTTTTATTAAAAAAATCAGGGTTTATCCACAATAAAATGCTACACAGCATCAATATTTCCGGTGAAATAAGTCTACTGTGAAAACCACAGGAAGAGATCAATACTAAAGAAAATCTGTAATGTTCTTATTGGATTACTACAGGATCTCCTGCTTATTGCATTTGACTTTGTTATCTCTGCAATGATTTCCCTTGTCAGAGTTGCTGTTTCATTAAACATTCAAAGGACCATAGCATGCTGCTGCTATTAATTGTGGAAACAAATTGCAGCACCATATCCATTTAGGACTGAGGTAACAATAAACATTCTGTCTTCAATGAAAGCCACTGGGGGGCGGGATATTGTCCCAACCACTTCTGTCCCCCAGGAGTAAAAGATTATGAGTATTCCTTTGAGAGTGAAAGCACATTAAATTTAGATTTAAAAAAAACCTAGTCTATAGTTTTTTTTTCGTTTTTTTTGCTAGAATTGGATGTAACCTGCAGGTATGGGCATGGAAGGAAGTTTCCAGATTTCAGAATGATACCTGCAGTGAATTTCTCAAAAGAGTAGACTTTACAAATTTCAGTTGGGCACAATATGAATTATATGGGGTAAGGGGTGGTGATGGGAAAAAGGGCTTGGATCCCCAGAAAATATGGGGGTGAGAAAAATGTAACTGGTGGGTATGGGGTTCTGTCCCCCATCATGAATTTCTGAAGTAAAGCTTATTTTCTCTGGGATTGAGTTGGGGGGGGAGAGAGACCTCAGTTAACATATATAGGTAAAGTGAATTTCCAGGAAAGACTGTAGGAGGAGGACATCACCCCACCCCCTCATGCCAAGGTATGGAGGTGGCGTGTAGAGGTCTGTCCTTACTGTAGACTCTTGGGGATACAGCTTGGTTTCATTTCTCAGAATAAAACAACAGCGATAGTTGTGCATTTTCTTAACAGCTGAGGCTACATAGTGACCCAGAAGCACAAAGACTTATTTTTTAAAAAAATCATTTTTATTGATTTTCCAATAAAAACAGCCAATCAACATGTCCACATAATAATCCAATTAAAAACAAAAAACTAAAATTAAAAAAGACCAAATTGTAATCCATATTATTATTAATTTTTCCGGGCTCCCCATAGTCTGGACCTCTGAAGCGTATCTCCAGATCTTCAGTCCTGCCTCCTCTCGTTGTTTTCATATTTTCCACATCCCGATCTTAACACTTTAAAGTTCTCCATCCCTGGCTCTGTGATTCTCAGTCATGTCAAAAATCATATATGCTTTCATCCATCGAAAACAGCTTTATTTGTGTATTTATATTTTTTAACTGTCTATTTGCCAGCACAGCTTTCCCTGACTCCATTCCAATCTTCCAATCCTGGCTGTTGTCCAAGTCTATCATCTGAAGTTTAATGACGCAGCGACTCCCAAGTTGTTAAATCATTCCAATCCGGGCTGTTGTCCTAGCTTTTCGTTTGAGATTTAAAAACATAGTAGCTTCCACATTGTTAGGCTATTACTGTAAATTGTTGAGCATACTGTTTGCAATATTGTAATGTAAATGAACTGTATTCCACAGATATGTCATTTGGCGATCGATCGGCCTCTTGGAGACCACACAATCCCCCATCCGGGCCCTAGAGGGCGGGCTGCTAGACATCCATTCAGCCTTCTCTCTCCCTCATACTGAAAAACTACTGTAAACAGCTGCACTATATGTTGTCCCAAATTATCTCAAGTCATTACAAAGTCAGCCAGCAAATATTTCCTGCTTCCCTCAAAAAAGGGAGGAATTCTCATTTTTCCGTGCTGTGTCATATTAACAAGCGCCATCTTGTTTCTTCTTTTATCTTTATCAAGTCTTTTAAGTCTAAGTAAAGCTGCGCAGTTGAGTACTTAATTATAAATAGAAGTCCATCTGTACTCTTTTTTTTTTTTAAAAAAAAGGTTTCTTAATGAGGTTTGGCATAGAAAACCAATTGTAGATGTTAAGAAGAAACAAAAGACATACCAAACACCTCCGTAATCCACACACCATTTATAGTCCGAGCTTAAACTTAAACACCAGGGACTGTACAGTTCTGCAGGTTTTTCCTTAGTCTTCTTCAGTCCAGACTATGTCTGTTTATTGTCCAAATCCAATCATTTAATCAAACAGATATTTCTGGCTATGAGAATGACATCGGAGAGTACCAGCCGTGTCATGCTCTGGGACCCAGTGTCCTGCCGCTTGCACCTTGATGCAAGCTGACAATCTCAGACATTCTGCGGGTCTGTGAGATAGTCCTTCCCCACCCTTGGGAGTCTGCCAGGGCTAATTATCCCCGTATCACCCCTGAATTACCGGCACGGCTGGGATCCAATTGTATGGGAGTCAGCCATTTCCCACCACTGGAAACAGGAAGCCAGAAGCACAAAGACTTCTTGATCTGACTTGAGATCCCTTATTAACAGTGTGATCCTGAAATGTGGGAATCTTCCTCCAGTCACCCCAATACACTTCATAATTCAGGGTGCATACAGAGCTGATGCACATGCATTAAATGGTATTCAACTAAGTTTCAGTCAGAGTTAGGTCCATTGATTTCAACTGGTCTACTAAAAAAATCACAAGGAATGCCTTCTCAACAAAAAAGAGATGATATGGTAAAAACCTTGTCCAAGCTGCAAGGTCCAGATAAATGTTATTGGCATAAAAGGTGAGAGACAGTGCAGCCTCTGGGTGAACAAAAAGGAACTGGCAAGCTACACAGAAATAGCATTCTGCTGCTCTAATTATTAGTTAATATAGTGACTTGCACGGAAGAGAAAATACAACAATCCTTTTTCAGAACGTTCATGAAACTAAATACTCATGACAAATGGGGCACACATCCCTCCCCCTACTGATTAGTAATTGATCTTAAAAGCCTCAAAAATTCAGTACAGTAATTATTATTTTTAAGCTGAACCCTTTTACCTAGGCTATTCACACTAGAAAAAATCTATTTCATGTTCAAGAGAGTTTGGCTCATTGATGATTTCCTTGTTTTTCAGCTATAGTCACATATAGATTAATAACATGAACGCATATGCATACGGCTGAGAGACTGTATTGCTATTCTGTAGTGGTTTTGCAATAAAAGTAATTAGAAGCCATGAAAATCCAAAGCAGAATTACAGCTTTGCAACAGAGGCAATCTAGGAAGTCAGTTATGACGTATACACAGTCCTCTCATCAGCACCACTTTCTGCATTGGGGATAATGGCAGGCATTCCGGGGCAGGAAATGTCTGAGTGCAGAGCAGCAACTGTGGGGTGGTGGGAGATGTGACAGGGTCTAGACTCAGCTCTACATGTTCCATAGTCGTGATCACTTAGGTGTCAGTCAATAGATGCCTCCTAACTTTAACTGCTCATAAGCTGCACTAGAACTGGAGATTCATGAGTTTGACTCCCCCAATAAAATTTTAATGTCAATCTCCCACAGGCTCTGTAATGTTTCTGACAAGGATGACAAAATAAATGTCATATGTTTTATGGCATTTTCTTTCTTTCTTTACATTTTCAGAACATGATTTTTCAGTATGAATGATGTCAGCAGTTGCATGTGCGTACACAATGACTATTAGCAGATGCGTACAGAGCGCCTCCTTCAGTACACAAGCAGTGCAAGCCGTATATATGAAATCATAGAACTGCACACTCAGAAGGGACCCATCTAGTCCAGCCCCCTGCAAAGCAGGAATTACAGCCAAAGAACCACTGACAGATGCCTGTACAGAATAGAGCAACAAGGACTGGGCTACATATCCAAGAAAAGCAGTTAAAAACATGGCAGCTCAAGCAGAATCCCAGTAGAGACATAAAGACTCAAAGACTCAGCAGCGTGCATGTATGAATCTTGATACTCTTTAGTTATGGAGAGGCAAAAAAGAAGATTACCCCACCCTGCATTAATTTTCACATTACTCACAGTGATATGATCTTAAGCATGCTGGCAAACTGTTTCCTTTGAAAGGCATTTGCTGGTTGTTCTCTGCTCTCCTACTCAAAGCTTCAGTGTTGCATTCACATTAGAGAATTGTTCTGTCAGCTAGCCTCCCCTGCTTATTTAAGAACATAAGAAAGCCTGCTGTATTACACCCAATGGCCCATTCTAGTGCAGCCTCCTCTTCTCACAGTGGCCACACAGCTGCACATTTAAGCGTCTTTGAAGCTCACTGCTGATTCCTGCTTTGAGAGTTGGAAGGGGATGTGGAATGAAGGATAAGGGAAGCATTTTCTTCAGATTTGCGTGCGCAGGCGCGCGCGCGCGCGCACACACACACACACACACACACACACACAGGTCCACAGACCACACACTCTCTCTTTCTCTCTCTGAATATTTCTGAAAACAAAAACCGCCTTTTCACACCCTGCTTGGAAACTTTATTTCTATTTTTGACACATTTTTATGGCTGCAACATTTAGGGAAAGGAATCTGCCCAATGTATCTTTGTGCGTAGTGTAGTAAATGGTTGTGGGCTCAGACCTTGTCTGAATATCCTAGCTAAACATGTGTCTGAAGGCAATCTGATCCTGATTTCTCAACATGTGGGGAGTCAGGAAATTGAGGTGACGGTCTGCTAGCTGCAGTCTTTTTTGGTTTTAGCCTAACAGTACCCACCAATGGGAGCTTGGCAGCCAATAGTGGTAGCCCAGCAGTGAGCTGAACTTGGGAAGGTGTTGCTAGTGCTTGTGTACTTAAGTTGTTTTACATGGATGCTATTAATTTCTAACACATGATCCTTCACGTTAAAGTGTGACATTTTTAGACCCTGATAAGTGGAGCTGTATTTACCTATCTTACTTAACGTAGCAGTGACTAATGTCTCTTGTAGAGTTTCAAATCAATTATTACGCTTCCTCTTGACACACTGGTGTGTGGCAATGAGTAATGATCGTTCGGCACCTAGAAGGAAGTCTGCAGAAACAACACGTTAATCCATCAGTCTCAAGAATGAGTTGTACTGAGAATGAGGACAGTGATATCAGCAAGCTTTGTGTACTTTTGTGTGTGAGAATGAATGTTATGTAGTACTGTCTGCATTTTTTCCTCCGTTATTTGCTCTTAAGGTTGGATTTTCCAGGTGTCAGAGGACTTGAGAATATGGTTGCTCCAACTGAGATGTTTGAAGACATTAGGTATGTTTAAAACAACCCCCTTCGTGCAATGCATGAAGGGAGAAGTACAATTGCTGCTGACATCTGTGTACTTTCCACGATGTCTGGAAAAAGAGCCTATGTGTGCAAAGTATCCCCTAAATCATCTCTGTGTTAGACTAGATGACTTGAAGACCATATTCATCCCTACGATTCCATAGTGTATCAGCTCTGAATGCAATTGGAAACCCTGCAATCAGGGGTCCTTATTGTGTGGAAACGCTAAACACATTCAGTTTTACGCACGTGTTGAAGGCACAAATGTTGGTTGATGGGCCAGAAGGTGCACAATGTCAGGCTCAGCCCTGAAAGCTGTGGTCACACACACACTGGTTACATGAGTACATCTGTATTGGCATTCCATTTGGTCTTAGAGATACTCCTGTTTATGCAGGCATTTCTCTCATCTCTTGACCTGAGTCTTTTGTTTAAATCACTGTGTTTTAATGGGATTGTTTTATTATGCATTCAATGCCATGTTTTAAATTATTGTGCCTTCTAATAAAGTTGTACAATTGCTTTTTGTATTTCCTGAACTGCTTGAAGGCTTATTTTGGCATCTAAGGGTAAAGGTAAAGGGATCCCTGACCATTAGGTCCAGTCGTGCCCAACTCTGGGGTTGCGGTGCTCATCTCGCTTTACTGGCCGAGGGAGCCGGCGTACAGCTTCCGGGTCATGTGGCCAGCATGACTAAGCTGCTTCTGGCGAACCAGAGCAGCACACGGAAACGCCGTTTACCTTCCCGCCTGAGAGGTACCTATTTATCTACTTGCACTTTGATGTGCTTTTGAACTGCTAGGTTGGCAGGAGCAGGGACCAAGCAACGGGAGCTCACCCCGTCGCGCAGATTCGAACCGCTGAGCTTCTGATCAGCAAGTCCTAGGCTCTGTGGTTTAACCCACAGCGCCACCTGCGTCCCTATCTATCGATCAGTATATAGATGTATATGTATCTATATCTATATGTATCAGTATATGATGGCATCTATCAGTAGATAAATTTGATGATGATGATTATGATGATATAAGTGTGATGGTGGGGATCTTCTATTGTGTTTTGGCATTTGAATCTGAGTTTCAGACACCTTTCATTTCTTTCTTTCTTACTGAACCTAGAAAATGATTTGTTGTGTTTTAAAAAGGATGGTTATTAGAGGTTGGCGTTGTCAGTTAAAGTAAACTTATTTGATTAATCGTGTAAGTTATTGTTAATGAATCAGGTAATTAATTGACTAAAACTGGTATGTGAGTTGATTATAGTGTTGAAATAGACTACTTTTTTGTTTTTCAGTGACGACGACTGTGTTTGATATAGCCAGTACCATCTTAAAGGACACATTCTGTCCTGGGCGAAAGAGAAGAGAGATGTCTTTTAAGATGGTGCTTGCTGTCTGCAGTCTTTATAAGCATGTGCAAATTCACTGTTCAATTAAGTTGGGTGTCTTGAACATTTTAAAATTAATTAACTGAATATATAAATAAACATACTATATAATATCCCCCCATCTCATTCACAGCCTACCAAAAGTCCTAGATACTTCCAAAACACAGTAGTGAACCCTCTATGTCCTACCAAATTATTTTATGATAACCTGACATAATTTCAGGAGGAAGTTGTCACATCAGGCAAGAAACTGATATAGCTGTTTTTGGAATAATAACTGTACCACTGGCCCGAGGGGGTTGTTTGCTTGCACAATTAAGACATCTCACAAACTGAATACATGACAAGGCAGGGGAAGGCAATGTCACCAGTAAATACAGGCTGTCAGATTACATCCCGGGCATGTGCCACATAAGGCCTGGAGCAAAAAAACCATAGAAGTGATCACTCTGATATAATTGCTAAGTTCAATAAACAGTTTAAAAACAACAACAACAGGAAGACCCAAACCAGAACAACTAGCCAAGAATTAAATGTCTTGGCTTTAAGTAAAGGTTTAGAAAAATTAATTGCTGTTTAACCTCTTCAGTTAGCAAAACCTTCATATGAACCTGTGGCTGATACTTCATGCTAATGATGCTTGATTTTGATATATATTTTTTTGCAAATTCCTCAACAATATGACATGATCCATGGGAACAGAACAAGTTTGCACACCTCCATCTGCTGCTGCATAGTTCTCAGAAGTTCAAACTTTTTAAAAGACACATTTAAATGAAAAATAAAATTGTCAGAGAACATCAGAAGACACATTTAAATAGTATTAACATTCGAATTTTAATACTAGTTTAGTTTAAAAGGCTTTTTAAAAAGCAATTTTAATCAAACTCAGAACAGAATGGAAAAATGATACACTTTAAAGCTCTGATACTGCTACTTCTAGCCTGGAGCTTGCACCCCATTGAAAAATGTCAGGGACATCTCTCGCCCCATGGCTGCTTAGATTGTATATGGTCCATAGCTTTGTAGGATCAGCATACCGACATGATAAGGTGTTCTGAGGTGTTTCAAAAAAGGACAACTTTGACACAACATAGTTTCTTTCTTAAGCTATGTTAATAAAAATGTACACCAAGTTAGTCCACCCTCATCTCATGTAACATTATGGAGGGGGTGTATAGAACCTCCTCACAACACTCACAACTACTCAGAGCATGTTTCTGTTCTGTAACTTTCTCGGTTAAAGTAAAGGTAAAGGCACCCCTGCCCGTACGGGCCAGTCTTGACAGACTCTAGGGTTGTGCGCCCATCTCACTCAAGAGGCCGGGGGCCAGCGCTGTCCGGAGACACTTCCGGGTCACGTGGCCAGCGTGACATCGCTGCTCTGGCGAGCCAGAGCCGCACACGGAAACGCCGTTTACTTTCCCGCTAGTAAGCGGTCCCTATTTATCTACTTGCACCCGGGAGTGCTTTCGAACTGCTAGGTTGGCAGGCGCTGGGACCGAACAACGGGAGCGCACCCCGCCGCGGGGATTCGAACCGCCGACCTTTCGATCGGCAAGCCCTAGGCACTGAGGCTTTTACCCACAGCGCCACCCGTGTCCTTTAACCTTCTCGGTTACAGCATCACTAATACTCAGGCATGATTGACACCTGAAGACCAACAGCATCTTTAGTACTGCAGATTAGTTATCCCTCTCTTAAACAGTGACAGAATATGGACTTTCTCTGGCCTCTAACACACTTCCTCATCTTTCAATGATGTTAAAGGATAATTCTTCTCTCTCTCTCTAGGAAAGAAATGGAAGCATATTTTAAAATGAGCTGTTTTTAAGCCTGTCTAATATTATTGTCTCCATATGTCACCCCTTCCTTACATATACCTTTGTTTACCCGAATTGCCAAAACAAAATATCACATCATTCACAGGGCTACCTTGTGAAACACAATAGGAATGACAACTGCCACACAGATCTCCCCTGACCTTATCCTATCTAATTTTATGCTAAGATAAAACTCTTGAGGGGGAGGGGAAATCTCAAAGCTGAAATCCATTAAACAATTTTTGCTGCTGATGAGAAGCGATTTTGCTTTTTCTTTCCAAATTGCTGCAGATGATTCTCTGTCATAAAATGAGACTTAAAATGTCTCAACTTTAGTGGACTTTAAATTAATACATCTGTAACTATTTATACCATTATAAAACTGTCCTTCTGTAATGCAAATTTGTTAGCAACCCTTTTGCAGCTGTTAATCTAATTCAAACATGCTGACATTTTCTGCATGAGATTTCTCTATAATTATAACAAAGAAAATGCTTAGCTTTGGTATATTTAATTTTGTGTTTAATTTGTGGGCACAAGATACACACACACCCAAATAAAGTCACACATATACATCAAAGGAGTAATGTCATGGGCATGTTGTATAGGAATTATAATAACCATAAGAATAAATCAGGATAAAGCTTTACTAGATAGTACCTGATATTTTGACTTCTCTCCAAAATAGTTGAAGGAAGTGGTTAATTTATTACAGAGACTGAAGCTCATGCTTTGAATGCAGATGACCCCAAATTCAAACCTCTCATTGCCATGAAAAACACTTTTCCTCAGCCAGGTGACCTCTACTGCTTTGAACTACAAGTCCCATAATCCCCGATTACTTGCCCTGCTGGCTGGGGCTCATTAGAGATGTAGTCCAAAACCTCTGGAGGGCAACAGATTGGGAAAGGCTGGCTAAAGATCTCAGGTACCAGGGCTAAAGTAGACCCTTGCTGGAGACCTCGGAGAGCCATGGCCAATCAGAGTAGGCATTACAATGAGTGAGATTGATGGACCAGTGATATTTGGTTTATAGCCTTATATGGCAGAAGTGTAAGACTCAAATTCTTCTCATGCAGCTTGTTTAAAGACCACCCATATGTATTTACACATGACATTTACTGGTGATTAATGGAGAAATCCAAATGAGTAGGCAGAGAACTGAAGTTGGATAAACTTCTCCCCCACCCTATGTCCTAGAGGGTTGCACAGGCAAGGGTGAAGTTGGGGGATGTGTTTTTCCTTTGGCTCCCCCCCCCCCACTGGGCTTTTCTTTTTTTGAAGCTTACAAGGAAAGAAATAAACTAGGTTAGCTTCTGTTGTCTGGAGTATGTAGGGAGAATGGGGTGGCTTTGGATCCTGTAGCTCTCCAGCCTTTCCTGACACATCAGAACTTTGACATTGTTGGGGCACTGGCTGTAGACCTTTCTGTGGCTTCGTGGATGAGGCACACAAGGTCAGATTTCTACCCTCAGAGAGGAAGATCTGAAAAATCCCATAGCCCATGGAATGCCCTCTCGGGGACCATAAGATTGCATCTGCATGCATCAAATTTCTGTCCTTTTTAATTATCCAATCTCCAAGTGGTCAAAGGTAGTCTTTTTGTCATTATTGTGATGATATGTCCAAATGCATCACAAAATCAACAAATGATCTTAGACAGAAATGGCATTTTCAGGGCATTTACTGATACTTTCTCAGGCTCCGAATGCAGTCTTTTGTGTTTTTGAGCTCAGAATCATTTCTATTACCCAAATGCACATTTGCCTGCAAAAAGATCATGTTTCAGTATTTCCTTTGTGAAGCTTGATAATCATTAGTGTGTGAAAGGCATTTTGCCAGCCACGAGGAAATTTCCTAACAGCTCTATCCCACTCCCTTTCCTTACAAAGACAATTATGAAAGGCGGCATTTCAAACTATAAACATATGCATAGACACAGCTGTGTTACTTACTTTTGAGTCTCAGCATAATTAAGCATGCCACTACCTATGCAAACAAGTGAAGATGGACGTTCCTCCAAGGAAAATTCTAAATCAATGGAAAGCACCTATGGTCTGTTTTTATAAGCTTTCCTTTATTTCTTTAAAAAAAGAGTTTGATTTTTCATATGATCATTTTTTAAAAAATGTTAAAGTTCTCCAAAATTAGAGTTTTCAAAGTATAGATTTTCTTAATGGCCTTGATATTTCCAAATGCTATTGCAACAGTAGAAACAAATCCTTTGCAGAACAAAGGGATGTGCTCACCTTTCACAGGCAGAGTCTTATCTATTTTGCTCTGCTTAAAATTATATTTTAAGTATGCAGTTTCTAGGACTTCTGCATTTTTGTTGTCCTGTTAAAATTATTTAACTATTATTTATTATTGAAGATTCAAATGCAAGAACATGTCTGCAAAATGGCTGAATACTCCATAGAGATATTTGAAATACAGGTAGTGCACAGTGCACCATCCCTTAGGATATTAATATAATTTTCTAACACTTCTGTCAGGAATTATGCCAACCATTTGCTTGATATTGAGGAAGTCGCCTCATGGTGAAACATTCAGCATCAGACAAGAATGGCGGGAGCTGCCAGGATTTTCTGTGGTGATGTCACCACAGGGGAAGTGCTTTTTGCAGGAGGTTTTTGAAATGGAGGTTGCCAGGGTGACAGCGGGGTTGTTGGAAGTGGAAGAGGAGGAGCTGTTTTCTGCAAAGGCTGCTGAAAAGGAGGAGAAGGAAGTAGGCAGAACATGTAGTGTTGACAGGAAGAGGCTGCACTGAGAGACAGGGGGCAATGACTGACTGTTGCTTTAGACCCAAGCTTGCTGAAGCTATGAGAGGAACAATGAGGGACACACTTGGGTCATAATGTTCTATACCTCCCCTCCATTGAAGGCTTTAGGTGTGAATATGTGTGAATAAACCATATTTCTAAGACCCTGAAAACTCCTCTGTACCTTGCTTTCCCAATGGAAACACAATGCCGGACGACCATCTTGAACCTCCTGAAATCTTGCTACCCCGTGATTTTTTTCCTAAAAGAATGTTTAGGGGTACTCTCATTTTCCTACTCATATTGAAATACTGCCCCTCAATGAGGCCAAACTTAGATTCACAAAATGTTTGGGGGTATGCTTACCCCTGTGTACCACCAGGAAAAAAGCACTGCTGCTACCACTTAGCAGAGATTGGGGCTGGCATGTAACAATATATTCTTCTGAGTTATGATTCATTCTTCTTCATGCACACACACACATCATCATCATCATCATAATGGTGTGCATTGTAGGTCCATGTGCAGTGAGCCCGAAGGAAAGTGGAGGGTAGTAAAAACACAGAAGCAGCAAGCCTTGACTTCATGGCACCCAGGAATCTGAGGGGACCCTTGCCCCTTGCAAACCCATAACAATATAAATAATCAATAATAAAACATAGATTCATTGCGACATAAGACCGGATCTGATTTTCTCACATTACTTCCATCTATGTTAGTAAGATGCCCCATGGTTTAGGTGATGATAAGTAATAAAAAGAGAACAGGAAAAATGGGAAGGAAGTGTGGAAAAGAGTATAAGGAAGTTTATTACTTTTATGCTTTAAAAAATAATCAGATGTCAAATATTGGGGGGGGGGGGTCACTGTTTTGCTGGTGCCCTAAATACATGCTTAGTCTGCCTAAGTACTATAACTAGGCAATCTATACAGTTGCTGATGCTGCCATGTGTAGTGGTAGGAGATAACAAATGTAGAGACAAAAGAAAGGATTTGTGCTACTGCTGCTACTAATGTTGAGCCCTGTCCTAAGAAACTGATGGGGAATTTCTCCACTCCCAAAAGATATTTGGTGAAATGGTCCCCACAGTTTTGCTGCCCACAGATAGGATGAAGTTCAAGATGCCAGGTGTGCCTGACTTCAGCTTGAAACTCGATATTGTATGAAGAAATATGCTGGCAGAAATTATAGACTCACATCCTTATATTATTTTTTTCTGGAAGACCTTTACTTCCTGCACCAGCCAAATCTGATCAAAAACAAACAAACTCTTCAACACTAGATGGCTGGTGAAATCAAGGAATGATATTCTTTGATGCTTTTCTGCTGAAGTGTTTGTGTTGCTTGAGTTTGGTTTCCCCATTGTAACATGACAAAATGTAAAATCGAGCTGTACTGCAAATGTAAATGCCACAGTCTTAGCTGTAATATTAAATGTTCTTTATGGTTTTAAGATTGCCCTTTGCAGAGCGTGTTGATGCATTTTGGCAAGCAAAATATTGCATTTTGATTGGTAAAGATCCCTTCTGTTAAACCTGCCAGAAAACAAGATCAACACAATTTTAATCATCTGAGAAGCTCTTCTCTCTTATGAGTACCTGACAAAAACACCTGGCCAAAGCAGCTTGAAGCAGTTTACAATGGCAGAAATAAAATATCTTTCCATTTTTGCCATGGTAAAACCCAAAATTCTTACAGTTTTAGGGATTATATAATAATAAAGTGATAATCAAAATAAGTAATAATCAAATGTGCCCAAAACCCATATTATTGTAACGAATTCTATTTTGTAATGAATTTTGTCTGGCCGCAAACAAATAATTGCCCCTTTAAAATTTGAGTCAGTTCTAGTTGCTGCCATACACTGGACTAGCCACTGTGGTGCCCTCCAGATGTTCTGGACTCCAACTCCCATCAACCCTCACCATTAGTTATACTGGCAGGACTGATGGGAATGGTAGTCCAGAACTTGCTTGGCAAAGAAGAGTCCAGAACAGGTAGAGGGCACCACATCCACATCTCTATGTCTGCCATTTGTGTTTCATCATTTTCAGGCCCATTTTTAGTACACTCACACTGGATCATGCTTTACACAGGGAAGAACTCAACATAGTGCTATATTGAAATCCCTTGGTTGTGTACTAGTCACAGAAGTGGAACGGCTTGCGCAATAGAAGGTACAGGAAACCACCATGGTTCTCGTGGCCGGCTGCACAACAGATTGCAGTAGCCCTGGTAATTTTTATTGCACCACCTGTTGCGCAATAAACTTCATCTATTGAAAGCATTGCACTAGCTTTCATATTACACAACCATCACTGTTGCCCCTTTGCTCTCACAACAGCCCTTGCAGACCAGAAAACACTGAATCTGGGCCATAGACTTTAAGCTGCTGAAGTAATGGGGCTGGCATGAAAGGCCCATGAGACTTCAGAATGCTCATTGCACAAAGTTATATCGTTTTCCTTGTTGACCTTGGAAGAGTTGGCCGTGGAAAATTTCCTGCAAATTGACAAACCATTGAAAAATTGGGCTCCAATATAAAACTTTAAAAATTATCAGTACTATATAGAATGGTAGTAACAATAAGTTTACTCTGTGTGACTTTTGTAAATGTTTTAATGTTTCAATATTTTAATGTTGTATTTTAATCTTGTTTTTAAGTTGTATTCATTCAACTTGTTTTTATTATTGCTTGTTAGCTGCCCTGAGCCCAGCCTTGGCTGGGGAGGGTGGGGTATAAATATAAATTATTATTATTATTATTAAACTTAGCTCTGTCTGGATTTTAAAACCTCTTATGCTCCAATCCCATACATGTGTTATAGAAATAAACCCTGTGGATTTCAATGAGGCTTACTCTCAGATAAGGGGGAGGGAGTTAGGATTGTAACATTGTTAAATAAAACAACACAGTCTCTTCCATGCTTTCCAATGTGTGGGATAGTGAATACACTCAGTAATCATTTAATCATGAGTGTCACTGGGGTTACCACTTTTCTTGGGTAGATGACACTCTTCCTTACGGCTTAGGTCTGAAATGACGTAGCTTGATGCCCTGCCATCACCAGCTTGAATCCCCACTTCTTCTGCATTTACCTTCCTCTGCCCCCCACCCCAATGGTGATAATGAAGCTTACTGATCTCTAAAGAGTATTCATGGCTGTTTCAGAGTATAGAAATATGAGCAGTGAATATGTGAACATTCATAATATGAAAAGATACAATTTGGAACTAATTTACAATAATGATGTTAATATAGAGGACTTTAAAAAACTTACAGTTAGATTTGATTAGGCTGTCAAACTGATGGTCAGAGAAGATTAATAGGAAAGGTCATATATTAAAATGACCTATTATTATTTGCTTCAACAAAAATGTACTTTTGGAATAAGGTTTCAAGAGGGTTACTGCTTGATTTGTATTACATTCATAAATTCATAAATTTTTATTAAGACTGCTTGACAAGTCATGAATATTCTGTAGCAAAATCATCCTAATAGTTGGCTATCAAAATTAACCTTTCTCCTGTTCTATTTTTTGTTTTTTTACAGCACTTTGATTTTTGAAAAGCAGATAACGTTATGGAAAACATTATTGCAAATACTGCTGCATAGATTGAACAAACTGTATGCTTGTTCTTTAATGTAGAGATAATTATGAATGCAATGAAATATTAGGTGTGCACAGTATTATGCTAAGGCCTTCCTGAAGTCAATAGGATTCAAGGGCATGTATGCGTGAATATAATAATGTGCTTAGTTATGTGCACTAAGGTCCCAGTGTGCATAACTGGGTGTAGGATGGCCACTTTAGGGATGCAGAAAGCTGCTTTGTCCCAAGGCAAATTATTTGTCTACCCACCCCAGCTTTTTCTGCTCCAGGGCGATGACTCTGTGGCCCTGCAGATGTTGCTAGTCTACAAACCCCATCGCCACTGACCATTGACCAAGTTGGCTGGCGCTGATTAACATCTGCAGGAAAACAGATTCCCCACCCCTGGTCTGTTTCAAATGGCTACAGGGTTTCAAGGTTTCCACATATCTTACCATCTACTACCTAATCATTTAAAATGAAAATGTGAGGGATTTGACCTGGACTCTTCTGCATGCAGAGTATGTGCTTTACCACTAAGGCATGTGCCAAGGATTTGTTGCAAAAGGTGACTATTCAACAGGCACTTGATAATGCTTGCCAGGGCATTTCAATACTTTCATGAGTGATATCTAAGGAACCTTTCTACTGGTATATAAAAAAGCTGTAGGGTATCATTTAAGTGACCATTGAAATACAGTGGTACCTCGGGTTAAGAACTTAATTCGTTCTGGAGGTCTGTTCTTAACCTAAAGCACCACTTTAGCTAATGGGGCCTCCCGCTGCCACTGCACCACCACTGAACGATTTCTGTTCTCATCCTGAAGCAAAGTTCTTAACCCGAGGTAATGTATCTGGGTTAGCGGACTCTGTAACCTGAAGCGTATGTAACCTGAAGCATATGTAACCTGAGGTACCACTGTATATCCATCCATGCTCAGGGCTTTTAAACTTAGGTAGGGGAAATGTGGGTAAGGAAGGACATGGTGGAAATTTATCCTGTTATGCCTAGTGTGGTGGAGATGGATAGATAATCCCCACCCCCATAATATTTGATTAAGGATCATCCAAAGAAATTGAGTGGTGGGAGATTCAGGACACCTTTGCACAGCACATACTTATGGAATTCACTAGGTAGACCTTTCTTTCCTGTTGTGGAAAACTAATCCAAAGATAAGTATGTCGTTTATCTACAAAATGGCACCATGCAGATGCATAACATTAGTGCTAATCATATCTAGAGTAGACCCAGTGAAAACAATAGTTTCTTAAGTTCATTGATTTAAATAGGTCTACTCTGTTCATCCAGTAGTGATGTATGGAAGTGAGAGCTAGACCATAAAGAAGGCTGATCGCAGAAGAATTGATGCTTTTGAATTATGGTGCTGGAGGAGACTCTTGAGAGTCCCATGGACTGCAAGAAGATCAAACCTCTCCATTCTGAAGGAAATCAGCCCTGAGTGCTCACTGGAAGGACAGATCGTGAAGCTGAGGCTCCAATGCTTTGGCCACCTCATGAGAAGAGAAGACTCCCTGGAAAAGACCCTGATGTTGGGAAAGATGGAGGGCACAAGAAGAAGGGGACGACAGAGGACGAGATAGCTGGACAGTGTTCTCGAAGCTACCAGCATGAGTCTAACCAAACTGCGGGAGGCAGTGGAAGACAGGAGTGCCTGGCGTGCTCTGGTCCATGGGGTCACGAAGAGTCGGACACGACTAAACGACTAAACAACAATTCTGATCATGACTGTTGGATATCACCTACTGTGAATATTCATTTTTGCTTCCATGTGGTATGCATTTCTTCAGATTTTTTTGCCATGAAAAAGAACTTTAGTAAGTTCACTTGCTACTGCTTTCCTTGATCTGTTGTAAACTTAAAGAAACTCTTTTCTGTTGTCAAGTCCACTTCCACCTGAGAACCAATAGTTATTTGGTTTAAAAAACAAAACAAAAAAAAAACCTAACTTAATGCTGAAGAAAATGGAATATAATGGTGGCTTTATCCTGAAAACATATCAAATTTCACACAAGCAAAACATCTATAGCATGCTGACTTTGTTTTCTTTTTTTTTTAATGATGCAAAGATTTTAATAATCCCCAAAGCATACTCCTTGACTCTCTGGATTTCATGGTGTGCTGCACTGAACCATCTCTTGCTTTCTCTCTTTGAAACCAAGTGGGGGAAAAAAGATTTTGACTCAAGATCTCCTTTATGTACCAATTACCTTTTTCTCAAAAGCAAATAAAGATTCCCCCCTCCTTCCTCCTCCTGTTTCATTAATAGTTGTTCTACTTTACTAGTCCCAGAGTATTCATATTTTCATTTGTCTACTTAAAACTGCATATTAATCAGTACAAACAAACAACAATCTTTCCTAATCATGGGGATTCTTAAAAACAAATAAGCAAAGCACCTTCTATTTTAAACGTATGACTTGGCATTATTTGATGGAATATATATTGTAGTCACCTCGGTTTTTTTAACCTTATGTGTAATTCCATAAGAGCCAAAAAACTAGCTGCGCCAGAGTCTTTTGTCTGAAACTCTGAATGTTCTTGTAACAACAGCTAGCGAGAATGCTATGTGTACCAGGTGCATGGGATATAGTAGTGGTGATGAGGAATCCCCCAACCCACAAGCTGCCAGGCCTCAGAGGTTGGCCTACCAGACTGTACTGGGCAAACCACATCAACTTTTTCCCACCCTGAGGTCCCATAGTGGTCAGTGGGATAGATGTGCTCACCTGACCTCTATTTAATTATGCTGTCACTGTTTACCTTAAGGTGGAGGAGCAACAACAAAGCCAGTGTAGTGCAAATATGGGGATAAATAAATTAGGGAATGTAGGGAAAACATACTGTGGAGGACTTTTGTATTTTGAGGAGATAGGTTGATTGGCCTGTACAATTCTGCCTCCCTGCTTATTGGCACCTTTGGGACCAGCAAGGTTTTTTGTGTTAACTTTATTGCTTTAGTGTTAGCACTCCAGGAATAAGTAGTACCACGATGTGCTACAATCCCTTGGTGGGCAGTCTGTAGGCTGAGTTGTGCAGCTGTAGAATTGGTGAACTACGCTGGCCCCTGTATACTGGAATCTGCTCTTCAAGTCTGGATTTGGAAAACAACATTGGAGGAATTTAGATATTAGGCTCCAGATATACAAGTTTCTCATATGGGGTGAACTTCCATCCATTTGTGTGTTGTGATTGCCTCTGAATCAGTGGCGTAGCGTGGGTTGTCAGCACCCGGGGCAAGGCAAGTAATTTGCGCCCCCTAACCTGGGGCAAGGCAAGAATTTGCGCCCCCCCCTGCTGCACTGTCCCTCCCCCAGATAGTCCCTCGCTCTCTCTCCGCACCGCACCACACGCCTGGCACCCTCCCCTCCACAGTGGGCAGCGACCCAGCGGCTCGGATCGGATTCGCACAGCCAGCACTGCATTGAGAGAGAGTGAGTGAGCCAGGTAGGGGCAGAGAGCTGCGAGTGCGAGCGCCCCCCCCCCCAGATGTTGTGCCCGGTGCGGCCGGCCCCCCCTGCACCCCCACGCTACGCCACTGCTCTGAATCCAAAAGAACTCTCACTTTTGGCAAAACAGGGAACAATGCTAAGAGTTGCAAACTCCATATTGGAGCAGAGCTATTACTGGCTGAGCCTAACCAAGCATGGCAGAGGGAAACCAAGCCTTCATCCAGTCCACTACTGAGCTTATAAACTGATTCAGAACACACACTGCTTCCCTGGGCTTGAAAGAAAGGGGGGAGAAAGTGCTTTACAAACTGGTCTCGATGCTGATTCAGCCCCATCCACTAATTGCACTATTTTTGGTTCAAACAAGACGTGTATAGCTTCAGCTGCTACTTTCAACTTTGGCATCTAATGTAGTTTGGCTCTTGGCCTGTCAAGTTTCACAACACAATTGGCAAGATAAAATGAGATAAAGCTATTTGGCTCTACCTTCTTTGAACCACATGGAGGGTATGTAAATGAACAAACTAAACAGCTGATAAGCAAAAATCCTTAAAATATGCTGTTGCATGACAGGTGAGCATTGTGGTAAATAAGGCTGGCATCGTCAAAACAGGAATGCCAAACATGAATATTTTAATTCAAATTAGCAATAAGTATCTCAATCTGTTCTGCATCCAAATTTACTTCGGTGTTCTGCACTCAGTGTTGAAATGTTGAAACCTGTGCTGAGATAGCACAGTCAGATGAAGGGGTATTTTAAACCTAGGAATGAACTGAATGAAACGTGCATCTGAGACTTCATTATGATTCATATGAAAATGAATGAAATTTAATTTGTAATTTGGATGCCACCTTTTTACATGACTGCACTCAGCATGGTTTGCAACCTATGTGAACGACAAAAGCGACCACAAAAATAACTTTGCCATCCTATAACACTACAAAACATAACTAAAAACAAATTAACATGCAAACATACAAACACACACACCAACCAAGCACAAATATATAATATTGGGTACAACAGAATGTTTCTTTCAAGCCTACATTTAGAGATGGCCCATTAGGCATAGTGATAGATTTCTGCAGTGATATTTGCACCCATGGACACCATGCTGGCAACTCCTAGAATCCATAGTATTACAAGGTACTAACAGAGCAGCAGCAAACAATAAAACAAAAGCATCACCACTCTCAGCTACAGCAAATTAAACATACACAGCCAAGATGACATGGCAAAAATACAGTACAGTGGTACATTGATACTCAAATGGCTTGGCTTCCAAACAAATGAACTCCTGAATGCCGCAAACCTGGAAGTGAGTGTTTTGGTTTGCGAACATTTTTCAGAATCTGAACATCCGATGTGGCTTCTGATTGACTGCAGGAAGCTCCTGCAGCCAATCAGAAGCCACACCTTGGTTTTCGAATGGTTTCGGAAGTTGAACCGACTCCCAGAGTGGATTAAGTTCGAGAACCAAGGTACCACTATACTCAAACTAGCAAAGACCACCCAAAAAGAACAACTGAGCAGCTAAGTCACACCTCTCTTTTTCTGTCCTGTGGGACCTGTCCTTCCTTAGTGAGGCATCCATTTCACTCAAACCACTCCCCATGTTGTCAAGAGGACTGTCACGGGCTCTCCCCAGCTAAAGGAATGCACATGGAAGATGGTTAGCTCTTTATTTTCAAAAGCAGACACTTAACAGTTGCTTCTGTGGCACACCAGTCTAGCATCTAGGCAGCTATTCCCAGGTCTGCACTGTATGGAGCAATTGCAGCATCAAGAGGCCACTGCCCCCACACCAGTCTATGTACCTTTCCCCAACAGGCTGCATGCACACATCCAGAGGCTGTGTCTGTTTGGAAGCTCTTCCCTCTTCGACCCCCTCCTGGTTCTGGGTGACAGTGGTGCAGGAGAGGGTGGGAAAATACCCGTCTCTTCACATGCATGTCCTGCCTCTTCCTCCTCTTCTTCTGACCCATCCTGTGATCCACCCTCCAGCTCTGAAGCTTCCCCTCCCTCCAGCTCTTGCCTCCTGGCTGGTATAGTAAAGGTAAAGGGACCCCTGACCATTAGGTCCAGTCGTGACCGACTCTAGGGTTGCGACGCTCATCTCGCTTTATTGGCCGAGGGAGCTGGCATACAGCTTCCGGTTCATGTGGCCAGCATGACTAAGCTGCTTCTGGTGAACCAGAGAAGCACTGAAATGCCGTTTACCTGCCTGCCAGAGTGGTACCTATTTATTTACTTGAACTTTGACATGCTTTCGAACTGCTAGGTTGGCAGGAGCAGGGACCGAGCAACAGGAGCTCACCCCATTGTGGGGATTCGAACCGCTGACCTTCTGATTGGCAAGTCCTAGGCTCTGTGGTTTAACCCACAGCACCACCCATGTCCCATCCTGGCTGTTATAGGTCCCCACAATTCACTGGTACCCTCTCCCGAGTCAAACTCTAGCCCCCATTTCTTTGGTGCACACTCGTCAGTGTCCTGCCAGTCCCTGACAAGTACCAACATTGAAATGCTGCAAGGTTTTAAATGAATATAGCTAGATGGGAAGATAACTATGTCTGAAACAGCTGCCATGTCTATATGGCTTAGATGCCTCAGCAAGATCATAATCCTTATCCAGGTCAGTTTCTGGTGCTGCTCCTGATATCTCTTAGCTGTTCTTGTCTAAAAACATTGTGTTTCACAATATATGTGGAAAAGATTGTGATGTCTCCAACGGAGGATCATAATTTATGACCTATTAGCTGGAAGAAACATGCGAAAGTACTGCAGTTCTCTAGGTAAAATGAACTTACACAAATAGGAAAGCAGCTTAACCGTAGGCAAGATGTACTCTGTGTCCAAATAATGATCTCTTATCTACCTTAGAGCGATGCCCAGAAGTAAGCAAGGAAATGCATCATTCAGACAAGTGAGCTGTTTAACTCTGCCCTACAATGTAAGGACCTATTTTAGTTTTAATAAACTACAAGCAGAATAGGGGGGAAGCTAATAATCACATAGCTCAATAGAGCTACACGTGCTCTATTCGAATCTTTTTAAAAGGGGAAATACTTGTCTTTAAATAGTACAGTGGTACCTCAGGTTACATACGCTTCAGGTTATAGACTCCGCTAACCCAGAAATAGTACCTCAGGTTAAGAACTTTGCTTCAGGATAAGAACAGAAATTGTGCGGTGGCGGCGCGGCAGCAGCAGGAGGCCCCATTAGCTAAAGTGCTGCTTCAGGTTAAGAACAGTTTCAGGTTAAGAACGGACCTCCAGAACGAAATAAGTATATAACCAGAGGTACCACTGTAGTAGACTTAGTGGACTATTGTTGTCATTTGTCCATCTTGGAAAACAATAGAGGAGTGTGCCTTGGGAAGTGAAGTGAAAATAATGTAGAGACTGATATGGGAGAGACATGTTTTGTTCCAGCTGAGTCAGATGAAGGTGTCCGGTTATGCCGCTGCAGATGCACCGTGGCATTTCTTCTCTCTGTGCTCCTCCCAGTGGTCATTCCTCCTTGTGTTGCTGCTATGGGTGCACGCTTGACTGTCTGTCTCCAGGCACTGCGGTCATCTGCAACTTGGTGGGATTGATGCTGTCAGCCTTCATGGCACATTTTTAGACATCTTTGTCATGCAGAGCCGGTCTGACATTGAGCCTGGTACCCGAAACAAGCTCTCCATAGCTCTCTCCTGCCATTTTCCATTGTGTGGACCTGACAAAGCCAGCATAGACATCACTGAGAAAGGAGCGCAAACATGCTGGGAATGTGGGCTTGGAAGAACACATCTCTGATTGAGACTCTGTCCTGCCAGATGCACTGAAGCATCACTCTTGGCAGTTGTAAGTTGCCCATGACTCACTTCCATAAAGCAGCATGCTCAGCACACAAGGCTTGTAGACCTTCATCTTGATATTGGACAATACCATTAATTTCTCCCATACCCTTTTGGAGAGGCAAGCTATTGCCTTAGCTGCCTTGCTAATATGCTTGTCCAGCTCAGCATTGATGGCAGGGCTTTTTATCAGCTGGAACTCACTGGAACTTAACTCCAGTACCTCTTAGGTGGGCACCATTGCCATTCTAAGAGAACAAGGGAGGTGTTCATGGTGAGTTCCGGCACCTTTTTTTCTAGAAAAATAGCAGTGGTCGATGAAGAGGTTGCTGGTTATGGTGCAACCCAAGTAGACAAAATCACCTACAGCCTCCATGCTGATGAATGGAGTGATGTTGATGTCCTGACCAAGGATGTTGGTCTTCATCAGGCTGGTGGTAAGGTCAGCCTCTAGCCCAGAATGTCTCAAACTTGGGTCCCCAGATATTGTTGGACTACAACTCCCACCAGCTTCCTTGACCACTGGTCCTGCTAGCTATGGATGATGGGAGTTGTAGTCCAACAACTGCTGAGGACCCAAGTTTGAGAAACACTGCAGCCCCCTCCCCAAATGAAAACCATTATTTCACATTTTTGTGCCCAAGGAGGATGGAAAGGAAATTCCTTCCCCATTTTGATGGGAGAATTGTCCTACGAAAAATGAAGTGGGGAGCACTGCTTGATACTGGAGCCAGAAATCTGTTATTTTTGCCAGTTTGAGATCCCGAGGACTTGTTAAACATGGATTTCAAAAGATACTTGAGAATTTTTGTGTAAGACATTTATCTATTTTTTAAAAAATCAACAAATACTCTATCCCACACTTTCAATCCATTTCTGAATTCACACTTATTTTGGTCTGTGTCTCATTATTTGACACATGGCTTTGTTTTATGAGCCCATGGTCTCTGTATCTGTGGCTTAGGTTATTAGGAATTACAGTAGAAGTTGCACCAGAAATATTACAGCCCTATGCTTTCAACAGCATGAAATGCCAAACCCAGATAGTAAGCAGCACGAGCTAAGAATTTGCTCTCGGTCCTTCAATTTGTCATCATTTGTCCAATGTAATTGTAAGCTCCAGGGATGCCAGATGTAACAAATGAGTTGCTTCTTTTTAGACTGGTTTGTTCCCAAAAGAACAACTTGTCCTTTTGTCTTGCTACAAACATCCAGATCCACAGCAAGTCTAAAGTTTTGATCAGAGTGGTAGCAAGATCACACTCGTACCATCGGTACCATGTGTGAAAAGGTGTCAAAGTTAAAAGTCCTGTTCTGTCTTCCTGACATTGTGCACGTGGGAATCTCAATAAATGACATTACTGCCGAATAAATTTAAACTAATTTTCTTCCTTCAAACTAAAATTCACCTGTGCCTGCATATGTAATGACTGTGATTTTGCTATATACTCAGAAGATGGATTGGTTGGTAGATTCCTACTAGCTACCATATTTTGATACCCCAAGATCCTTCTTGCTTATGCTGGTTTGTGGATCTGATTCTGTATCCATCTGAGTCATTGTGTGGCAAGTCCTCTCCCCCTTGTGGAATGAAGACACAGGACACGTTATTTAAGGTTAATGGGCGTAAAAGGCCACAACTTTATTGATTAGAGGAATTGAGAGGTATTGTCCTTAGGCATTGGTTCCTATCAACTACCCGGCATGGAGACTGGGCAGGGTTAACCACTGGCCGGGGAAGTCCTGCTGCAGTATGCCAATTAGGATCCCCCGGGTGTCACCGCTTGGGGGCGTGCCTTAGGCCCACACCTCCGTAGGCTTAGGACAGGGCAACGCCCCCCCCAGAGTCCTTTACCGGACTACCCTTCGCTTTGGGGGAAGGTGATGGCGCTTCCTTCCTCCCTTCATTTGCATAACAATTACCCCTGCCAATGCCTAACTGCCAATACCGGGAAGTTGTGATGTTTGCTACGAGGTAGGCGAAAAAACCAAATGGCTGGAAATTTGCCAAGTGGAAAAATTCCTACCAGGCGCCTTGCGGCGACCAACCGGAGTCCATAGGAAGGTCAGGGCTAACTAAACCTAAGGGAGGGCGGGATGGGAAACCAAATCAGCTGGAACGGGGAAGAGAGGCGGGACCCCGGGCGCGCCAGCCTTAAATGTGTTAGGCCACGCCTCCCCGGCCTGCCAATTGGCCGGCCAGGTTGGTGATGCGCCCGAGGATTCCCCTGCTCTGTGCGTGGGGAGGGGATGGCCCACAACCCCACCTCCTCCTCAGCTCGGAAGTGGCTTTGCAGAATTTAGATGTCTTGGACCAATGTGCTGTGGAATTCTTACTTCATGGGAGGAAATGAGAATAATTGAGAGATGCTAGCATCTGTGTAGCTGGGCAATCATTGCTGAAATAATATTGTTTAAAATATTGTTATGCTGATTTTCAGGTAAGGGGGCCTTACAATCAAGATAAATAAGAGTGCTCTTTGGGGTACAATCCTATGCCCATTTCTGCTACGGGTCTTAATTCTGAGTAGACATATATAGGATTTCACTGTGAGTACTCTAGATCCAGCTGACTGCAAATCTCAAACATTTCAAGAATATTGCTTATGTTGGCACCACATACTGAAGCTTGGTCATGATATGGAGATTTCAGATGACCACTTCACCTTGTGACTATTTAATCTGATCTGCACAAAAGAAAATCAAAGCTAATGATATATAAAGGAGTGTTTCTATGAAGGCTAGGTTGATCAAGCATTGTATGGTACTCTGCCCTGGCACTTATATAGTTGAAGGATGGATTATAAGAATTCTTAACAAATGAAATAAATGAACAAATGTTCATACGGAAAGGACAGCAACACTGGGAATGGATCACAGAAACCACTTGCAACCAGATGATGTAGTTGGTTTTAAGGTTATTTCATTTGGAAGAATGATGCCATGAGCCTAGCCCTGCTTATTTGGGAGTAGGTCCAATTGAAAACAAAAAAGACTTACCTCTGAGTAGACATGGTTAGGACTTCACTGTAAAGCACAGTGTAAAAAAATATTTTCATGGCCATTCATTTAACTGTGCCACAAAAATAAAAGAAGACATTTGACTGAATCTAATTCTGTCTTGCACTGCACCCACATGCAAATTTCACCTTGTTGAACATTTTTTCTTTTGACTCAAATCCATTGCATTTGTACCACTGAAGGCCTGAGGAACAGGAAATCTCTTGAGAGCTGTGTGCACCCAATGAAAGGTTATTTGGTTGGTAAATTATGCATAGGATACATTTTGTGACTCACCTATTAAAAAATCATGTGGCTGACAATACAAATTTCCACCAAAAAAAGCTGTTAGTTTGCTAAGCCTTGAGCTTGAGCTCTCACTGATTCCATAGCTACTTTGTGGCTGTCATCTTCTTTTTATAATATTCCTGCTCCCGCCCCCCGCCCCTGTCCGCTTCCTCTTTGCTGTTATTCTGAGACTGGTTCCACATCTAAATAGCAACTGTGTTGACTGTGTCCATGTCTGTGTTTCTTGCAGCAAACATGCAAAGTGTAAATGGCAGGTACACATCTGTAAATACCCACCCTAGAGGGCTGCTGTGGGTAATGGGGTTTCAAAACATGTGACTCATTTACACTAATAACCCACCCACACTTTTGATTGTCCCGTGATTTCAAGTAATGGGTCCAAGAGGCTATCTTTATTTTTCTTTTCTTTTTTTGTTCCGCTGCATTCCCTGGGAAAAATCTGCTGTTTACCGCAGAATTGGAACAAATGTCAATAAAGTTTTCTGTGTTTTTATTTTAATTCAGCAGTAAATAGTGGGTTTTCCTGGGGAAAGTAGCAGGACAAAAACAAACAAACCACTTCTCAAATCTGTGACTTGAAATCATGGGACAAACAAAAGTGTGGATGGGCAGTTATATGTGTTTTCCTGTTCCCAAGTCATTGCAATGGCTGCAAAACATGATAAAAAGAATCACTTTAGACTAACATTATGCAGTTTTAGAACTTAGCAGAAAAGAGATATTTGAATCTGGTGCCATGAGGAATCAGAGCAAAATATGGGACTATTTCATGCAGTTCTGAAAATTTGCTTCCCCTTGTTAGTAATGGGGAGGGGAGTGTCGTTATCTCATGCAACATAGATTATAACCTGAGATACAACTCCAGGAGTGGTTTAAACCCCACATGGAACTCTGGGAATTGTAGCTCTCTGAGGGGACTGGGGGTCTCCTAATACTTCTCAGCACACTTAACACACCATAGCTCCCATAATTCTTTGGTGTAAGACATGGGTGTTTAAAGTGTATGGGCAATAAGCAGTTCCCTGCAACTGGTATTCAGAACCATTACAACCTCTGATGCTGAACTAATGATATAAAGTCTTCTGCATTGTTTTTGTAAAAAGGAATTTTCTCCCCTTTGGGGCTGTGGAAATTTGCTTCTTCTCTGCCCTCAAACACCTTGAACTTTAAGTGCCCAAAGTTGCCAAAGGATCTGTGACCCACAGCTTGCACCCTGTCCAAAATTGGGCAACTCAAATTTCTAATCCACATACTCAAGAGTTTCAGCCATGGGCACATAGTTCATTTTATAAAATGACCTATGCCAAAGAAGATTGATATAATAGGTCCTGCATACTCAAAATATTCTGAATATTCTAATAGTAAAACTGAGCCTGAGCAAAAATTGCTCAATTCCAAACAGACTCGCCCTTTCTAGTATGATTTTGGATTCAGACCTGTTAGCTTGGACTGAAACTGCAGATAATGTATTTATTTCCCAGCACCCAATTACTAACTCTGTGGCTGACTTTTCAACTGATGCATGAGATTGAACACCGAAATTCAGCAGGTTATTTTTAGCATAAGGAAATCCAGCAAGAGCTCAGCTTCCCACGCAAAAGGCAAAGACAGAGCAAAAGATATAGGAAGTATAAATAATTAAGGAGAAACTGCCTGTGGAATAAGCACATATTATTTGGGGTGTAAGAAGTTTTGCTTCTAACAATATTAAAATTAACCGATAAAAATCAAGTATCTGCAGAGGATTCTTTCTGTAATAGGTGAAGTGATCGACTCTGTTTCCTTAATATAGACACATACTCGAATCCATTACCTTGTTTCTTCCAGAAGTTGAAATATGTTTGCCTCCTTCTTGAAACACATCTTCAAATACCATTCTGGCCTGAATATAAGCCTTACCCCCCCCCCCAATTCTGACTGTGAAAAGTGAATATGCGGCTTAAATTCGCAACCTTACCAAAATGGGCTTTGACGATATCGCTGCTGAAACAGACATGCGGTAAAACAGCGCCAAAAAAAATGTCTTCTTGCCCATTTGCAAACTTGAGACTGTTCATTTGCCATTTACGGGTGAGGGTGCCTGCGAAATTGTAGCAATTGAATAACGATTTGAGCGATTGTACAGTAACTTTTGTGGGCTTGAAAGATCAAAGTCTTAAATAGGCTCAGAGTTACAATTCTACCAACCGCAGCGATTTTCAGACTGGAACCCAATTTTAAGGGAGCAGCTTATATTTGGGTATTGTCTTTCTCTCTCCCCCCACCCTCCGAATATTAAAGGTGTGGCTTATCTGCGGGTGTGGCTTATATTCGGGCTAATACGGTATATAAGACACTGTATTATATAAGAAGTGCCCTCCTGAGCCAGGGCAACAGCACTCTCCCCAACTGAGATTCCCATCAACTGATATTCAGAGACATATAGCCTTCAGCAGGAGAGGTAAAACATAACCATTGTGGCTATAGTCATTAATAGCCTTATCATCCATGAATTGCCTCATTCTCTTTTAATTTTTAAAAAATGTTTAATGTTTTACTATGCTTTTATAATTGTTGGAAGCCCCACAGAGTAGTTGGGGCAACCCAGTCAGATGGGCAAGATGGTTATTATCATAATTATCATCATGATCATCATCATCCAATTTGGGGGCCTTCACTGCCTCTTATGGAAGCAGATTCCATAGTTTAATGGTGTGCTATGTGAAGTATTCTCCCCCCCCCCCCATCCTGAATCCTTGAGTTCTAGTATTATGAGAGAGGGGGGAAAACATTTCTCTGTCCCCTTTGCCCACACCATGCATTTTTATGTTAAATATCAGCTGAGAATTCAATATGGGACATTCAGTGGGCTAAACACATTGATATGAGGAAATGTTGGTATTCAAGCCTGAAGTATTTGCATTTCATCATCACCACTGGACATTTTGACAAAATGTGATTGTTTCCAAAATCTGATCTCAGCACTACTTTTTTAGCTAGACTGTCACCCCTTACTGAAGCGAAATTAGAGACTTAGTAATATGGCAAAGTCATATTTCAGTGAATATTTAAGATGAAGCATAATGGGGATCATAACAATTTAGATGCATTATTTACATGGAGACAATGTTCTCCTCTCATAAATGTGCTCATTGGAAAGTGAGTGCTCTGGGGAAGACCAAACTATGGAAGGATAGGAGTGGAGTGCTGAGAGGTATTAAGCAAAAAGTGCTTATTGATTTATGTTTGAACTTAAAAAACAAACTTACACATGCACACAAGTGGCATATTTCCATTTGAAACTTGTTCTGCATGCAACAATTCAGGAGGCAAGATTATTTAATGACAAAATCTAGCATTTCCAAAAGTGAAGGTATAAAAACATTAAACAATGAAGAAGAACTATTATATTAAATTGAAGCCTAAGGATGAACAAATTTGTTAATTTTCATTTTTTCAGTTTACCCCCCCCCCCCCTTCTTAAATTCAGCTCTCCACATTTCTGCACCAATTGTCTTTAAAAAAATAAAAATCCTTATGAAAATTCTTCAGCGTTTTGGTGCAAATTTCTTCTAATGACCACATTTTCATTTGCAATGTTTACATATATACAATTTCCCCTGATTATAATGCGTTTTGTATGTTAATTGCACTAAAATGTTCATTTATTTGCACATGTAACCCTAAAATAGGAAATTTGGAAAATTCAGAAAAGTGCAAATTTCAAAGAAAACATGTGTATCAGTTTTCAAATCATTTCAGAATGTGCAGGTTTGGTCCTTTTGCCTTTAAATGAGAAGTATATCAAATGTCTCCTCTATACCTAGCCTTATCTAGCACCAGTCTACTCATCTCCAAGCAATTCAGTGATATGTTTCAGCTGTTTCAGCCCCATCCTGTTATTAGAACTACTCCGAACATGCAGTTCATGATATCTTAATGCTTGAGGCAAGAAATCCAAATGATGCTCTCCCACAGTGATAGATCTATAACAGTACATTAACTAATTGACTAACAACTGCTTTTTAAGTGTGCTCCAAAATCTGCAGTTTGAGGCACACTACTTACCCTGCCTAATAGTAGAACTGGCTCAGTTACAGAAGTCCTGTTGCTTCTGGTTTTTATAATATTTCTTGTTCTCTTATTTTCCAGGTATCAAAAGTGCCTGACCTATTTAGCTGGCTCTTGAAGACTCAGCTGTTGAGACTAGTGTTTGCCTGATCTCCTGACTTAAACCTCCTGTTTTAATTGTTTTAACTGCCTTAACTTGTGCAGTTTTAATGGGCTTATTTATTATACATTTTAATTATGGATGTTTTCATGAGATTATTTTACTATGCATTTTAATTATGGGTAGCTATGGGCGGTATCCAGCTAAAATGTTCCATCAGCACAAGGCAGACTTTGGTGGGAGTTTGGACTGATCACATTATAGGCCATGGCTCTCCATAGTCCTTCTGATTTTTATAAGAAAAAGAATACACCAAAGAAAAACACCCAGCTCAACATTATTCAGAGGGCATGAAAACTTCCAGTGAGGCATTTGTGGCGTTCTATTTTATAATTGCAGAGACTGCTCAGTATAGTTTCAATAGGTGAGAATTATTATTGAGAATGAATGCTCCATTTCTCACCAACCATAACACCCAAGCTCCTCTCACTGTGAAGTGATAATTACTGTTTCAGAACAAAATGAACTGAAAAGAGACCTGCAAGGCAGGTGTTTATAGGGAGTACAGGAGTGCCTTTTGCAGGAGAAAAAAGTAGTTCAGTTGGACAGGTTATTTGAACAGATGCCCTGCTGTACAGGTTCTGATCTCAGATTTTCTACTTAGCAAGTACATACCCATGAACAGACCCGCCCCTTCACTTTTGCTGATGTTGCAGTTGCATAAAACAGCATTGTCATGACTGCAATAACCCTATGGCTATAGCACCATATTTCAGGCTGTGTAAAAAATGTGGCTATGCCTTGTACTTTGCAGTTAACCCATGTATGCCAACTCTGATTTCTGGATAATTAGAATACATGGATTAAAGCAAGGCCTATTACAACATAAAGTGTGGCTTTGCGGCCTTGTGATGATGGGGAGAATGGTATCGCTTTGAAGAGAGTTCAACATTCACACAAGTGGGGACTCATTTTATTCTATTTTATTCAGCCGTAGCTATTCAAGATGGAACCACTGACCCATGGAAACAATTCAAGCTCATTTTGATAGGGATGCAATGAAGCAATGAATCCCTCCAATTCCTTTTGGCTGGCTAGCCATAAGGTAAACAATCCCAGGGCACCCCCCACCTTTTTTAAAAAATAAAAAAATAAAAGGCCTTTACATATCTAAGGGGGAGGGGGGAATGTTCCTCATATTGGATCAGCCATGTCTTCTGAAACTAAAAAAGCCTTGCAAGAAGTGCCTAGTGTAAGTGGGCTGCTGGTTCCCCAATATCCTTCCACAGCTTGTAAATTGGTACATAGGAACAATTGCATGAAGAGAACAAAAGCTTGTCGCGCTCTCCACTTTGGAGAGGATGACTGTAAACCGAGTGTTCTGAATATTCTTCCTCTCAGCAAAAAAAAGGAGCAAAATCATATATCATCCCTTGTTTCGCGGTATAAGATCCCCTTTTTTCATAGCGCCTCGGTTGTATATTACAGCAGTGGTTTAACGGTTTTACAATTCTTAGGATTTTATTGTAGAACTGAGTTCTTGGTTGTCTAGTAAACACAGGCATTAACAGCCACTTGAGATTGTCAACATTGTAACTGCAGGACAATGTACAAGATTATTGCATTTCTGGGTAGATTTATGTGCCTTGTACAGTACGTTAAGTAGGACATGAGCAATAGCATCTCCACAATAATATTTGGACATTCTCTTTTGTTGGAAACATTGGATGTCATAAATTTTACCCTTGTGTTTCTTCTTTACTGTTGCTTCCAAAGTCTGTTTGGGTGATATTGTATTCTGTGATCTCAAGGTGACTACGGCGGCATTCCTCTTCCTATATATCTGGGAGTAAGCTCCAATGAAATCAATGACACTTTGGGAAAGACAGGAATAGGAGTGCACTGTGAATGCTTAGACCTGTTGCTATTATCATTTTGTAAGTATGAAAGTGAAGGCATGCTTTTGTTATATCTGGGCTGTTATTGCTGCTGCTACTGATAACAACATAAACAATAAAAATGCAGCTTTTTATAGTCAATAGAAAAAAAGAATGAATGATATACATTTAACTAATGCAAGATGTATATTTAATTAAAATTAAAGGCCAATGAAGTATCAGAAGCACAACACTCAGGCTTAGGGTGTGTTCTCAATTCTTCTTTCATAACAGCAAATTAAATTCGGCACTTTCTGAATTTGGCATCTTTTCTTGTTACCTTATATACATCACTTGGATGTGGGGCGGGGGGAGTTAAAAATTAAAGCCTGAAATAATTTATTATTATATACATTGTTTTTCTTGACTTTTTTTTTTAACAAATGTTTTGCCTCTATGTTAAAAAGGATGCAAGGCATCTAGCTCCCTCTTTCATAGAACTGTTTCATTGTACATACGTTGTTGTTTTTTTACAAAAAGGGTTTCAAGGTGTTTTCCCAGGAACCACCTCCCTATCGCTCCTTTGTGTGTTCAAAAATTGCAGTAAGTGAGTATTTTTAAAGAAACTGGTGGCATATCCCTTGCCAGCTGCCCACACAAGATGGAAACCCACACAAGTTACACCATTCCAAGCTGGTATCCCAAGATCTGACAAAAAGTGTTATCCCAAAACAACAACACCTCAATTCATCAGAGCATGTGGATAAGGGGACTGGCAAAGAAAGCTAGAGTTTCCCTGTAGCTGTGTAAATGCAGGTATGTGATGAAGCCATGATTCAATGCAGGCATCAGGATTCCTTGCCCAAAGGTCCATCATCCAATGATATGATAAACGTGTCCCTTGAGAACGATGTGAAGATGCATGAGACTCATCAAAGGTGGGGAGCCACCAGGTGGTGCATTGGAAGATGGCCGACAATAACATCTCTCCGACCCATACGAGGTAAATAAGAGGCTGCTATGGGAAGTGTGCAGCCTTCCCGCCCCCCCAAGGAGATGGACACTTGCCAGGTGTGTCCATAATGCACCTCTGGATTCGAAAGAAGGGGGTGCCGGTCACTTGGCACAAGCCCTCGATGAGGTCGGCGCTTCCTGACACTGTCTCCAATCAGCACGTGCTGGTTCGCTTTAGCTCGAAAATATAATTGGAAACATATAATTGGAAAGAAGCTAAAGCACATACATCAAGCAAAGTTCGGGAGATAAGACTGCTGATTAATGGATCTCTGTGACCGGAGCGACGGATGGGACAAATAAATCAAGTGATGAACCACCATTAAGAGACTGGTATGTTTGGAGTGAAATAGAAGGGGGGTGGAGGAAAAAACTTTTCTTTTCTTTGCCTTATGTGAATATTAATAACCCTCCACCCCAGAAAGAAGATCGTTGCATTTTATTAATCACAAGCAGGAATTCAAGAACTGTGTGGAGTGGATTATAGACTAAAGAGATGACTGGTAAACAATGGTGAACGGAGGAAAATTTTATGACGCAGCTTTAAATGGCGTCTCGCTAAGACAGGCTTGTCTGAGAAAGACGGGGGGAGGAGGATCAGGATCATCGGAATGTGAATGATGATTGGAATGTGATCTTAACCTGACAGAGCCCTCCTGATATACTTGGCAAGCCTGAGAAAATTAAAGGACAGACCGAAGATAATTTTTTTATGGAAGTGTGGAATGGCTGTCCCTAAGTGATATGATCTTTGGAGAGTGTAAAACCCACACAGAGGATGTCTGTTTCCAACCCGCTTATGAAGATTATCAGAGATCGTAAAGAAAGGAATATATGATAACAACAAGAAGATGAAGAAAGTAATAAAGAGACTATCTGGATAGAACTGGATAGAACTGTTTAAATAAAGTAGCAATATAATTGATGCTTGGACCCCCGTTCGGAGCTTGATGTATGGGTACCCCCAACAAAATTTAAAAATCTGGCTGTATAATTTGGAACTAATGTGATTTGGAAATAATGTGATTTGATTGGCCTGTTAATAAAAATTATTTTTTTTAAAAAAAAGAGAGAGAGAGAGACTCATCAAAGGTGGGATTGTTTTAACTATTCAGTGCCAAAGCCAGGGTTTGGAGTTTCATAGGTAGGCATATAGAACAGAGGGGTTTAGGGAAATAATAAGGAGGAGTTTGATGCATTAGACATGGACAGGTAAAAAGGAGGTGTGTTCTCAGGTGTAGCTAGGAAAGATAATCTCTTTTAAGGATAGCCTTCTTAATAGATGCTCTGCCAAACCACTAATGTTTAGCAGGTTGTTTCCTAGTTTGGCCAGGGCTCTTGAGTAAATAACTATTGTACTGCTCATTCTTGATTTGCACCCTTATTTACCTAATTAAGTCTGTCTCTGGAGATCATGACAAGAGCCTCAGATTGGAAAATCTGCATCCAGTGACCTTTACATTGTCAACATCTCATTATTATCATATCAGAATTCTGGTGAATTAACCATTGAGATTCCTGACATGTAGTAGGCTGGAGAAGAAGGAAGGTCAGAAAAGCAAAGTTGAAGGAGGAGCACAATATTGGTGAGGCCAACTTCTGGTCCAGTTATGAACACTAAATGGACACTAACCCCAGACTCTTGTAACAACTAACATTGCACTCCTATGCTTAATAAGAATGCAATCTTAATAAGAACCAACAGGTTCAATGGGGCTTATTTCCAGTTAAGTGGCTGATAATTGCACTGTCAATGATCACAAGAAGCTAGTGTAAATTAAGCCAGCATAAAATTACACCAGATCTACACCCTGTTCAGCTGTGAGGCATCTACTGATGCTCTACCTAAGCACTGCAGAGACAAATTAAGACTGTGGGTGGGGCTCTACAAACACTTCTGTTCCTAAACACAGGAAAGAGATGCTAGATCAGAATTCTTCACCCTGATGTGCTAGCTTTCTATGTGCAGGGATATTAAAAATCAAACCCCGAGTATCTTTGAACCATGTGAACTCCCACCAGAACATCTGCTTTTTGTGAAAATGAAACCATAATCTTTCCTTCATCGTGTACACATTCACATATTGGTTTATGCTAAAATGTCTCATTCATGAGTTATACTTAACCATCACATCTAGTGACAAGTGGTAGGATGGTTAACAATGTGGATTCTGCATCTACATTCTTGCATCAATACTTTTTTAAAAAAAGCTAGCCAGGGATTTGTGTGTTATAAAATGCAAAATAAATTATTCAAGAACTAATAATATAGAAAGTGTGAACCTAGAATAAAATATTACCCTCTCCTGGATCTATCCTATTTAACTTTTAGCATCCTCTAAATTCCTAAGTTGCATATATTTAAAAGGTTACAATGGGAGTCATTTCCCCCCAGTATTCTCAGAACTCGAGGATTCCACCAAGATTTGTTGCAAGATCTTAAATAAAATTGTTCCCATTACCCAAAGAAATCCATTAAGGTATTTCATCTTTATTGCCTTACTGGGTATCTCTCTGAACATTGTGTTTCTGGTTATACAGTTCCTTTAACACCGGAGCTCAAGCAAAATATGTGCCCTCTATCTATCAGTATTTAATATGCACACTAAACAGTAACATATTATATACATCTCTATAGATGCATTTTTATTAGCTGTAAGGCAGAAAGCAGTAATAGCTAGTAGACAACTGAAAGAAACAAAACAAGCAATGCAGACCACCACCACCGACAACAACAACAACACCAACAACATATCTGTTTTGGACCACCTCCAAGATCAAGACATTTCAATAACTGGCACTGGGGAAAAATGCCTTCAGGAATGAATACAAATAAGTTTAAGGCCACACTCACACCATACATTTTAACACCCTGTGGGTTTCACAGGCTACTGTGAGAACAGGAAGCTGATCCAGCAGGCTCCTTTTATGTTCTTATGGTGTCATGAGGTTGTGAGCTACAGCCACACAATTGTTTCATTGCATTGAGTTATTTGAAGCAGCCTCCTCAGTATTGCACACATCCAAACCTGCCTCTCAGTCCCTTCCACTGTCAAGGGGTGGTATTCAACATAGCTCTAAGTGAATGTTCTATCAGTGCGAGGATGTCTGCTTGTGCAGTAGAATGTCCTCTCCTTCTCCTGTTTCTGTGCCCCCCCCCAAAGCTGTTCTAGAGGTTCCTCCAAACTTCTGAAACAATTTAAAAGAAGATGTGTAGGGGGAATGAAGAAGGGAAAAGTTTTATTGTACAATTGACCCTAGGGGTCCTTTCCAACTCTATAATTCTATTATTCTAGGTGGAAACCTTTGATGGGACGTGGTAGTTAAATGCCACCCAATATCCATCAATTCATTATACTAACTGTACAAACCACCTAAAAGCATATTCATCTGACACACTGATAACATTCCTCCTTCCTCATCCCTCCAGTTCTCCATCTCAAACTCTATGGGGCCAGTTTAAAATATTTTAACTGGCACAAAACAGCAGTGCTTACAGCAGAGGGCAGCAAAGTTTTGCCCAGAGGGACAGATGGACCCATAGGCCTTCCCTGATACCCTCCCAACACCTCTATTACTTGGTGTTCTTGGTTGCCGTAGTTCTTCTGTCTCAGCAGCCTTCCTCCTCACAAGTTGAAGAACCAGCAGAGGTTTCAAAATTACATCCATCCAACATTGCACCAATGCAGTTTAGAAGGGATGCACACATCTTTTCCTCATAAGGAGATAGTGGGAGCCTATGCAGTTCTGAAGCACAGCCAGCATCTCTTAAGTGCAAGTGATGGCTGATGATGTACTATTTATTTATGTCTATGAAGCTCCCCCCATTATAAAGCCCTATTGTTAATTTGTGTTTATGCTTTTCTAATACAATGGCTGACTCGTCTGGTAAATTATATATCAAGCTTAAAAATCCATGACTTTTAAGCAACCACGGTTTGCTTCCTGTAGACCTTGCACATGCTCCCTTGAATCTATTTGGCACAGGCATCCGGCCTTGCTACTTCAAAGACATCAAACAAAATCAAACCACTTTGCTCTGAAATTATCTTTGTGACCCCTTTCAGTCAAAACCATTCTACACAACGTACTAGCTTCCCAAAAAACCTTGCCCTCTAAGCATACTAAACACGTCTTGCCATTTTCAACAAAGAAGAAACTGTTCTCCATTTTACTCTAATAGCACAATTCTACACAGGTCAGCTAAGAAAGTCTTTCTAGGTAAGCATGAATAGGTCATTTATTAAAGCCAGGGGTGGTTGATCTATGGCCCTCCAGGTATTGCTTTCATCTGTCCCAGTCAGCATGGCCAACGGTCATGGAAGTTAGGAGCCATAGTCCAGCAGCAGCTAGAGGACCATGTGTTAGTCATGCCTGCTTTAAGCAAACTGATATTGGATTAGCTCGGTTGCTTGAAGCATGGTGCTGATAATGCTAAGGTGGCAAGTTTGATCCCCTTATGGGAGTTGGACTAGATGATCCTCAAGGTCCCTTCCAACTCTACAAATCTATGATTCTAGATCTACTGAAAATGTAACCAACAGTTCCAACATTGAGCTGGAAATTCCCATCAGCTACTATTAGAAGAACCTTCAAGCCTTTGCCTTCAGATTAGAATGGAATCGTTTTACGAGGACACAGAGCAATTTTGTCCCATCATGCCACATGCATTATATTATTTCCTTGTCCAGCTGCATTGGCAGCCATCAGAAAGGGGATTTAATTAGCTGGACCATTCATCTCTTCCCATATGGCACTTCCCATATTCTTAAATGCCATCCTGAAATGACTGAGAAACCTAGCATCGTATCATTAGCAAATGCCTATTCAATCGCTTTCTAAATATGTCAACCAACTTATGCACTTTTATTGCTGTTAATGCATCACAGTCATGCATTAATTAGTGCTCTTAACGCGAAGGGGGGAAATGGGTCGCTGACAGCAGCTGCAATGTATCAAGTGGGAAGCAATATGATAAATGGGTCATTGAGTGTTTTTATATCATCAGATGCATTCATGACAAAAGCTAACTCTGCATTATTGACTGAATAATTTAATCATGTCATGTCATGGAGTACTTTCCCAAATAATAAATTGCTGAAGCTTGGTAAGTTATTGAGCACTCTTAATCTCGAGAGACTTCTGGGTTTCAAGCAGACTCCTGCTCCCCTATCCTTCAGGGATGACAGATACTACAGTGCTCATTAAAACCTGCCACAATGAGTTCCATATGCACATTTTTCACTGCACAGGATAGAATTTTATCTTTTTCAGGATCAATATTTCAGTTTGATAAGCTCTGTTTTCTTGGAATGCTGTAAGTGAGTGGGCCAAAGTAGATTAGCTGAATTCAACCTTATACCGCTTGTAGCTCCTTGATGTGACGAGGGGAGCTATTTTAGCTTTCTGTGTGTCAGGGAATTGACTTCAGTTGGCAGATGAGGGACACAAGATTCTCATCAAGGTTCATGATTAAATTGCCAAAAAACCTTTAAACAGTGTTTGCTATAGTTTTTGTGTTTTTTTCTATAATAATCAGGGTTGGGGGGGTACACCACAACCCTCCTTTGGGCATTTGCCTGAACATGAAAGGGTTAAAAATGTGTAGAGGGGCAGAGGCACACACACATACACAAGCCACACACCAATGTCACCAGGTGGTCTCAGACATTCACATGTTGAGCATAAAGTTCTGGAGGAGTTTTCTAAGTACTTCTGTAGAAATCATGTAGCAGTCGCCTTCAGGTCTTGACCCTTAAGGTCTGAGAAGAGCCTGCATGCTAACATCACATCCACACAATACAGTTAAAGCACTCTTAATGCACTTTAAGAGTCATGGCTTCCCACCAAATAATTCTAGAAACTATACTTTGTTAGTGGAGCTGAGAATTGTTGGGAAACCCTTAACAAACTACAGTTTCCAGAATGCTTTGGCTGGAAGATGTTGTAGATGTGCCCTTGATTTACCCCTGCTGAATCAAGCAACTGCAAGTATATTCAAAGCAGAGCAATTTTTATATATGTAAAAAAGTGTCTGACTTTAAATCCAAGTAATGATTGTGCTCTACTGCTCAGTGGATCTGAACTCTAATTTACATTCCATCTACAGAATTTCTAAATGCAAACACTAATAAGCCATTTTTCAGATTCTCACAACGTTTAGATCTTAAAGTTTTAAATGTGATAAATCAAATGTTGATATTGGAAAACAACTAATAAGTACTACCAGTGCTCCCCCCCCCAAAAAAAATAAATATGTTTAGCGGTACTCTCATTTTTCCTACTCATTTTGAAATACTGCCCCTCAATGAGGCCAAACTTAGATTCACAAAATGTTTAGAGGTAGGCGTACCCCCAGAAAAAAGCAGTGAGTCTTACAATAGCAGAGATTTGGAGATACAAGCAGATGATTATTTCATACTTCCAGCAGATTAAAATAATCAAATATGTTTCAAATTATTAAATTAAGAAAAGTGCTAAAGCTGAATGAAGTATAAATGTGAAATTCCAATCTGAAAGAGAATTTAATTTTATGCTTACACTCCATAAATTTCTTGCTCACTCCAAAAACTGGACTTCAACTGCACTGTCTGTTAGTAAAACTAAGGTTTCAGAGCAGCAGGGCTGAATTGTATCCAGTGTTGAACAACAACAACAACAACAAGCTTCTGTGGTGTAGTGGTTAGGAGTGGTAGTCTCGTAATCTGGGGAACCAGGTTCGCGTCTCCGCTCCTCTACAAGCAGCTGCTGGGTGACCTTGGGCCAGTCACACTTCTCTGAAGTCTCTCAGCCCCACTCACCTCACAGAGTGTTTGTTGTGGGAGAGGAAGGGAATGTTAGCTGCTTTGAGACTCCTTAGGGTCGTGATAAGGCGGGATTTCAAATCCAAACTCTTCTTCTTCTTCTTCTTCTTCTGCAATCACTATGGGGTGACTTTGCTCAGCAGATGGGGCACAGAGAGCAGCCAAGGAAGGCAAAAATCCCACCCATATCATGGCTCTCACAGGAGCCCATGGGAGAGAATATAGGTCTCTCTTTCCCCCCACAGACCTGTTGAACCCTAAAGGACAATGGGTGTCCTAAGGGGAAGTGAAGGCATTCACTGAGTGTTGCTTGAAGGTCTAAAGATTATTCTGCATTGCTGATGTTGTACATTTGGGATAACTCTGGAAAGAAAGCTTTAATAGCAGCACGTGAATTATTACTTATATGTGCCAGGAAGCAGTTCAAAACAGTTTGAGGAGGCACTAGTCAGTTAACTCAGACTTACACAGCTTATGACCCACCAAGCAGTATTGATCCGAGCTTCCAGGTTCTCTGCGCACACACACAAAAATATCTGAACAACTTCATGTCTTGTTTAGAATTTGTCTAATACGAAAATTAAACTGCAGGGGGAAATGTTTGATTTAAGACCTGCAGGTGTTACAACAATTTTTCACAATAATGCAGAATAGGAACTCAAAGACATTTTAGTTCATTATGTGTCTTCTGTCTGTACTTAGGCTTGTTCTTATAAACCAACATGCCTCTGCTTTACACTGACATCGTATTTTATTAGGCATTCTGCTATAAAGTATGCAGAGGCCCTGTGATAAAATGGTAAATAAAACCAAGCAATAAACCGACAAGCAGCCAGGTATGTCTGAAGACAAAGAAGCAAATGATATGACGTGCTTTCCTTGCAAAATACTCCTCTCCTGAGGACAGGATGCCATCCTTCTTACTTAGTTTCCTTCCCACTCATCTGCCCATCAGGTTCTGATTTTATTTTCTGTTGCTCTCTAATTTAGATTGGAAACTCCTTAGGGCATGGACCTTGTCATACTCCTCATCTTTAAAGTGCCATGCTTTACCTCTAGCACTAAATAAATAATAATAGGATCTGCCGAGTCAATTTAGCAGCCATCTCAATTTGCGGTGAAGGTTCCCCCATGTTTTTCACAGCACACAGCACATTTCATCCTTACGCTTGCTGACAATGGAGGTGAATGAATATAAATCCCCATCTCCCAGCCTTATACTGAAACAAACTTGCTCATTACAGTCCCAGTTGGCAACCCGCTTGCGCCAGTCTAGTCAACTCAACTTCCCCCCACTTTCCCCACAGTCAAGTCAGCTGGGCTGATTTCTCCAAATTACTACTTACCATTCTTTTCAAGTTCATATATTACTAAGTAGTTTTAGCCTTGGAAATCCCACAAGATTCACTTTTAGTGATGGCAGTTTGAAAGGCTTGTTCAAAAAAGTATAAATAAAATCTGTCAGTTTCTCAGACTCTCAGTTCTAAACACATGTTTATGAGAAGGTGTGCAACTGATTTCAGGGGAATTTGCTTCTGAGTAAGTCTGTAGTTTCAGCATATCCTATTGCCACAGTTCCAGCATGGAAGGAAGTATTTGGTGGTGTTATTGTGGAATGGAAAATAGATAAAGATAGAGCACCCATGTGGGGTGATTAATCAAGTAATTGACTAGATCCCTAGATCCAAAGTGTGGGAATAAACACACTATCCAGCAAGAGAGAGCCCCCCAGCAGAGTTTAAAATCACAGAATCATGCAGCACAGTGAAGGGTGGGAATAATAGGCTGTTAGACCTTTTAAATATCTTGTTTTAGCCACTTACAGCACTTTCCCTCTCTACTACTCTTGCAATAAACAAACTACATCATTTAGTAAGTTTAAATGCTTTACTTACAAACTCCAAAGGTCAGGTTCATGTGTCATTCCAGGAAGCACTAAGAAGACACAGGTAGACACATTGAGATACAAAATATAGTGAAATAGTGGTCTGAGGTTGTCATGAGAAAGCTCAGGCACATCCTATATTGGAGATTTCACATGGTGAAAGAAAGGAAACCAATGAAGAAACTTCCTTTATTCCAGGTGAGGGACACGACCTATCTGCATCTATGAAAACATTTCTATGGTCTTAACCCCTTCAGGTTAGAAATGGTCTAGTTCAGGTGTTCCTAAATCCACACTTGTTTACACTGAATTGCATTTGCCATTCTACCAACCATTTATTCAGCTTGGAGGTGTCTTTTTGAAGCTATTCACAATCTCTTTTTAACAACCCTGAACTATTCAGTATCATCACCAAACATGGCCACCTCATTGCTCACTCCTAACTCTAGATCATTTTTAAACAAGTTAAAAAACACAGTTCCCAATACCAATACTTCCTACGCCTCTCCATTCGAGAACTGCCCATGGATTCCTACACTTTGCTTTCTGCAACTTAACCATTTTGTGATCAACAATTAGCCAGTTCATGATTCAGCATTGCCATTGTACTTGCCCAACATACAGGTACACACATACCCCTGTTGTCACAGATCACAAAGTGTGAAATAAAGAAGAGGAAGTTTCAGAGGTTTACTTCTTGGAATTGCCGTATTGACGTTCTCACATCATAAAAACATATCCAATGGCAGTCAAAGGAGCCACACCCCTCCTTCCTACCCAGTACTATTGTGGCCAGACCAGAGCAGACTTTTTCCATTAAATTTTACTCCCAACCCAAAGGCTGTGTGAATATTCCTCTGCATGAAAGTGTACATAGTATTTTGGTTGAGAATATTCATATTTAATTGAAAAGATTCCACCTATACATTAAGTTTGTGTGACTGACCGTTTAGAGCTTTGTCAGTTTTCAGCTCTTTACGTAATATTGCTGACACTATTCTGCAGCATTCTGATACTTTCGATTCATAAAATGTACAAATATTAAAATTGTATGTGAATAGACTAAGCAGTAAATATCTATTACCTAGATTCATAACTAAGCAGAATCCGCTGCTGTCAGCAGCAATTCAGGTGCCCACAAATCAAAGTTTACAGTCCAAGAGCTTTATGATTAAAATCATGAAGCTAGTATATAGATAAGACTGAAAAGCTTTGGCTCTGCTGTTTATTTTTTATTATTTGATTGATGTTCCTCATGCTATTTCAACTAACATTTATTAGTGTAGGTTCAATGAACCTAATGACAATTTAGACAGAGGATGATTCATTTTAGAGCATTGATTTGATCCCAACTCTTTAATATGACTTCAGAATGTATTTCAAGCTGCGGCCATTGTCATATCTCAGCACACTGAGAATGAATGTAAATGGAAGCCTGGACAACTGCTGCAAATCGTCACATATTGAAAAGTATTTGAGACAGGCCACTGCCCCCTGTTAATGTAACAAGAAGCAATAATGTCACACTATTAGGATAGCCTTACCCATCTGGTTCTGTCCAGATGTTTTGGACTCCAACTCCCACCAGCATCAGTCAGCATGGCCAATGGCCAGGGATGATGGGGCTTATAGTCCAAAACATTTGAATGGCATCAGGTTCTAGAAGACTGTATTAGGAGGTTGATGTAGGTTGCATGTTAAGTCCCACTAATGAAACTACTTTCCCTTGGGAGAGCATGGTTTTCAAAACCAGAATGAGCAAAAATATAATATTTTAAATATATGATAGCATTCCTGGAAGAAGATTGGGATGGATTAGCACACACTAACCTTGTGTCCTCTGGATCAACATCTGGATGACAGTTCCCATCATCCCTAATCATTGACCATGCTGGCTGTGGCTGATGGAATTGTAGTCCAAAAGAATTAGGGCAAAGGCTCTGGGAAAAACTGGTATGGATAATATATTATTTTTCTCCACTATCTGATAATATGATAATTACAGTAAGTTCATATTTGTAAAGCCTTTGCAACAAAGATGGGGTGTGAACTGTCAGCGTGTTATTTTGTACAGACATTTTTCAGCTGCCAGACTCATGACACAAATAGCTAATGAATCTGCACTATAAGCAATGGGAAAGGAGCCTGTAAAGTAAATATCCCAGGTCAGCTCAGAAAGAAATGAACACAGTGCATGAAAAAGTCAAAGGTGTTTGTCACTAGTAAAGTAGAAGTGGGCTAGTTCAGGTGTTCCATGCAGAGTAGCCCAACTCTCAATTTGTTTAAAGAAATGTACATGAATGTTGCAGCTGAAAATATGTTTTCTTGCTCACCCAAATCTTCGCCAGAAATTGCATTTGTATCTGGAGATATTCCTAATCAGGCGCTACTCTTTTTTTCTGAAATCCACCTTCGCAACCAATAGTCACGCTAATGCCTTGTGGTACAATTTGCAAATTTCAGAAGTGGTTCTAAGCTGGAGTTAAAATGTGGAAATTGCATCATGACTGAGAGAGAGAGAGAGAGAGAGAGAGAGAGAGAGACTTGCATACAAGTGTGGGTGGATGGAGAAGAGAGGGAGAGATTTTTAGAGAGCGTTATGCTTTCATTTAATTTGATGACTCTGAAGAAAATATGTAAATGAAAATTGGTGGTTATATTTGAAATGAATGCTTAATATAATGTTTGTTAATGAAACGTCAGTGAGCGGACAGCTCTCTTGTAAAAATCTTCAAAAATGTTTGTTTGTTTTAAGAATAACAATGTGGAGAGAAGCTCTATGTGTAAAGGTGTTTTTAACATCACTGTTTCTATCGCACCCATACAAACTCCTCACGCAGAGACACAAAGGAACAGATGCAGTAGAACGGTTGAACTACTTGGCCCGAAGAAAAGGTTGAACTGTTGGTTGCCTGGAGCCATTAGGATGGGTGGAACACCAACCTTTAAATAATACAAGATACCTTCTGCCAAACAGTTCACATCAGATTAACGCCAGCAGAAGAATTATGTGACTAACAAGTAAACACCGAGCACTTCTGGAAGAAAGATGCCTGTGATGTGATGAAATGTAAATTATATGCTTTCATTAAACTCTGGCCTTAATACAGTTATGGGTATTCCCTATAGGCTTTAATCAGGAATTTAATGAAGGCCTGACATGTATTTTGGGACAAGAGGCAAAGTTGTAAAATGTATCATATTTGACAATAATAGAGGAAATACAGCTGCTTGAATCTGGCATTGTGCATTACTGACAATCATTGTGCACATTTAATTTCCATATTGGAACGTGAGCCAAATGATTCTAAAATAGAAGCATCTCCCATGCAGTGTCTGGTTCAGTCTTTCATACAATTCCAAACTGTCTTTAAAAGAAATAAATATTTGTTTTACTAATGACATGTTTCTGAAAACTGTTTATTAATGTTTAATCCTACGCAATCTTTTATTTTCAACTTCAGAAAATGTATTGCTTTAAGTAAAAAAGGAATGTTTATTTGTAAATGTGTACTGAATGATTCTTCTTTCCTTTTCATTGAGCTGAAAAGAAATGTGATATTGGACTAAAACTAATAGTCTATCAGACTTGTTTGTAGACACTTTCCTTTTAAGCTTTGCCTTGAACTGATTGGACCATTTATTAATGGGTTTAACTGAGTAGATAGTCTGATTAATGTAGACTAGGGATTATTGGGTTTAAGGGTCTTACTGAATAGACTTGAATAAGTTACAATATCTAAGCCGCAGTTCTGTATCATTAAACAGGAGCTAAAATTGATTGTTATAGGACAGCTGTATGAACTCTGTAGAAGTGAACTTTGAATGGAGAAATGAATGTGCCCAAGTCTCTAGAAATTGTTCTTCTTATTAGCTTGTATAGTACCTCGTTCTATTTAAATAATACAATTCTACTGCTCCACACATATAGAAATAACATCATCCCTGTCTATGTAACAAGAACCAATGCAAAGGAAGGAATTATGAAATTGTATGATGCATGGGAAGTCTGAAGGGAAACTTTTTTGTTTGTCAATGACCAAACTAGGCATGGCACACAAATCTGAATATAAAAAACAAAAGGAAGAAGGAAAGAAAGAAAGAAAGAAAGAAAGAGCCTGAAGAAGCTGTAATTTTGAGAGGCGATCAAATAAATAGAAGAGCTACAGAACACCTTCCTTCCAGCTATTTATCTCCACTCAAAATCAGTACCTCATATATTTTTTCTTCCTTAACGGAACATATATAAATCATCCCATCTGCAAATATTTGTGAGAAGCTAAGACCAATGATGACACTTCTTGAATGGAAATGTTTAAAAATGTGCATTTATTCAGAAGTAGGTGCCATGTAGTTTGATACAACTCACTTCCCAATAAATATGCATAGAATTAGAGTTTCAGTATAACTGAGGCTGGAATTTAGATGTCTCTTTTCCACTCTTTTAGAGAAAATAGATCTTTGTATAAGCATTCAAAATGTTATTGTTGTATAAAAGCAATGCACAGAGAAAATAAAGGTTGTTGTTGTTGTTGTTGTTGTTGTTGTTGTGTCATTTAGTCGTGTCCGACTCTTCGTGACCCCATGGACCAGAGCACGCCAGGCACTCCTGTCTTCCACTGCCTCTCGCAGTTTGGTCAGACTCATGTTTGTAGCTTCGAGGACACACTCCAACCATCTCGTCCTCTGTCGTCCCCTTCTCCTTGTGCCCTCCATCTTTCCCAACATCAGGGTCTTTTCCAGGGAGTCTTCTCTTCTCATGAGGTGGCCAAAGTATTGGAGCCTCAGCTTCACGATCTGTCCTTCCAGTGAGCACTCAGGGCTAATTTCCTTAAGAATGGATGCATTTGATCTTCTTGCAGTCCATGGGACTCTCAAGAGTCTCCTCCAGCACCATCATTCAAAAGCATCAATTCTTCGGCGGTCAGCCTTCTTTATGGTCCAGCTCTCACTTCTGGAATAATAAAGGTATATATAGATTATTCATGTTCAACTGAGTTTTGTAGATGTTTCAATAGTTTTATGATAAATTGTAGTGTCAATTTTATTATGTTCTCTTCTGTTTGATCTGGATTGGTTTTTTTAAATTGGACTGCTCCTTACCCTGAAATTATCAGATAAAAGTCAGGCTACAGACATTTCAAATTAAAATAAGCAAATACATTAATCTACAACTCAAAAGCCTGATCCAGACAGTCATATTTTCTTTTCACTTGTAGTCCTCTAGATCCTGCATTTACACAAGGCCTCACATACAGGTTTAAAGTTCAGGGAGGTTACTGAGGTAAGCAAGGTTAGAGCTAAAATTAAAGATCAAAGATCAAGTGAAATTACCTGCAGTTCCTGTGAAATTAACCAATAAAAGGGAAGGAAAATCAAAGAAAACTAAATTATCTAAGTGAAGGAGATCAGGAGACTGTAGCAGAGTAGGTCATAGCAAGTTCCTTTGAGAACTGTAGCTTCTCTTAAAATAGCACTACATAAAACAGTAATATTGCAACAGTGTGAAAATATGTAACAGTGTATGTGAGGTGATACAATCTGTATCTTGAAATCATTGTGTGTGTGTGTGTGTGTGTGTGTGTGTGTATTTCTACCAAGTTCCATCTAGAACAGAATTTAGGGCAAATCTGAGGTGTTGTTGATGTTTTTTTTGACCATTTCAAGGATATTTTGATAGCATACCCTACAGAAGGCACAGAAGAAAGAGTATTTTTATCAGTATCAACTGCTGGAATATTACATCCAAGACAAAAGCACTGCTTGTAGTAGCAGGATATTTTTCTACTTATGATGGGAATACCCTCTGGCATCAACATTTTGGATGGATGTTTCTGAATATATATATATATATATATATGCTTTCGTAGATTTTCACGGGTACAGGAATGCAGGTTTTGGTGTCCTCGGGTGTCTTCCCGTGTAAAAGTTGGGGTGTCTAGGCGACGTTTCGACGAGGTCTCACTCGTCATCTTCAGGCTGGTGCTTTCGGCTTCTTGTTACTGGAACAGAGCAGGATCTCAGTGTTTGAGTTCCTATAAATACTGTTGAGGAGGTGTGGTGTATAGCCTCCAATGTTCTGGGCAGAGAGGAGGTTCCCAGGCTAGTGTGCCTTTTCTTCTTTTGTTCCTTAATTACTTGAGGGATATCTTGAGTGATTTCTTGAGTGATTTCCTGAATCCCACTTAGGTGGGTCATTAGGTGTGGATTAGTTGCTAAAGCCTTCGTGTCTTGAACTCTTGAACTTTGTGAAGAGTTTTTCTGAGAAGATGGCTGTACTGCACTTGGTTGTGCTCTGGCTTGGCTTCGTGTATAGGGGCGAGCTGTGGTTTTGTGGCCTGTGCCAGCCAGATCTGTGTAGGGATTGCAGGGGGGTGCAGCATCCGGAGGTGCCACCCTGGTTTGGCTACTGGATGGTGTCTGTAATTTATCTGTGGAGAGGGTCTGGGTTTGGGTCTGGTGTGGTTGATTGGTGATGGCGTTCTGTGTGCCTCTGGATCTGGTGTCAGATTTTGTGGGGAGGGCTAATTTCCAGATGTCTGGCAAGCGGGATGTGTCGTCACGCTTGTTCATGTTGTGAGGGTGTTTCTCTATCTCGATGGCTTCCATGATTATTCTCTTGTGGTGATGTTCCATGTTAAAGAGCAATTTGGAATCTGCAAAATTAATTTCGTGTCCTGTTTCTTTCATGTGTTGGAAAAGAGAGGAAGTTTTTTCTTCTTTTTTGACGGCATTCTTGTGTTCTGCGATCCGTGCATTTATTCGTCTGTTTGTTTGTCCAATGTACGTGGCTGGGCAGACTTTGCAGGGTATTTCATAGACCCCTTGGTTTTCCAACTGAATTTTATCCTTGGGGTTTCTGAGGATATTGGCTATTTTTTGGTTGGTGCAAAAGGCTGTTTTGATATTGTGTTTATGGAGGATTTTGCTAATTTTATCTGTAGTGCCCTTGATATAAGGAAGGAGGGCTATGCCATTGTTTTCTTCTGTGTCTTGGTTTTTGGGGGGTGTTTCTTTTTGGATTAGCTTCGTAACCCTGTTTTGCTGGTATCCATTGGCAATTAACACATTTGAGAGATTCTGTAACTCAGTTGTCAAGTGGTCTTCGTCAGCCAGGCGTTTGGTTCTGGAGATGAGAGTCTTGGCTACGGAGTTTATTTGTGCAGGGTGGTGGTGTGATTGTGCATGTAAGTAGCGGTTGGTGTGTGTTTTTTTCCGGTAGATAGTGTGTCCTAGGGAGCCATCAGGTTTTTTGTAGATTAGGACGTCAAGGAAGGGAAGTTGGTTGTTGGCTTCTATTTCCATAGTGAATTGTATTTTGGGGTGTAGGCTGTTGAGATGTGTGAGGAAGCTATCCAGTTTGTTGAGATGTGTGAGGAAGCTATCCAGTACACACGGGAAGGAAAAACTGGATAGCTTCCTCACACATCTCAACAGCCTACACCCCAAAATACAATTCACTATGGAAATAGAAGCCAACAACCAACTTCCCTTCCTTGACGTCCTAATCTACAAAAAACCTGATGGCTCCCTAGGACACACTATCTACCGGAAAAAAACACACACCAACCGCTACTTACATGCACAATCACACCACCACCCTGCACAAATAAACTCCGTAGCCAAGACTCTCATCTCCAGAACCAAACGCCTGGCTGACGAAGACCACTTGACAACTGAGTTACAGAATCTCTCAAATGTGTTAATTGCCAATGGATACCAGCAAAACAGGGTTACGAAGCTAATCCAAAAAGAAACACCCCCCAAAAACCAAGACACAGAAGAAAACAATGGCATAGCCCTCCTTCCTTATATCAAGGGCACTACAGATAAAATTAGCAAAATCCTCCATAAACACAATATCAAAACAGCCTTTTGCACCAACCAAAAAATAGCCAATATCCTCAGAAACCCCAAGGATAAAATTCAGTTGGAAAACCAAGGGGTCTATGAAATACCCTGCAAAGTCTGCCCAGCCACGTACATTGGACAAACAAACAGACGAATAAATGCACGGATCGCAGAACACAAGAATGCCGTCAAAAAAGAAGAAAAAACTTCCTCTCTTTTCCAACACATGAAAGAAACAGGACACGAAATTAATTTTGCAGATTCCAAATTGCTCTTTAACATGGAACATCACCACAAGAGAATAATCATGGAAGCCATCGAGATAGAGAAACACCCTCACAACATGAACAAGCGTGACGACACATCCCGCTTGCCAGACATCTGGAAATTAGCCCTCCCCACAAAATCTGACACCAGATCCAGAGGCACACAGAACGCCATCACCAATCAACCACACCAGACCCAAACCCAGACCCTCTCCACAGATAAATTACAGACACCATCCAGTAGCCAAACCAGGGTGGCACCTCCGGATGCTGCACCCCCCTGCAATCCCTACACAGATCTGGCTGGCACAGGCCACAAAACCACAGCTCGCCCCTATACACGAAGCCAAGCCAGAGCACAACCAAGTGCAGTACAGCCATCTTCTCAGAAAAACTCTTCACAAAGTTCAAGAGTTCAAGACACGAAGGCTTTAGCAACTAATCCACACCTAATGACCCACCTAAGTGGGATTCAGGAAATCACTCAAGAAATCACTCAAGATATCCCTCAAGTAATTAAGGAACAAAAGAAGAAAAGGCACACTAGCCTGGGAACCTCCTCTCTGCCCAGAACATTGGAGGCTATACACCACACCTCCTCAACAGTATTTATAGGAACTCAAACACTGAGATCCTGCTCTGTTCCAGTAACAAGAAGCCGAAAGCACCAGCCTGAAGATGACGAGTGAGACCTCGTCGAAACGTCGCCTAGACACCCCAACTTTTACACGGGAAGACACCCGAGGACACCAAAACCTGCATATATATATATATATATATAATCAAATGTCCCATCCAAGCCTTCCCACAACTTGCCATTTTGAACTTGTTGGATGATCAGAGATTAAGTTTTCAATCGAAGGAATTTCTTACATGGATGCTGGCTGCAGTGAGAACTTCTTTGATCCAGAAATGGAAGACACTACAGTACAAGAATATAGGGTTGCCATATTTCAAAAAGTAAAATTCCTGACACCCGCAGGTTGAGATTTTTTAAAAGATTTTTTTTTATATAGAAATTTGGGGACAAACTCAAATTGTTGACCTTTGAAGCTCTTTAGGCAAAATTTTGAAATGTTTTCCGATTCAGTAAAATTCCCCTCAACACTATTTTTACACCCAAAAACCAGGACATGTCAGGAATTTTCCTGACATATGGCAAGCCTAGATTCTGGCTATAGGAATGAAAATAATTCACAAATTATGTGTTTCTAAGGGAAAGGAAGATCCATAACATTTATACTCTGTTTTGTGAAATTTCATTTCTTATGCGTGAAATTCAAATCTACAAAACTCTCTTTCCGCACCAAATCATGGCATTTGGCTTTCATTATGTCTTTTGCTGGTTTTACTATTCTACATTATCTTCTCTCTATTTATTTGGAAAATAAAACTTCTGTACTGATCCTTTGCTTTGGAACCCTGATTCTGTTTTTGTTTGTTTGTATTTTAGATTTAACATTAATAACAAATAACAAACAAAAGTTCCCACTTGGGTTCTGCATATATCCCTAGTAGTTTTCCTCACTGTTCAACTACAATGTTGCCTTCTGGTACCGTAATTTCAGGAATCAAAGGCCATGAGGAGTGGTGTAACATGGTAGTAAATTCACCAGTAGCAGCAAACTCATTTGAAGCTACTACAGCCAAGGTTTAAACCTAATGAGGGCGAGGACAATTCTGCCCAACAGAAATCACACCCCATATTAGAGAGGTGGGGAACGAGATCTGCCAGTGGACTGGATACTTATTTCCCCTCACCTTCATGAATCAAGTCTGATAGATGGTTGGTAGTGTCCACCTGTCAATCTCCTGATATAAAAGTGATATCAGGTGATATCAGGTGATCCATTTTCACTGTCAGTTATTATGAAACCCCTTGCACAGTGCCCACGATCAAAGAAGGAAGCATGTGAAAAGGCATTGGGAGAGTGGGTGCCATTACCAAGCTGTGAAAGCCCACTTTCAAGATGTCATAAGATGACATTCCAGCAGTTGTGGTTAAGGTAACCGAGGTATGCTTGGAAAATCTTAGAAATCATCCAAGCATATAATAGGGAATGGGCCCTTGTCCCATTATTTAGGGTTTTATAGGTCTGCAATAAACCCTGAAGATGGCTCTTACAGAAAATGTTATAATTGCTACTTTAAGTAGAAGATACTAGGGAACAGGGAACAGTGGCCCCTAAACTAGCCCACGGTCCTCAATTGCAGAAGAGGACACCACCACTGTTCAAAAGAGATTTAACAACCAGTTTTGTCAACTTTTAGTTATGCAATAAGAAGCTGCCATCTTGTCCTTCTCCTCAAACTGCAAAATATCTTCAGCAAGCCCCAGCAATATTGTGTTTAAAATTCCACCAAGAAACAGTGTACAACTTGCTTCTTAATGTGAAATCACCAAAGACGCCTTTTTGCCTATCTTGCATTATGCATGCAATTTGTCATAGCTCCAGAGAGCCCTTCTTTGAAGTATATAAAACATTCTCACCATGATTACCATAAAGCTGCCTCCTGCTCTACCAATTAAACACATTGTCCTGGCTCTACTAAACTTTAAACACCACACACACACACACAAGAAAAAAAATCCACAGCAGACAAGATTAACAGATTTCATTTGTATAAAGCATGACAGAAACAATTTGAAGGACGTCAGGGAGCAACTAAGTTTTATTTTCAAAATTAATTTTGTTCTAAGCAGACCAAAGGAATAAAAGATCCAGGAACTCCATAAAAATAGAGCCAGCTTTGTAAAACATGTCATAAAACAGCCTTAAAGTTCTCAAGAGACCTCCTCCGGATTCCAGAGTATTTCTCTGAAGCAAGAACTATTTTTTTTTTTTAAAAAAAATGAAGACTAATTATTCATGGATATGTAAAGTTGAATTTTTAAAATCTGCAAAACAGCTATGTACAAAAGCCATTCTCTGGCTTCTCCTATAAAAGCATTAGTGTCTATTCTGCTATGGGAATGTATTTAAAACAAATCAATGGTGAGTGAGGTCTGCCCTTTTCAGTGATCGCTGTCTAGTAAAAAAAGGGGGTATACTAAGCCCCTCTCCATAGAGATTCTCCATTTGTTTAAAAGGAAGAAGTACCAAACTTTTCCGGGTATAACATGCCACCTTGTATAAGATGCTCCCTATTTTGGGGGATGATTGGAGTTTTTGAGCTTCTTTGGGGAGGATTGCCCACAGTTGCTGAGCATTTTTTTGGGGGGGGGGATTACAAAGGTTGCTGAGGTTTTTCTAGGGGGAAATGCAGTAAATCACTAACCCAACGGTTACAATTGCTGGCATCACTCGCTAGCAATCCCAATTGCTGACAGTGGAAGGGAATCGCAAGCCCAATTGCTGCTGCAGCAGCAAATCCACAACAGCCCTTGACACTGCTACCAATCATGCACCCATTTAACGCAGCTTAAGCCAATACAAAACAGCATTGGCTGCAGCTGCCAATCACACACCAAATCGCCAATGACAATCTGCAGCTTGCGGCTGCAACCCATCATCTGTCACCCTTACCTGCTACCCATGAATAAGACGCCCCCAGTCTTTTGACATTATTTTACAGTACAGAAACCTCGTCTTATACACAGAAAAGTACGGTAACTTTAGCTGGGAATTTATTTTGGGCTCAGCCCTTGAAATAAATAAGGGAGTCCATACATGCAGAAACCTGCACACAGTGGGTTATGTCAAAGCCATACAAAAGAGTAGGCCCAAGGAAATTAATGCACTTGAATAATTTAAATCCGTTGATTCTGATGGGTAGTTTCTGAGTATGACTTAGTTGGTCACAATCTGGCAGGTCCAAGCACATGACAAGCACATGTGAACTTCAGGAATGAGGTGGAAGTTTTCATATGGAGTGCTAGGAAGACCCCTGTTCCCCTCCCAAAGCTAAAGGTGGTTCCCCTTCATGGGGAATGCTGGGAATTGTATCTCTGGGAGAAGAATAGGGGTCTACTAACAACTCTCAGCACCCTTAACAAAACTGCAGCTCCCAGAATTCTTTGAGGAAGCCATGCCTGTTTAACATGATGCCACATTGCTTTAAATATGTGGTGTGAATGTTGCCTTAAACAACACAAAGCTAGTTTAACACAAGCTATGGAAACTATTTTATAGGATATGAGAGAAGGTCACCCAGATGGCTAAAATGTTAGATGGATAGCTATCCTTGACCTACCCCCTTTTCCGTACCCTCCAACATTTCTCCTACGAAAATAGGGAAGTCCTAATCAATAATATTAATAATTTTATTATTTTTACCCTGCCCATCTGACTGGGTTGCCCCAACCACTCTGGGTAGCTTTCAACATATTTAAAAACATAATAAAATATTAAACATTTAAAAACTTCCCTTTAAAAACTTCAGATGCCTTCTAATGGTTGTATGGTTACATATCTCCTTGGCTCAGGAATCACATAACTCCATACCCTCCAACATTTCTCTGGTGGAAATAGGGACGTCCTGCCATAAGCTCCAAAATTTTCCAATTAAAATAGTGATGTCCTAAGGAAAAGCAAGATATTTCAGGATCAAATCAGAAACCGGGATGGCTTCTGTAAATCCGGGACTGTCTTGGAGGGTCTGCTTTTCTTGAAGAGGACAGGGTTATCACTGAGCATGACTACTGCTGGTGACTGTTGGAAAAAGCAGTTGTTACCTCAGTAGAGATCATTTACTAATCATTATTCTTCTTTTCCCTATTCCAGTTAACAATGTTTGATTAAAAACAGTTCATTTCACATACTTGGACAACCACCAGTGGATATATGGCAAGTAATATCTACAAGTAATAAACCAGAAAGCTTGAATATTGCATCCCCTTTCACAGGCTTGCAGGAGTATTTTGTAATCATTTGGTAAGAAAATGCACTACTATAATCCCTCAACCATTCCTCATCAGGCTTGGTTTCCAGACCCTTTATCATCTTGGTCACTATCCTCTGCACCTGTTCCAGCTTGTCAATTTCCTCCTTAAATTTTAATGCCCAGAACTGGACAGAGTACTCCAGGTCTGACCAAGGCAGAGTAAATGTTGAGGTCTCTGAAATATATAATTAATTCACTCATTTTAGACTTTGATTTTTCTTTTCTTGGGCTGTTGGCAGCAGCTGCATTTCTTGACAATAACTAATTGTTTCCCCAGTATGTCTCTTGGGTCATAGAATCTGCCATGCGCAATGTTATTCTCTTTCATGAGGAGACTGCAGCCTACAGCACAGGGGGATATGTGATCTACTTCGTGTTGTTTTCTCTTTGGGCACCTATAAAGCAGACTAACATACAGAGACAGTTTCCTTCCACACAAAAGAAAGGAAGAAAGAAAGAAAGAGGGAGGAAAAGTGAGAGATACAGATGTTGCCCAGCTACAGATGTTGAGAGGCACCGAACAGTGACCTCTTCCCTGTGTTGTCCACACATCAGTCTTGCCATCCCTCTTACTCTTGTGCATGCTTGTCCCCAACAATCATATGACCCACAAGCGAGAAAAGAAAATGCATGGAACCTGGTGACTGTAGTCACAGAAGCATTTCCTTGGGTGGGCCCTGCCTGTGTTGATGGGCCCCAACTAGTACCCTTCTATGTTGGGTGCTGATGCTAGCCCTGGAAAAGGGAGTGAAAGATTGCAAAAAGCAAGAAACCATCACATTAATATTAATTTATATCCTTATAAACACAAGAGAAGAAATAAATTTCAGCCAATCTATGCATTGTAGAAGTGGGTGAATCTGCCAGTTTCAGTTTCTCATTTTTCAAGTCCTAAGTTCAGTTCTCAATATTGATGGATAAGTTTGCAGTGAAAATAACTCCTCATTATATATCATCAGCATTCTAGTGTAATTTTCTCCTAATATAGTCATGTTTCTATACAATTTTGCCTAATATACACATTTTTGCAAAACAGTTTTCCCCAATATAATGCATTTTTGTTTATTGTTTTCACCAACATGCATTTTTATGTAAAATGTTACCTTAGTATATGCATTTTTGTAGCCATGCCTTTGGTGGAGAATTGCATTCAAATATTCAGATAAATGTGATATTCAAAGCATGGCTCAGTTCCAGTTTCCATATTTCTTATAAAAAGTGTGAATTAGGCAGGTTTTCCTTAAAGTGCAAACTGAATTGATTTTTTCTGACAACCCTAACACTTTGATACCGTTAAGTAAATGGCATTTTCCTCAAGTTACTGCTTAATGTATATTCAAGGCATACAGATTTAAGCAGGTTTAATAGTAATTCTCCCTTCCTAAGGAAACCTGGAAATAGTAGAAGGAGAGAAGTCAGGGATCTACTATAACAGGGATGATTTTAAGCAATCATCTGACCAAACCACAATTCCAGAAATTTAAGACAATTAAAGTGAAATTAAGCCAATGTATGTTGGGAGTATATCTATACCGTATCTCTAAAACCATTATTTTCTTCACTAGAAATTAGCTCCCAGAAAACTGCATTTTTTGACCTAGGCACCTTTTTCACCTCTGCCATCACTCAGACAGGTAAAGTATGTACTGTGAAATGTCTCAAGTTTTATGCTTCAAGGTATATTCTCCTGTCTCACAAAATTTGCATTACTATGTGAAATCAGGCTTGTTGCAGCTTAGTTGCCCTTCAAGGTTCTTCAAATGTTCAAAGGAAAATAGAACAATCCTGAATTTTGTCCAGAGGCATAGTAAACCATCACAGGAGTCTTAAAAGCTAGTAAACATAACAGCTGGCTAAGGAATATTTCTTTTTTTAAAGGAATATTCCATTATCTTTAGCAACAACACAAAAGAGAGAAATAACCATTTTAAAACAGCAATTTCAAATCAATAATACATTATTTGGTGGTACCATATCATAGAATCGATTAGGGTGGATTTCCTGAAATTCTTGATGTTGAGTTTAGGTGCATGGATTTTCCCTAATTCCCATCTCATTCATTGCTTTTGATAAAAAGAGAGTGGACTTTTTATCAGCGTAATACTAATGGTCACATATAAACCCTTCCGACATCAGAGTTCCAACATCAGTAAGGCAAAGGTGGGGGCAAAGGAAATAGACATCAAAGCTCCCTTTCCATGGTCAGAAATCTCTCTCCAACATCAGAGAGGGAAATCTGATGCAGACCTTCCAAGTGTTCCTATTTTCCAGGGACAGTCCCAGATTTACAAAAGCTGTCTCAATTTCTGATTTGATCTTGGAATGTCCCACTTTTCCTTAGGATGCTCTTCATTGGAGAACTGTTGGAGGGTATGGAGTTATGCGACCCCCGAGCCAAGGAGATAAGTAATTACACAACCTTTAGAAGACATCTGAAGAGGGAAGTTTTTTAAAGTTTTAAAGTTTAATGTTTTATTATGTTATTATATATGTTGGAAGCTACCAAGAGTGGCTGGCTGGGGCAACCCAGATAGGCAGGGTATAAATAAGAAAGAATTATTATTATGGAACAGGACATCCCTATTTTCATTGGAGAAATATTGGAGGGCATGTTGATGTTTTCTATGGCCCTAAACCCAATAAGAAAAGAGTCAGGATATTAAAACCAAAAGCAACACAGTAAATTCAACACATACCAAACAACTAGTAATGAAATTGGAAAGCCTACAATTCATACAAGAAAGAGGGAACTAACCAATCCTCTTTGATGAGGGAGTTCCAGAGTCTTGGTGCCACTACTGAAAAGACCCTAGTCACTAAACTGTAATAAAGAGGGGCCTAAGAAACTGCCTACTTAGACTATTGCTCCATCTAGCTTAGAGTTGTGTACTCCGGCAGAAGCTTTCCAGAGCTTCAGACAGGAGTTTTCTCCAGCCCTACTTTCAGTTGTCAAGGGGCCTTTTACAAGCAAAACCACATGCAACCACTGAGTGATGGCCCAGTCCAAGTGACAACACTTGTGCCACCTTTAGATTGCATTTGTCCATCTTTCCACATTAATTCTATTAGTTGTCCCCCTTTGGCCTAAGTGCCATGCAGCTTGGAAGTAAGCCACGCTGACTTCAGTGAGATTTCCCTAGTAATTCTGTTTAGGACTGTAGCCTTAGACGCATAAACAAGTAACTGTCAAAATAATTCAATAAAACTCTCTGAATAAACTTAGGACCCTGTCCTGTGTTGGCATGTGAACTGATTCCCTCTTCACAAAATGTGCTATTTTTTTAAAGTGCTTCTAAATATTTACAATGTGGTAGCTTCTGCTAATATAATTGCCTCTATAAAACATCAAAAACTAAACATAAATTCCCCTTTCTCACCATGTATGAGAGCTTATAAAATATTTAGATTAGACCGCTCATTTTTTTATCCGCAGACTTTAATTTCCTATAAAATATGCACCAGCTGCACAGGCCTGCCTTATTGTTTGTGTTGTTCCATATTATATTTTTATTCCTGTCATTCTTGGTTTCAAATTGCTTTGGAGATGAGTTTTGATTAATTTAAGGCACAACTTGACTTCTTTCATGTCTTACATGCTGACAGCAATTTACCACTGTATAAAATTGTGAGCTATTGCTAGTCCTATTCATGTATTCAGGGTAAAGGTGTGTGGGCTTAAAAGGGGGGAAGGGTTGAGGGTATCACATGTGCCAGCTCTGCTCCAGACATGGGGGAGATAAAGATCTGGAGGAAGAGCCTAACCATGTTCAATTGAATGAATGTGCTTCTGTGCAACTGAAAACTAGGGGCAATATGCAATACACTCATTCAGTTCCATGAAGATATACACTTATGCAACAAAAGTTTTGCCCCATTCCCTCCAAATCTTTTCCAGAGGACTGGGGCGGAAGGACCTCCAAAACAGATTTAAGAGGTGTGACCAGGGGAGGACAGGGAGAAAGTTCCATACTGCAATGAAGTGAGAATGAAGTGAGAGACAGAGATTATTTGTTTTCAGGCCTAGGGCTGGGCAACTCCTCCAGCTGAATCCTGAGCCAAAGGGGGCCAATTAGTTTTGATCAAGGATTTGGCCAGTGGAGGTCAAGGCAGCTTCAGTCCTGTGCTAGGCCGAGGTGGAGCAATCCAAGGCTGACAAAAGGAGCAGCAGTCGGGTAGTGAGGAAAGGGTGAGGGTAAAGGAGGCTCCCCTTTCCCTGAACACATATTTTAAACCTTGATTTTGTTCTTTAGTCATTTAGTCGTGTCCGACTCTTCATGACCCCATGGACCAGAGCACGCCAGGCACTCCTGTCTTCCACTGCCTCCCACAGTTTGGTCAAACTCATCTTGGTAGCTTCGAGAACACTGTCCAACCATATCATCCTCTGCCGTCCCCTTCTCCTTGTGCCCTCAATCTTTCCCAACATCAGGGTCTTTTCCAGGGAGTCTTCTCTTCTCATGAGGTAGCCAAAGTATTGGAGCCTCAGCTTCACGATCTGTCCTTCCAGTGAGCATTTAGGGCTGATTTCCTTCAGAATGAATAGGTGTGATCTTCCTGCAGTCCATGGGACTCTTAAGAGTCTCCTCCAGCACCTGATTAAATATGTCAAAAATACAGTCTGGAAGGCGTGGATAGAGACACAGGCATTTCTTTCTTTCCTCCCTCCAGAACGCATGTGTAAGCCCTGAATTTTGAAAGCTTCTGGTCTTCACAAGTCATGTTTATACACGCAGACAGTTGCCAACAGAAGAAATTGATCTCATTCTTTATCAGCTACTTACGACTGCTTCAGTCAGTCCCAGATGATTAACAATATGGTATTCCCTTCTCATTATACTCTGACTCAATGTAACAAAGATGGGTCACCCACTTGTTGGGATACTGCCAGGGAGACATAGGCCATCATGCCTCCACTCTGTCTCAGGACGATCCATCAATCTTCCGTAGATACAGTATCAGTCAATTAGCGACACGAGCCTCAGAAATAGCTTGCCACATTCCAGCACTCGTGCACGCCCTTTCAGGAGAGTTCGCACAACGAAAGATGCACTAAGGAGAGCATATTTACAACTTTATTCAGTGGTGGTCAGAACAAAGGAAAAACATGACTGCCTGCCTGCGTGTCATGGCACAGAGAGAGACAACAGCTATATACAAGACAGAAACTTCCTGTGAGCCGGAAGTATGCAGGCTGTGACTCACAAACAACAGCCTGCTCCCTGTTTAAGGTGGAACGGAAGTATCCTAACATCCTCCCCCTTTCCGTGTAACCTGTAGTACCTGTGGTTCAACCCAATTGCAACCTCTGTACGTGAACCTTAAGTTGTTCTCTGTTAACAACCTTAGACAACAGATCAGCAGGAATTTCATTTCCTGGGATGTAGGACACCTGAATGAGTCCTTTCTGAATACACTCTCTTGCACAATGTAACTTAATCAGCAAGTGCTTGGTTCTTTGCTTGCAACTCTCTGAGTTCAGCAAAGCCAAACAAGATCTATTGTCTTGATACACTTGTATAGGACATTTCACAGAAACTCTGATATCCTGAAACAGTTGCATCAACCATTCACAATCCATGAGTGAAAATGACAGAGCATTGAGTTCTGCTTCACAGGAATTTAGGCTTACTGTCATCTGTTTTTTTGCACAACCAGTCAAACAGACAGTGGTTGTACATGTAACATACTCCAGAAGTGCTTGTACCATCCATGGTGTCACTTCTAAACTAGCAACTGCAAAGATTTCAAGACCTCCAGTCTTCTGACTGGTGAACCTCAGCCTGTAGTGCAAAGTCCCTTTCAAATAGCGGGCTATGCGCTTCAGTGCATATGGCACGTTTTCCAGGGAGGGGCATGTCTGTGGCTCATGAGTATGATGGAAATAACTCAGACTAGATACCTGTGTTGAGTGAAATCAGGCCACAACTTTATTGACTAACCAGCAGGTAAATGGGATTGGCATGGCAGTAGGGCAAGGATCAGTTACTTATTCTGCTCAGTCCTTGCTGATGGAAATCCATTCTGCTTGGGTTTGGGAAGCATCCCATCCTCTGCTGTTGGAGTTGGCCAGTGTTGGACCATGACATGCTGTAAGCCAAGTGTCCAAAGTCCCACTGGGCAACCAGGGGAAGAGATTTGGCGTGCCCCAAGCCTAACCTCCTCCCAGGTTCCTGATGGGCTACCCTCCCACAAGATCCTGTAGGATGTTCCCCTTCTTATAAGAGCACAGCAGGAAAAGTTAACCCCCACCATCTATCCAAAGGTAGTCCTGTCTCTAGACAGACAACTGACCATCTCCATCCAACTTTTATGATGCTTTGAATAGAACATGCAGAGGAGATGAAGCAGAAATGCACAGGTCATTGTGTGTATATTCTACAACAGAATAGCTGAGCTTATTAGAGTGTGTTGGCGAAAACACCAAGGTTGCAGGTTTGATCCCCATAAGGACAGTTGCATGTTCTTGCACTGCGGGGAGTTGGATTACTAGATGATTCTCATCTTCCTTTCCAGCTATGATTCTATTATTCAGATTATCACTTTACTGTCTCAGCATTCATTATGGTCCATGACTTGGGCCTTGAACAATGTCTTCTTCAACCGGCAACATTTGGTCAGGAGCATTTGGTCTGGTTTGGGTTGCTCCAGTTTGGAAATATGACTTGGTCTGTGTTTTGGCTCAGGTTTGGTTTGACTAGACACTGGGTTGGATTCAAACTCAGTGTTGGCTGGAGTGGACACACTAAAATCAATAATCACAAGGGACTACCCTGGTGCTTGGTTCAGAAATTGAAGCTAATGCAGAACACAGTGGTTAGGATGCTTAGTAGGATATCTAACCATTCAGATGCTTCACCTGTATTAAAATAACTGTACTGTCTGCCTGTTTGCTACTGAGCCATGTTCAAAGTCTTATTGTTGATATATCAAGCCCAAAACAGCTTTGGGTTAGGATACCTAGCAGACTAAAGAGAAAGAGAGGGAGAGACCCTTGAGATCCAGCTAGCTGTTCGAAGATCAGTGGAATATCTACATAAAAGCCAGCCTCCTTGGTAGTGGCGCACACTCTCTGAAACATCCTCCCATGTGCCATTTGAGAAGCAGGAACTGTAATGTGTTTTAAGCAGCTGAAAACCCATCTGCTTGCATAGAAATTCCCTGGCCTGAAATCAATATGCACCGTTTGGTTTTATGGTTATGAGTCTTATACTGTATATGTATTCCGAGTTGTGATTTTATGGCATATTTTATGTAAACCATTTAGAGGCTTGTATATTAAGTTCTAAATAAGTATTATCAATCAATACGTCAATCATAACCTAAAGTCCCCTTGATTTCAATGGGTTTTTAAGAGCATCTCTAAGGGAACAACCCTATATAGAAGAAGCTGGCAAAAAACAAACCAGTGTAAGTTAAGCAAAAATAACATCACACCAGATCCAAGCTCTGTTAAGCAGTGGGGCTGCTGCAGATTGAGCCAGGGAAAACAAGCATTTAAAACAGTTTTTGAGTTACACCACCCTTTGTGCTGGCTTAACTTACTATGGGTTGTCAGATATGTAATGTAATGTAATGTAATGTAATGTAATGTAATGTATTTAGTATTTATATGCCACCCATCTGAGTGTGTATTCCCGGTCACTCTGGGCAGCTTCCAACACATTAAAACACAATAAGACATCAAACATTTAAAAGTTCCCTATACATCAAAAACTTCCCACACCCCACATCCCAGTCTTGCCTCATCATACTTCCAGAACTCCCCCCTTTCAGGGCTATACATTTGCTTCCTAAGTCTGGATCCCCCCCTTGTGTTTACAAGATTTATTAATGAAGTGAAACATCAGTTAGAAAACCAACCCAGCCTTTATTTTTCCCAAACCAGAATCACTATGTGAAAGTTGAATCTAATTTGGTTTACCTGCCTGTCTTTTCTCCTTTCATGCTATGCAATTTGAACAATACAATCAGAGCTTTGGATAGTTCATGCTCTGATTTCTAGATGGTTTCGCTACAGAGAGTTCAGATGAGCGGCTACTTGGAAGAGCTCCAATTTAGCACTGACTCACATAAAACATATAAGAGGCAAATCCTTTGACAGCTGCCACTTGATAGGTTCTGTGAAAACCAGACACGTGTATTAGTTTAGCAGTATATGTATTAATTTGGTACTGTGTGGGTATTGATCAACAAGGAAAGCTGCTTCTGTGAATGTGCTTAATGGCATGGCTGCACAAAGTGAAACCTTTTTTTACAAAAAGCTGGTGTGGCACAAACATGCCAACAAATGTGGACACTACTTTTGACCAACAACACCCATGGACATATAATTCCAAGCAAGACTCCTCCAGAATATCTGGGTCTCAAGAAATAATTACTGCTGGTTTATTTACTTATAAATTTATTTAATTACTGCTTTCTGACAGAAATATCAGTATGGTATCAAAGAATATAAAAAACCTTCAAAGAAATATGGAACATTTATTTAAAAGGCTGGCTACTCAAGAAAGTTAACTAAATGTATAGGCCTGTTGGCATAAAAAGTTTTCAAGAAATGCCTGAATGTCAAAAACAAGGATGCCTGCTGAATCTCTGCTGGAAGACTGTTCTACGGTATGGGACCAGCAAAACTAAAAGCCTGAATTCTGAGAACCACATAGAGGTTTTGAGGTTCTAAATACTTGGACTGCAGAAGCTAGTTTATCCTGATCCAGATACACCCATAGATGATGTCTGGTAAAAGGTGCTCCTAGCCACTGAGATCACTTGGTGCTCTGGTGACAAAGGTGTGTCCAGGAATACCTTCAAGTTACATGCCTGCTCTTTTAGAGAGAGTGCAACCCTATCTAAGATAGCCATGGGAACCCCCTACAGATACAGCCTCTGTCTTCCCAGGGCTCAAATTCACTGGTCCAGAGGTTATAAAGGTAAAGGGACCCCTGACCATTAGGTGCAGTCGTGGCCGATTCTGGAGTTGCAGCGCTCATCTCGCTTTATTGGCCGAGGGAGCCAGCATACAGCTTCCAGGTCATGTGGCCAGCATGACTAAGCCGCTTCTGGTGAACCAGAACAGCGCACGGAAACGCTGTTTACCTTCCCGCTGGAGCGGTACCTATTTATTTACTTTGACGTGCTTTCGAACTGCTAGGTTGGCAGCAGCTGGGACTGAGCAACGGGAGCTCACCCCGTCGCGGGGATTCAAACCGCCAACCTTCTGATCAGCAAGTCCTAGGCTCTGTGGTTTAACCCACAGCGCCACCCACGTCCCTCCAGAGGTTATACAGCCTCACTTTATTTTGATGTTATAGAGAAGAAGAGCAGCATGTCATCAGTGAACTGACGCCACCATTCTCCAAAATTTTAATGGCCACTGTAAATGACTTTACATAGACATTGTGCTAATAGCACAAAGCTCCTGGTTTGCATGTTCTTTTGGTGCAGCAAGTGGTAGAAAATGTATCTGATTCCATTATATTCAAGAGTGATATCAATCTTTGCAATCTGCATAATACAGTAGTTGAAACAAAGGCTTCATTAATTTATGAACAGCCCTCTTGAAAATCTGAAAAAATGTTGACGTTTTCCAGTAAAAAAATGGAGAGTGCCAGGATGTTAGTATTTTCCTCCTCATTAATATGTACATACTGTTGGCTTTGAAAGATGAATATGTGTCTAAATTCTGAATATTTGAAGAGAAAGGCTTGTTGACTGTTTTCTTCTTTTAAAATCTCAAGTTATCCTCTTTGATAGTCACAAAATTTCTCAGCAGGAGTTGCACATTTATGTATCAATCAGTTTCACTAATTGGGGGACTCCCTCCATTCTCCTGTGGTTAATAAAATATTTGCTTGAGAGAGAGAAAAACAGAGTCAACTGGTTCCCAATCCTTATTAACAAGAGCTTTTGAAAAAGGATAAATCACCATCAGAATTGAACCTCATTAATTAATAGGTTTTGCTTGAAAGGAGTATAATTGTTGTGGTTGTTCCATGCCAAGCCTCTAGAGGCTATTAGTACTGTTTATTTATTTTGTTTAGTAAGAATTGTTCTGCGAAATGTGGAAATAAGATATTGGGAACTTCTAAATGCACATCTGAAGTTACTTGTTGGCATCCATCTGCCTCGAGAGACAGTGGAGTACACCTCTGTGTGTGAAGTTAAACTGCTGCATTAGCAGCACCAAAGTAACCTCATCAGGGCACATGCCTGAACAGTTTATATGGCGGTCCTGAGCTGTCCATGCAACTAGACCCCCCCGGCCTCTTTGATGTGGTCCAAAGGAAAGCAGAGCAATATGTTTGGCACCAGCTTGGCTGCAGGGGTTGCCAAAAGGAGGCATACAAAGTGCTATCCAACTGTCTTAGGGACTCCACTCCAAAATTGTGTAAGGTTTACGCCTTGGTCTTTTCTTCTCCTTAAGATAGCCTACAAGGCAATGGAGCTATATAATGAGAGTTTTCCTTCTCCAAGATGGGTTACCATCTGCCCACTTCCCTCTACAGCACATGTAGAAACCACCTTCTTGACCATTGGACTCACTACTGGCCTCATTTGCTCAATCTGCCTAAGCCTGTTTTCAAATGCAGGGAGAGTCCCTAATTCACCAAGGGTTTGAGAAGTTACTGTGTGAATAATAATGCAAATGAAAGGGCTCAATCACTCATGGATCCCTGTTTGCTGCCAGGTGTTGGTGATATTTCAAAATTCATTTAATCTTTCTTGACTGAATTAGGGATTTGCTAAAACACTGTATATGGAGTATGATTATCAATCTGGTAGTACTCTTGAAGGGACCAAACCCATAGGGAATAATAAAAATAATATTTAACCATTTCTGAGAAAGTATAATTAGTAGTAGATTGTATCTCAGTTGATCTTGAATGTAATCCTAGTATATAAATGTTTTCTCTTTTTTTCCTGGGGGTGGGGGAAGCTGTGAAGTATAACAAAGGAACTTGAGATTGGTAAAATACTTGTAACGATCAGCTAAATCTAGGAGCAATGACCTGAGTGTTTCTATTGAATACAAAATCCGACAAGGTCCAGAGCCTTGCTTTCGGTGTGATAAAAGGCTATAGTTTAAATAAATGACATGCTACCTTGTCTTGTCATCCTATCCAACAGTGGATGTGCACTTAAAGTGAAGGATAGTGGGGAATCTAAAGAGCCAAACAACAAAAGGAAGAATGATGTCTGTTTTAAGGAGTTTGCTGTCTTACACAATCAGCTGGAAGTTTGGACTGTTATCAACTCTCTGTCGAAAGAAAGGTTGTCTTGACAAATTATTTCCACAAGCCCAGAATACTTATGGCTTGGGGTGGGGAAAAGATTCAGAAGCAGAAGGGATTACTTTTTGAAGGGATGACATTCTATCTATAGCCAGGCTGAACACAACATGGAAATCAGCACCTGAGTAAATGTGCCAAGCTAGTTTCCCTCTGAAGGGGTGGCTGAGACTGCCCCAGGAATTCCTGCTGTCGATGGAAGTTTTCATCCTAACAGATGCTTATTCAAAATGCCTCCTTTTGCTCCTGACTTTGCAAGCTATTGCAAAAGACATGGTGCTTGCAATGAAGGCCACTCTTGGGATTCAGGTATTTGAACAACTATTCAGCAATAAGGACTAAAGTAAATGGTCGCAGAACTAGGATGCATGAAAAAAGGTCACAAATATTGTTGAAACCGGCTTGTCAAAGAAACATAAAATGGTAGAGTTGGAAAGGACCCCAGAGTCACTTAGTCCAACTTCCTGCAATGCAGGAATCTCAACTAGATCATACATGAAACACAGTCAGATGGGTGGGGTATAAATAAAAATACAATGATGATGTTGACAGATGGCCATCCAACTTCTGCTTTAAAACCTCCAAGGAAGAAGAGTTCACCACTTCTGAGGGAGTCCATTCCTTTGTCAAACAGTTCTTCCTGATGTTTAGTTAGAATCTTCTTTCTTGTAACTTGAAGCTGTTGGTTCAGATCCTACCCTCTGAAGCAGGAGAGACCCATAGGTGGCCCACCCAAAGATACGGATTCATATTTTGGGGTCAGAAAAAGGAAAAACCTCCCACCCAAATAAAAAAGAGCTTGGTATTCTGAGGCCAATTATGAACGAAATTAGACACAGATATTATCCAGGTATACCAACATTATAGTCATGGTTGTCCTAGCATTCTAGATAGCATCAGGGAAAGGGAAGAAATTTACCAAACCAGAACCAAGAAATGCCAAACCCTGGCAATGTCCTTCCTTGTAGCTGTTATCCAAAGTTAAGGACTGGGCTACCACATCTATATATGATAGATGCACACTAATGAAAAGTAATCCTTTAAATGCTTGGCCAGAAATCAAATTTAATAGTACAGAAGTAGTTCATTAATTTCTTGACTCACAAGAATGACATGCTCTTATGGGCCTTGGGACACATGTTCACCAGTGGTAGTTGCAACAATTCTTACCTCTTGGGGTCATTGAAGCTGCAAATGGAATCCAGCATGGCTGACAATTTATGCAACTTTCTACAGTTTGTAGTATAGAAATGAAAATACTGCTACTACTATTTATTATCCTTACAAATATTTTAGCCTTATTATTGCATGTTACTTATTTGTAAAGGTCAGAAACATGCACATTCTTTTCTATGAGCTTGATAGTGACTTCTGAAACAGGGAGCAGGCTCCTCACATGATCTAGAACCCTGCAAAATTGGGGTTCTAAATCATTCAGGTAGTCTCCAGCTGATGGAGGGTAACGGGCATAGTGGCGCAGGAATAGAGATTAGTGCATCCATCCTTGCTTGCTTTATTGCCTTTAGATGACAGCAGAATACCCCAATGAGGGTTTTGAAGTCTCCCTGCCACCGAAGTCTCAAGATTAGGAATGCTTCCAAAATGTCCTGTGAAATAGTTCAAAGGATCTCTCCAGTTAGTTTCCCCCCATAGAATATGTTTATCTCATTCACTCCTGATGAAATACTGGCTGGCTTCATAACTAATTTAATTATGAAAGGCTCAGATATTCTGCTGTGCAAAACACCAAAAGAAATGTCTACCTTTTAATCATGCTGAAAGGCCTAACCCTAAACAATGAACCTTTCAGGTTCTATTTCTTATTCCTGTTAAAGAAGTTCTGAAACTTCCATGGGAGACTGAGTCTTGTGCTAGAAACCTTACTTTTGGCTGCATCCAGACAACTTTATTCTTCTTTCCTGATGTTTCCTTACCTGATAATTTCTGTGTTTTATTTGATCTTTCACACAAAGCAAACCATTTATGGAAATCTGTTAACTGCTTCCAAAAAAAAAAGTAAAAATTCCATTTGCAACCTGTAAAACTGCAAGATTGTTTTGCACTATAATTTCCCCATTTTCATGGATCATAACATGTGATGAAAATTGATACAGTATTTGAGCATGCAGTTCTTTCCCTCTGTTTTCAGAGGTAAAACATGGGAACAGAACCACCCCTGTGCATAAAGAGTGGCAGGATGTCCAATGATGTCTGCTATTGTGACACAGCACATCCACTGGTGAATGAATGGAATTTAATACAACTTGGTGGTATATCACTCAAAAATCCACAGTTCCAGAATGCAACAGTATAAGAGGAACATTAGGAACATATATAAGTTCAAGCAATTATAACCAGGAAAACAAAAGCAGTAATTCCTATGTCTGAATGCACCCTTTATTCCATGATTTTGTTTTCAATCCGAACTGACCGATTTCTAGATATGCAATTGCCAAACCATTAACTGCACAAGTACTTCAGTTTTGAGGGTCTGATGATTACATCTAGAGTGCTCTGCAATTGTGTACTGATCAGATAAAGTTTTAAAAGCTGAGGACTGTAGAGGGCTATTTTCACTAAACAATATTTACGGATATAGCTATATTATCTTAAATATAAGAACTCCAACTCTACGATTATTTGAATTAATGCTGTGTCTAAACTTCCCTCCCAGTTTCATAGGCCTATTCATGCACTAGAAAAATAGGGACTTTTTATCTGCTTGTCTTGTTTTGCTTTTTTGGAAAAGCAGAAGAAAAATTATGACATTTTCAGAAGAATAGAGAACTGCACTTCAAAACCAGCAGTTTAAAATATCAAAGATTATGGAAATATTGGCTTCAGTGGAATGAGGCACAGTTCACACCTCTGAATTCAGGGAGACAGACTGGGATCAGTGTTTGGGATCAGCCTGTTACTCTTATATTTTCTCTAACTGTATCTAAATGATGCTTTATGATGCCCTTGCTCAGCTGTAAGGAGATGACTAACATGCCAAACATGAATAATCTACATGAATACGTACATCCTGTACAATTCCACAGTTGCCCCAAAGGCACACCTGCATTTTGTTAGCGAACGCTTGACAGGCTAAATTTCTGATAAATTAAAGCATCATTTATTTACCAATAAATATCATCACATCAAAGACAGCACATTCACAGTGATGCACACTCTGCAAAAGGCATCAGATTGGATAATAGATGCTCCCTTTGGTCCAAGTCTATCTCCTGTTTTTCAGCAAGTGTAATAGCTTTTACTCCATAGATCTAAATGTTCTGCACTGATTAGATTAGTTAAATGCCAACTCTCACTTAGGGACCTAAAGGCTGCAGTAGTTGCTATTAAGTTATTGATTGGAACGTTGGACTAAAATATCAAGTGAACAAAAAAGAAGAAATGAAGAGTCTTTTTCCTCTGTATTTTTCTCAACTTGACAAGATTCAAAGAAAGCCCCCGCCCCGGTGAAATTCTCCTATTTTGTAAAAGTAATTAGCTCCTACTAAAATATTTCTAATCACATGGACCAAGCTATTAAGAAAATAAAATGTGAGACATGATAGGTCCAACTTATTAAACAGTGTTGCCTTTGCTACTCTACACAGTAAGGTCATCACCTCCACACACTATGGAATAACAACAGCTTCTCGACCCCAAATATATGTCACAACTATTGACTGGGCAATTAGAGCAAAGGAATTTCTGCTTCAGGAACTAGAATCAGACTCTCACACTCTAAGGAGCTAAAATCATTCTTTAGAAAAGTTCCCTACTATTTGTAAAAAGAAATGAAAAAGTTACAGAGTGGACGCAACGTGATTTTAGCCTCCTTTTCTGAAATCCTGCATATTTTCTACATAAGGAATATTGATAAATTCTATTCCCTATAGAGATGGAGGGGTAATCTGCAAACCTGTATGCCAAAACAGATTCACCTGATTTGAATCTGGTGGACCATGACCCAGACTGGATCATGAGTCCACTTGAGAACCTACAGTCCTGCATATCTCTTCATGTGGTGGTCCAATGCATGCTGTGTGGCCTTTGTTTTTGTTCCTTTGTTTTCCTAAACAGCCTCAGAAGTTAACCAGTTTCATGCAGGTCAGAGCAAATCCCCCTGGGAGTGATGGCACATGATGATGTTCTGTCACTCTCAGGCAGGGATCGTACAGAAAAATAAAAACATGTTGCCTCTACATTGTGGGCAAGAGTGTGTGGGAATAAGTCATAGTTTGGGGAGCTGGAAGCTGAAGATCAGGGAATTCTTGGATGCACATAAATAAAAGATAATTCTTATGAAAGGGCTCGAGGGGAAAGATGTGGAACAGGGATACATTGGTCTAACTAGCAGTGGCACCCTTCCTTTATCAAAACCACCAAGAATCTGCTGTGTGGCAAGTCTGGACTCCCAAATCACTTGAATTTGAACTACCTGACCTAAGCATATTTTTTTGCATTTACAAATAAGTATCATTTAGGCTCTTATGTACCAACATCCATATAATAATATCCATGTGTAGCATTTGGTTGGGAGGGTATTGCTTGTAGTGGTATGTTTCTGAGGGTACTTCTTTCTGAAACATTGCAGCTCTGAATTCCAGAACCATTCCAGTATGATACAGTGTTTAACTGGTAACTCCTTCCAGGTGGACTTCAAGTATTCGGATCACTGCATATGCTGCTCTATATTCTCTCCATCTGGACACAAATTCAACCCAAGAGAAGGTATAAAACTGCTTTTGCACACCTGTATGAATTTCATTGGGCTTTTCTCAGTTGGATCTAACAGTCTGATATCTGTTGCAAAAAATTCAGGAGTGTTATGACCAACTCCTCCTTTCTCCTTCCAAACCTGCTATCAATCCTCTCCTCTTTCCTGTTTCCTGCCATAACCATTATTCTAGTGCTAGCTGATACATGCACATATTCACCACATAAATTTCTGACCATCCTGTTTCAATTGCCTTGGGTTTCAGGAATGCTCAAGGGAGAAATTTCAAGTTTGTTTACTGTATTTCTTCATCAGCCTTAAGGCCTATATATATAGGCCTTCAATGACAAGTCATCCTTTAGGCGAATATCATCTAGTACATACTTCTTATGCTCAGAAGGAATATGTCAGCATTTAGCTGACAGGGAACCAACAGTGTCTCTCCTTAATACAATATCTATTAGCTGTACTTTTAGTAGGTTTATGACAAGAATGTTACAGGAAATGAGATGGAGACAGAGTCCATGCTACCGATTTATAAAATGTTTTTATCAACTAGTTAAACTTATAAGAGCTGAAGAAAGGAGATCATTATGTAATATTTTCATAGGAAAATGTGAGTTTATTCATTATGTATTGAAACATTAAAGTTCAAGATGCATCACAAGTATATTCTGTTTTAACTAATATTATCCTTTAGATTTTATCATATGAATACTATGATAATATTGACCTTTATAATGGAAAAATGTTATCCCCCCCCCCATTTTTCTTACCTATTTCTCTTTTTAGTATTCTGCTTTTACTTGTTGTATCATTTCTCTTTTTTATTAATAATTGTAAAAATGAAATTGATGTCAGTATATCTGAATTTGCGTGTTTAATACGTATCATGATGATACATATAATTTAAATATTATATCTCATAATGTTGCTTGTTTTTGTACTATTTACATGGATTTGTTTCAATAGTTTATATGTAAACTGTTTAGAAGTGATGAAATAATGGCATATAAAGTCTTTTAAATAAATAAATTTGATAATATTGTTCAGTGTTGTTTAATTGAGAGATGAACCGCCTTTGTGTGCACCTCTTCAGCTACAGCAATATAAGAAGCTCTTTCTTTAAATCATTTTCATTTGAATGAGCAGCATTAACAAATAAATTATGAGCACTTAATTAAAGAGCAAACAAGTTAGCTATTTAAATGCAGAAATTTAACTGGCTTGGCATTCACTGTGTCGTTTCATTTGAGATGCTCATCTTCCCTCTTTCGAATTTTATATTTGGAAAACGGTGGAGAGACAGTAAGAGTTTTCTAATTCAGAGCATCAATCACAAAAAATGAACATAACCTAATGTCACTGCTGAATCAGTCCATCAATTTATTGCTTTGTAAAAGCAATCAGCCAGCTATCAAGCAATAAAGTGTATGAGATAAGTGCTGCTTTTGAGACAGCTCAGCCATTGACAATGATATACTGATGGAGGAGCCTAACTACCTGCCAACCTGGTACTCCTATTACTTGTTAAATGCCCAAGCACCACACCACACACGTGAAATATGTTCCTTATTATTATGGGCCAATCTAGTTTGCTTAATAGCCTTGTATGCCACTTAGGCTTGCTGTCTTATTTAATGAGGTTATATTTGTACGCTTTTTGCTTTTCTCTCTGCTTTGCTTGGAGAGAGGGCAAGAGCAAACCCGTTTGCAGTCAATTTTCCAAGAGATGGTGAACACCTGGGCACTTTTTTTGTTTTGTTTTGTTTCCAGTTGCTTATTAGGGAAGCGCAGGCAGTCTCGGGGAAATTTCAGAGCTGCTGATATACTGTCACTTCCTGCTACAAGAGCAAATAGTTTACAACATGTTAACAAGGAGTGCTGGCTATTCCGCAGGAATCAGATAGGCAAGCTCTCTTTCCTCCTTGTCCCCCTGTTTGCTGGTGATAATAATTCTTACAGAAAAATACATTGAATTAGTTCAGCTAGTTGCGCATATAAATGAACAACAATGCTGGCATGATGAACATGATTTATCTTACATGTACCTTTCTAAAGCTCCTAACCCCTCCCCACCACGACCACAGGTTTTCTATTAATGAAGCTGAAATGGCCTCGGGGAACAATGGACCAACACAAATAAAACCTTCATTAAAAAAACAAAAACAAATCAGCACATCTTCTGACAGAAGCCAGAGCATCTCTTAAGGAAGTTTCTGCTGCCTCCTCTTCGAAATTGTTTAGCCTCTTGTCTCAAAGCCTAACCCATTCCTGGCTTTCTGCAGTAGCTTGCTATTTTATCTTTTCCCCCCCAATCAGAAGTATGCCTTTTATTCAGTAATGCAGAGGAGGGGAAACATGGGGGGGGGGGTGCAGTTCCAGAATCCCGTTCCCCACAGAATAGGAGTAATTGACAGATTGTCCACATTCTGGCAAGTGAAAGAGGTGATATAATTAGGCTTTCAAGTTCTACTATTGTTTGTGGTATAGTAGCATAGGGGAAGTCATGATTGATTGTGCTATAGGAGCACAGGGGAAGTCAGAAAACGAGAATAGCTCACCATTCTGTGACTGTCAACTGATTCAACTAAATTGGGTTTTATGCCATGTACAGCTGCTGTCTGGTATGTGTGTGTACATACATATGGGCATATAATAGATCAGCACAGGTGCCTGCATTTTTATTTTTATTTTACTCTTTTTGGGTGTGTGGTTATGGGGGCTGTCATGGCGAGCCTCTGAACCTCAAAACTTAACAGTGAACATGCTCATGTATCATTAAGATTTATTTAGATTTCTAACTCCACGTATTCCAAATATAGCTCATGTATAAAAACACCACTCACATAAAATCATCTCCTTGTTCTTTTGACAGAATACAGAGATCTGACAGTACATTCAGGGAAAAATAAGAATTGGTTTTAATCACAGGAGAGGAAGCGAAGGGATTGAAAAGTTGGGAGGGATTCAAAAAGAAGCCTCCCTTAATATCCATCCTATTCAAACTGGCAGCATGGGAAGACATTATTAGGAGGCCACATTCAGGAGACCACAGAGTCCCACACCCAAGTAGGAAGGAGAGGGTCTTGAAGGGATGTGGGCAGCACTTTATGAGTTAAAATCAAGACTTGAATCATGCCTAGAACATCCTCAGAAAACAACAAAAATATGGAAGTAAAATGTGTTCTCATTACATCACTACAATTTGGATGTGGACTGTTTTCTCCTGTACCATCTAAGTTTCTAAGCTTTCAGTGGTAGACCTATGTAGAGCACACTGCAGTATAAAACATCTGCTTTATGCTAAGTTAGACATTTAACTTATCTACCCCAATACCAACTATTCTGATTGGAAATGGCTTTTCAAGGACTCATGCATATGTCTTTCCCAACCTTGCAACCAGGCCCTTTTTACTAGAAATCCCAGGGATTAAACCTTGGGAATTTGACATTCCATACATGTATGGTATCCTGTCCCTCTCCAAATTCATGCTGATATTTCAAAGACACAAATGATGATTGGGAGGACATGCCTGAAAATTTGTTAAGCATGTTCACCAGTTGAGTTGGTGATAAAGCTTTGCCATGCATGTGAATGCTGTATCCTAATACATGATCCCAGCTTTATTTTTTACTATCTGTCACACACAGAGATTGGAAGAAAGGGTCTCTTTCCCCTCTATTTCTGCTTCCTTTAACTTTGTCTGCATTCATAAGTTTCTTCTGCCACCTGAAGAAAACTCATACAGTGATTCTAAACCAATGCTGGGGAAGAACCCAAAGTTAAGTCCTTGCAACTTGAAAGAAGCCAATTACTTAAGAAAAAGGCACTAGCCAGACTTTAAATAGCCAGATTCAGTTCTTCGAGTGGGGGTGGGGGGGTGGGGACTTTCATCTTGATTACCTAGTTCAATTTATAAAACTATCAACTGTTCCAAGATGCTGTTGAGACAACTTGTTTTTCTGTCTTAGTTGTGAGGCTGCTAACCATGGTCCTGAACAAGCATCTTGGTCCAGAGCCCTGATTTAGGCTTATTTTAAGTTTCTGGTCTATTCCAGAACCCTCAAGATTGCTTCATATCGCTTGGACATTGTGATGGTCAGCATCACAATGGATCAGAACAGTAGTATGGCCAGATGCAATAATTACTTGCTAAAATGATCGCATATGAGGAATTTTGAGGATTGGGGGATAAGTTCTCCCCTCCAAAGATTTAGGATGGAAATCATTGGTTTGTTTGAACCATTTCTTCAATGAAGCAGCCAGGGTTGTGGATATAAACACCATATTCCTGTTTAAGGTACTGTACTGACATTTCTCATACTTTTGTGCAGAAAAAAATAAAAATGAAGCCGTAAACTAGCAAGCCCCAAAGCATTTACTCTAAGGTAATCTAATTTGCTCCCCTGAGATTGCTCCATAGTTTATGTAACATTAAGCAGCAGTTATCCCTATCAAAGGGTATTTCATTTTAAAATGCCAACAATGTATAAACATTAATGGATTATGGCTGCAATTCTAAAAGCTTAGTTGCACACATACAAATACTTACTGACTTATTGCATGAGTGCTGTTAGGCACTGGGTAAGCCTTTATTTAATGGAGGGGAGGTTGTAGCCTCTGCCTGCCCCTCCTCAGTAAGGGTATCCTGTTAAAGGGATCTGGGGGTGTGGATCCTGCCACGACCCCAATGGGGACCCCTGGCAATGCCACTATTTGATGTAAGTCATAGGGCTCCCCCTATTGGTGGGTTACCCTTAGTTGGACTCCCTGCAGATGGGCAGGAGTCAAGATATAGCCTGGTTTCACCCAGGGCCTAAGCCATACTGCTCACATCTGAAACCAATAAAGTTGTGGCCTATTTTATCCCATAAACCTGAATACTCGTGTCCATGTGTTTATTTATCACTAGGGAACTGTGGGGCATACAACTGACTTCTTGCATGAGTGCTGCAAGTTTCATTGACATATCACGGAAGATGGAACTTCCTTCCAGATATTAAGGCTATTGATTTTGAGAAAACTTTAATACAGATATTAAAGTTTAATACAGTATTAAACTAGTTTTTTTTAAAAAAAAAACAAACAAACAAGAGATGCCACATATAATGTGCATTCTCAGTTATATAAAAAGTGTGGAACTTGGTAACACATAGGAAGCAGTGTGGTAGAAGTTTTGGAAGAATAATGGGGCCCAGGTTGAAATCCCCATCAAGTGATGAATTTCACTGTATGATATTTTAACCCAACCTATTTCAGAGGGTTAAGAAAATGAGTGAGAATGATGCATGTCATTGTGAGCACCTTGGAGGAAAGGTGGGACTATACTATGTGATAGTTATAACTGGAATAAATGAATAGGAAGAGCTTTGCTAAACTGACAAATGCAAAGCACTTGCAAGCACATTCAAAGCCTAATAAAAAGGGAATGGATTATAACATTGTGGGTGCCATGGTTAAATGAAATGCGTATCAACATTCTGAAAGCAACCACTCTCCAGACTTCTTTTACTGATTGCTGTCTGGTATCAATCAGTATTTGATGCCTGGAGGGTTGTTGCTAAATGTGTGTTAACTGTCATTTCCACCCCCAATACTAATTATGACTTCCCGAACTTGTCATAAGAAGCTGTTCTTAAGTCTACTTATCTACATGTACATATCTGGCCAGAATTAATGTTACCATGGCAGTCACCCAAACATACTCAAGTCTATTCGTTTGGCTTCTGGGGGCAATGACAGGGCTATTTTTACTGCCTTCAAGTGTCTGGAATTCTCTGTTCTCTACACAAGCTTTGATGACAGTGTGGATGAGCTGTGTTTCGTATCATACATACAATTGCAACATTTCCATGGCCTGTGCATTTATTCACCTGAAACTCTGTATGAAGACCATCATTGCTGGAGAAGTGTGCTGGAGAGTGGATTACTAACTAGGTTTCAGTAATGGTGCTAAATAGGCATTACGATCAGCAATGGAACCTGATTAGTTGTTCCATGGCCTAATTATTAGCTTGTGATAACATCGAAGTGGGATTTCTCACTAGTGATACCAGTGTTGTGGAATGCCCTTCCTGCTGAAATATGACAGACACCATCTGTACTGAAATTTTGCCAGCTCTTGATAACACAATGGTTTGGTCAAGCTTTCCCCTTACTTTCCTTATTTATTTATTTATTTGGGGGGAGAAGTATTTTAATGGTTAGGATTTTTAGCTAACATGTATTTTAATTAAGCATGGATTTTATAATTGATTTTATACTTGTAAACTGCTTAGAAGGTATTTTGCCTTGTAAACGGTACAAATCATCATCATCACCACCACCATCCTTTGCAAACAAGGTTCCTTTCTTCTTTCTTTATTTTTCTTGCTCTCATGTTCATTCTCTGTTATATTTATTTATTAATGTTAGTTTTATGACTTTTGTATGCTACATTTCTAACATATAAAACAACTAAAGCTAGGATAAAGGCAACAGTGTCCCATGTGGCAGGGCAGAGCTGCAAGAGCCATGGTCTTGACACTGGCAATGCTGCAGCTTTCCTGAGGGGGCAAAGCAGAGTGCCAGTGAGATCAGATGGTGTGGCTCCACCAATGAAAACCATCTAGCATTCCTGCCTGTATGCTTGGGCAGTTCTGACCTCATCAGCAATCTACCCTGTCCCATCCAAGCTTTGTGATTTTGGGCCGACCCTCCAAGTGTCCCTATTTTCCAGGGATGTTCCTGATTTAGAGAAGCCATCCTGATTTCATCCCAGAATGTCCCACTTTTTCTTAGGATGTCCCAATTTTCATTGGAGAAATGTTGGAGGGTATGTAGTCATTTGACTCCCGAGCTGTCTGAAGGCAGTCCTGTATAGGGAAGTTTTTTTAAAAAATGTTTAATGTTTATTAGGTTTCTATATATGTTGGAAGCTGCCCAGAGTGGCTGGGGCAACCCAGTAAAATGTGTGGGGTATAAAAAGTAAAATTATCATTATGGAATGGGACACCCCTATTTTCATCGGAGAAATGTTGGAGGGTTTGCATGGGCTGCTACTGGTTAAGGGCCAGTACAAATAAACGCATATAGAAAATAATCTTAACAACAACAAAACCAGCGTCACAAACAATTGGGGGTGGGGAGGAATGCATCTCAGCTAGTCACCAGACCACTTGCAGAACATTAGTCAGATGTGTGTCTTCCAAAGTGGGCATCACCACAGAGAATGTGTGCTCCTGTTTTAAGGTCTGACATGGGACAGCATTCCCCCCCCCAACATGAGTGAGCTATGAACTACATTGGTACCTTGGGTTACAGGCGCTTCAGGTTACAGACTCCGCTAACCCAGAAATAGTACCTCAGGTTAAGAACTTTACCTCAGGATGAGAACAGAAATCACACAGCGGGAGGCCCCATTAGCTAAAGTGGTACCTCAGGTTAAGAACAGTTTCAGGTTAAGAATGGACCTCCAGAATGAATTAAGTTCTTAACCTGAGGTACCACTGTAGATCTGACAGAAGAGGACACCCACAGAGCACAGGTCACATAGGACTGAAATCTAAGCACAAGATCTGAGGCTGAATTTGCACAATAGGAATTTGCACAATAGGAATCTACTGTTTAGTCACCCTGGGTGAGCTTGACAGAGTGCTCAAAGTAGAGAACTTAAAGAAATGTTATCTTGAGTAATTACTACTGCTGCTGCTGCACCCCTTCAGTTTGCAATGGCCATCTGAAAACCTGTGAACTGCATCCATCAATTAAAGTACTGCTCCAAGTGCAGCAGCGTACCCGATGGCATCATCCTGCCCATAAAAAAACTCTAATTATATGAGATTGCAGATAACACCACTCCTTTCCATGCCAATGTCCGCAGCTCTGTATTGTAGGCCTGACAGGGAATGAAACAACATGATCAGCATGCCTGGAAATTCATGTTACCCAGGCAACACACACCTAAATTGCGGGAAGGAAGCTCTGAGGCTGCCTTGATAACTCAGAGGCTGCCAAAGATCATTTCTACATTCTAATAGGCCAAGCAACCTGTGCCTCTATCTGACCCTGCAGTTCCTCCATAGCCCCTTTAACCCTGACACCTCTTGCTCATGTCTCACACAGCATCCTTCAGTGATGGCAAATTAGAAGGGACAAAGAACTTAAGAACAAAAAAAACCCAACCCCTCGGCTTTATTTTCACATTATGGGGGGATGGAAGTGATGGAGTGAGCAATAAGATCCCAGGGCTAGAACAAAGCTGGATAAATCACCCCTGTGACAGAAACAGACAGAAGCGAGACTGATAGCATGCTTAAAAATGGAAAAGAGTGCACGCATTAAAAACACATTTTTGTCTTTCCTACTCTTCTGAGCTCAAATCAGTGTACATGCTCACTTGCTTGTGTCTGTATCTTTCAGGCATACAGAATTGCGGTCATTCATAAGAAGCTCGCTTTATTATACCTGCAAAATGTATGGTGTTTATTTGCAAACTAACGAAGCAAATGCTGAATTGAAACGCACGGCTTAAGAAGTGAAGCTTGAAAAGTGGCTCAGCTTATAAGAGGTGGTATAATAGTTTATAATATTCCCAAATTCCTTTCCTCCCCCTTCTTTAAATTGTGATACGCTACATTAGTTTTCTAATTGCAAGGACCATTTTAGGTGCTCCGGTTCTAAGTGAACACATATTACAAAGCCACTGAAAATCTCTGCTTAAACTAGGGGATGGGGAACATTTTCTGAGAGAAGAGCACAATGCCGCAGGACCTTCCAGGTAGTGGTGAGTGGAGCTGGGGCAAAAATGGGCGTAACAGTGGCAAAAAAATGTACCGTATTTTTTGCTCCATAGTACGCACCTTTTTCCTCCTATAAAGTAAGGGGAAATGTGAGTGTGTCCTATGGAGTGAATGGTACTGTGCAGAGAGGTAGAGCTGTGCAGTGCCCCTTCAGCGAAGCGGGAGGAGGAACAGAGTCCCTTCTGTTCCTCCTCCCGGTTCGCTGAAGGGGCACTGCGCAGCTCTCCCTATCTGCGCAGCGCCTCTCCTGCGAAGGAGGACGCGCCTGCCCTGGCTTCTGCCTTAGCTGCATGCAGCCTCTTCAGGCAGGGGGAGCCTTCATCCCGCTGCCCTGAAGAGGCTTGGCGTGGTTATCCCAGAAGCCAGAACAGCCACACGGTATCCCAGTAGCCAGATCCCTCTTGCTGTTCTGGCTTCTGGAATTCAAAATATTTTTTTTCTTGTTTTCCTCTTCCCCAAACTGTGTGTGTCTTATCATCCGGTGCGTCCTATAGAGCGAAAAATACGGCATGTTTCAATTGATATTAGTTTGTTTTCATTTATGAATCACTTCCTATTTACCTTGAAGCAATTAACAATAATATCAACAGTTAAAACAATCTTTATAAAAACAATTAAAATAATTTCATATATAAACACAATTCAAAACCAATTAGCTGCCCAATTAGCTTCAAATACTTTTTAAAACCAGCACGTGTGCTTTAAATATTACAACCTTAGCCATCACACGAAATAGATTTGTAAGGTGCAGCTATGGAATTTATAGAATGCCAGAAACCCAAATCACAGGTGTAAAAAGGCAAGTCTGGCATTCTGTGTCCATCAGTTCTGTGCATATTTAGACCACTTATAACATGCCATTGACGTCAATGGGATTTACATAGTCTAAGAGGGAGCAGGGCTGCTGCTCCAGAGGGTAGGACCTGAACCAATGGATCAACTTACAAGACAAAAGATTCCAACATTAGGAAGAGCTTTTTGACCTTGAGAGCTGTTCAACAGTGGAATAGACTCCATTGGAAGGTTGTGAACTCTCCTTCCTTAGGGGTTTTTAAACAGAAGTTGGATGCTCCTCTGCCATGGATGCTTTAGTTGAGATTTCTGTATTTCAGAGGGTTGGACTAGATGGCCCTCAGGGTCATTTTCCACTCTATAATTCTATAATTCTATGAGTGCAGGCCACATCTTTTTATCTCTCACTTTCACACTCATCAGTAAGACAGATCTGTAAAACTGAGCCCAAAATGTTGCTATTTGTGGCTTCTAGTTTTTCTTTTACAGCTGTAATAACTCTGCAGTGTTAACAATAGTAAAACAATGCCTTCTGTCGGTAAATATGCAAGGCACAAAGTGTGCAGAGCATGTAAGTGATGAACATAAATCTACAATGTTTGCATAGCTGTTTTCCATGTGGCAGAAGTATCAAGGGTGTTGTACATGTCAGGAGGTGTAAAGGAAAGAAAAAAAGTTAGAAATAAATCTTCAAATCATAAACAATCAGCCATTTTCATTCTGCTAAATCTTTGTTCATATACAAGACAGACAATAAAGTGTATGTTTGTATGAACTATAAGATTTTTTCATTTATTTTACATTTAAAAGATTTAAATAAATGCATAAACAATTATTGTACCACCATATGATACATTAAAATATCTTCCTATATTTTATGTGGGGTGGCTAGAAACTGGGAACATATCACTTTACTTTTCTTTATCTATTATATTGTTATTCCACCCATTTTTTGCAAGGTGCTCAAGAGAGAGTGCATGCTTCTGCTTCCTCATTTTATATTGAGAGCTAGTGCGGTGTAGTGGTTAAGAGCGGTAGACTCGTAATCTGGTGAACCGGGTTCGTGTCTCCGCTCCTCCACATGCAGCTGTTGGGTGACCTTGGGCTGGTCACACTTCTTTGAAGTCTCTCAGCCCCACTCACCTCACAGGGTGTTTGCTGTGGGGGAGGAAGGGAAAGGAGAATGGTAGCCGCTTTGAGGCTCCTTTGGGTAGTGATAAAGCGGGATATCAAATCCAAACTCCTCCTCCCCTTCTTCTTCTTCTTCTTCTTCTTCTTCTTCTTCTTCTTCTTCTTCACAAATACCCTGTGATTTAGGTCAGACTCAGAGATAGTGACTGACTTCATCACTTGGTAGGGATATGTATATGAGTCATTTCAGTCCGAATCCATTTTTTAATTCACTTGGGGAGAAATCCTATGTACAGTACAAGAAACTAGTATAGAGCAGGCCAGTGTAAATTAAGCAGTGGGGTGCTGCTGCTGGTTTGCCTAAGCCTGGCAAAGGAAAAACAAGCATTTTAAGTAATAATCTATTCTGGGTTGCCAGTTCACATGACCAAGTTGAATGGGATGGGAATCCCAGCTAAGTGCTCCTTTTCTTCCCCTGTCCCCAGAATGCCCATTTGGGGGACTTTCGCCAACCTCAACTCAACTAGCACAGTCTAATGAGCGAGTGATACCAGTATATCTTTGGCTGAGCCAGGATTGGGGACTTAATGACAGCTGAGCATGGCTGAGCCAGGAATCAGATGGCTGAGCTGGAGATTTGCTGCATCCTAAACTGCTCGTCTCAGTGCCATAGGATTGCCCCCTAAGAGAAACCCAAAATGACAGATTCATCCATCTGTAATCAACAAATGCTGCTAGCATATTTAAAATCAGAAATAATTATGCACCTGAGACAATGGCCTGTGGTAAACAACCTTCTGTGACACAAGGAAAGAAAACAGAGAAGCAATTAAAAACTCATAATGTCGTGGCGGTTGGATCTGCAAAGGCCTATCTGTTTTCCATACGTCATCAAAAATTTCTTCTCTTCAGAAATGCTCTCCTCAAATTGCATTTGTGGCCTTGTTTAACTAGCTCGTTGCACAGTCAGCCACAGCCATGTGGATGGGGACTATGATGCTGTCTACTCAGATAACCATCAGTGGATACAGCATTATGGCATCATATTTAGAATTGAGGGAAGAAGAGGTGGGGCAGAGGAAGGCTAAATGGTTGTTAGCGGGATTAATGGTAGGAGAGGGTGACCACCTTAAAGCCCTTCTTGTAAGCTTCCTGGGAACATCTGATTGGCTACTGTGGAAAGTGGGGTGCTGGAAAGCACATCAACCATTGGTCTGATCCATCAGGACTAGTTAATCCTATGTTTTTGGTATGGACTATAGATGCCACACAGCCTTACATTCCTGGGATATATTGCTACGGCAAATCAATCATTAGCTAACTAATGAGCATCTTAGAAGAACCAGTCTGGTTCATTTGCCCTGAACTGATCACATCTGTAGTCATAGTAGTAGCTTGTACTTTGCACTTCATTTCATCTACACAGTGTGGTGGCTGTACTTCAGTCTTTTTGTCTAATGTGTATGCTTTCTGTGTGTAGTTTTAAGTTGATTGGTTTCAGTCAAGCATGTGGTTTTCAGGGTGCTATGTCCCATTAGGTGACTGCACATTTTTAATTGGATTTTTTAAAATAAATAAATAGATAGATAGCGTCACAACCCTGAATTATTAAACAATGAGAATACAGAAAATATAAACCTAGCTCAAACACGCATATAAATCAGCCATTAATCAAGCAAAGTTCTTAACTCTAAATGAGATGTTCCTGCCATCCCTCTTTGCACTGATAGGTTGTAACAAATTTAATTCATGCCTCCCAGTAATCAATAAGTGCAGTTCCATTTGTTTACTATTATTCTTTATTAAATTTGTATACAATCCTTCATTGAAAGATGAAACAGGCCTATAATCAGGCCTTTGAGTGATTAACATTCTATGGCCTTTTAAATGTGGAGGTGGGTGTTATTTGTTTGTTTTTGTATTGGCAAATAAATGCTATGGAGTTCAGTGTGCATAAGATTGCCTTGTTACACCGCCATTCATTCTGGCCGGTTTGCTGGGAGGTTAGACAATATTGTATCAAGCGAATGATATCCGACTCTTTACAAAACATTTCCCTATCACTTATCTTAGCAAGTCCATATTTTGGAGGGAGTTTGTGCAACCTGGATGTAGAAACAGTCTGGATGCACCTCATGTCTGCTCGGAAATTAAAATGTGTTGAATTGAATGGGGCATGCCCTCAGGTAAGGGGTTCGAATTGAAGTCTGAGTCCCTACTAGGGCTGCAATGTTGAAAAGAAAGATAAATCAACTAAACCCTTGTTAATTGTTTCCTCTCTTGTGCAGAATGTTAGAAAAGACAGCTAACCCTGTTATTCTAATTAGTTAACAGGCCCATCTTCATGAAATTGCTTTTGCCTGCACAGATGTGATATGTATCTTTTCATTTTCAAAGAGGAATGCATTGGGACAAGGACAAGAAGTGATGTAGGAAAACCTTGTTTTCATAGCTAACACAGAACCCAATGAGCTATCTGATTCCAGCTGACAGAAATGTGAATTGAAACAGGAAGATTCTGTTTGTGAATTGGCTTTGTATCTAAAGGCTTAATTGAGAGCATGAAGACAAGGAGAGAGGAAAAAATGAAAGGTAGATATTAGCTAGTTTAACATGGAAGGAAAGCTGTAACATTTCTAAAGTAATTACTTTTTTGGAGTAGGGGGAGAGTTTGTGAGACTGAAACTTGTGTTACTACAAGTTCTTCATTAACATTGCCATTTTATTATTCATGGGTGCCTTATCTGTTAGCAAGATTGATTCCTCAGACACCGTCTCCTTAAGTATTTCCTCAAGCGATCTGTAATAGGAAGCACTAATTGTGTTGCCTGAAAACTAAGTTGTAGGCCTGTATATATATATATAGATGACTTATTAAAGGACAGTTCTCCAGACAAAATGATGCTAAAGGAAAGCACAAAAGAGAAAGTAATTACAAAATCAACTCCAGCTGTTTTGAGTTAGTTATAATGCACAGGCTCTGTCTAGGAGTAGCACAAAAAAAATAAAAATCAAAGCAAGACTATTTGGTTTTGGGAGTCAGGATGAAAAAGGTCTGTTATAAGGTCATCCCCACCTATTGACAGAACTGGAAACACAGCAGGAACTGAGCTGGGGAGTTCTGGAGCTGAGGAAGTGAGCCGGAGATTAAAGAGATCTGTAGGGATGTGTTAACCAAGCAAGAGTCCAGAGCAGAGTCAGGGGTTTATATCCTCAAGGCCAACTCCTCCTCTTCCTGGTCATCTGCTGGGTGATTGTTCACAGGTGAATCTTCTCCCTCCTCTTGAGGAGAACTTTACACCTGAGGACACTTAGCCATAACACCTTCTGGCAGCCAAACAATCAATCCTGTGCCACCTCTGGGCTTCCCATGAGGTCCATTATCATCTGTGCTTTTGAGTCTGGGCTCAGACTGTGGTTGGACTGGTTATAAGGGGTCTCGGGTGAGACACCCATGAGCTGAGCCTAATCAGGCCTCCTTTGGAGTTCTATGGGTTCTTCCATGCTTTCCATTGTATTGGCGTGACCCATGCTTCTTTTTCAGAGGATGTTTCTGCTGGGTCATATGACCCAGGACATTCTCCTCTCTCTTCCTCAAGGCAAAATTGTCCACCTTGGGGGAGAAAATGGGATACAAGGCAGCACCAGGAGCTCTCATTGACTACAAGTCCCAACTCATTTTTGGGATGAAAAGGAGGGCAATTTTCCATCTCTGGAAAATTAGAAAACCAGAGTTTGGCACAAATGAAAAATAAGACAATACAATTGCTAGAAAAGTTGACCCCACACACACACTTCTCAAAACGTGTGACATTATAGCAAGCCAAGTTACACATTAGAGAGACAATTAGTTGTAGACCCTTTCAAGTAACTGAACCTGGCTGCATCCAGCAGTAGTACAATAAGCACTTTCAATTGGCTGAAACAGGTGTCACAGCTTACTTGAGCTTCTGCTTAAGAGAGTTAATAAATAAGAGGCAGCTGCCACCATTATTTATCTGTTTATGCATACAATGCACAGCCTGCACCTTCAATTGCAATACTCTCAGGGCAGCATTTTAAACATATGAAAACATTTAAAAGAATATAAAATGTTTCCTAACATTGAACTACCACCAAAATATAAAACAGAAGAAACTGGATGAAAAACACCATTTCCACGGGAGTAGGCAAACTAATCATAATCATAATCTGGAAATGTTTAAAATGGTCTGAATAAAAATGGTCTTTGCTTGGTGCCTAAAGAGACTTAAGTGTTTCTGCCAAATGAGCCGTTCTGTGATGAACCTTCATAAATGGGGTACATAGCAAAAAAGTGCCCTTTCTGCAGATACCAGTAGAGATGGGCAAATATGTCACTAATTGTTACTCATTTTTCCAGTCTTAAATTCAGTTCTCCAGTGTTCCACACCAGTTTCTGATTTATTTTTGTTTTTTTAAAAGTTCCAAAATTTGTTGGCATTTTTGTATGTCAATGTAACCACCATAACCTTTTAGGTTAGTGAACAGCAACAACAAGAAGTCACTTTCTGAAGCTATTTAGCAGAATATTGCTTGGGACCAACATTTTGAACCTCAACTCTATATTTTAAGGCAGAGACCCCTACAGTGTATTCTTATGTAGGCTGCATTTTTGCTGACTTTGGAGTTCGAGAAGTGGGGACTTTCAACAAAGGCATTTTCAATTTCTACTCAGTGCTAACAATGTTTTTTACTTATGAAAATTGTTCTAGTCATACATTATAATGGAAGAAGGCATGACACGCTGCAGAGAAGCTGTTCTTAAACCAGATGTTTTATGCATATATTTATGAACATCCATACTGTCTGAGTTGCACCAAAGCTAATTTTGCTTTCGAAGTCTGTTTGAAAACAGGAATACATCAAACACGTTCCTGGCTTTTCTGCATCACTAGCTTTGTCTCTCTCTCTTCTCAACTCAACACACCTGTGAGATGAGATGGATGGCATGACTCCTCTGGGTGACCACTTGCTACACTTAGAACAACTTCACAATAACTTTTAACATCAAAGGTAAGGGGAGGCTAACTAGATTTCATATGCTGTTGGGAAGTCAAGTAACTGTCACATCTAATGCTTTTCTTTGTACCCTAGGTGGATGGAGTAGAATACAAAACAGTCAGGGGAAAATATATATTGTAGGTTTAAACATGCTTTTCTGAGGTAACTCAGGTGGCTTTCTAATCTATTGCTTAATTTTCCTCTCTGTATTATAGCACAATCTTCCCTAGCCTGGTGCCCTCCAGATGTTTTGAGCTAAAACTTTCTTCATTGGGATTATAACAGTTATAGAAAGCTGCCGTAACATCAGGAGTAGTGTCTCTCTCTCTCTCTCTTTTATTGCCATATTCTATTATATGGCAAAAGGTGCTCAACATCCTGGAGGCAAATAAGGAAACTTCTCAAAAGCAGCTTATTTAGTAAAATAGGAACATGCATGGTGGGTGGGTGGGATAGCCAGGTATCATAGTGATAGATATTATGTTGTAGTGAGGATGGAAGACTTAATGTTACAAAAAGTCCGTAGGGTTAACACTCCATTCATAAAGCGCAAAATGTCTTGTGTGTGTTTCATCTGTCAGAGATGCAGAGTGCATGAATGAAAATGAATTAATATACATTTTATGAATTTTAAAATAATCTATTTAAAATATTATGCAACAACCAATTAATAGTTGTTACTGACCATGTGGCTTGTCTTTAAGTTGACACCAGCCATGAGCAGCATGTTTGGTGACAGTGGGGAGGGGAATCATTTGCATTATAAGATGGGACGATTTTAAAGTGACATCCATCAGGGTCAACCCATCGTATGAAATAGTCCCGAACCTCCAGGATAAGGTTCAAGCACTTCAAAAATATAATAAAATATTATGCAAACTTCCAATGACTCATGCATCACTATGGATGGGGTATTAATGCACCTCCCCTGACAAGCCCTCTTTTTGCTTGGGCTAGACATGTGTCAAAATGTCTCCTTGCCCAATAACTGATTTGTTGTTGATGGCTTCTGAGATGATTTAATTCTGATGTAAGCTCTGACCCATCACTTCATATTTATTTCTTAATGCTAAAGACGAAGGTGATGATGATGATGTCACCTCTGTACTCAGTCACATTTATGGTTACAGTTATGGGCTTTCCCCCCCTTTTGATTTATTTTGTGGTAAGGATTTACTTTTAACACCAGGGCTAGTCTCCAGTTGTGAGATAGGGATCAGGTGATCACACAGTCACCCTATTCAATCATCCAAATATTCATTGGATCAGCCTCCTCTATTGCATTCCTGTGCATGCATTTGCAGAAAGGATATGGGAGGCCTTCTCTACAGCTGATTTAGAGTGGGCTCCTTGCCTCAAATCCCTTCTACAAGTAGGGTGGTGATGGTTCTGGCAACAGGGTTCCAATGAAGTGGGCCAAGACAGCCCTACTTTTCTCCCCATGTGATTCTACTCATGAAAATTTGAACAGCTTTCAATTCCCTTTTGGAAATCCTCCTTGAATTTGAACCATTCAGCTACATCTTCATATTACGAGATCTGCGAGATTAGCTGAGTCTGGCCTATTTTCTTGCATGAACACAAAGGCCCCATTAAGATTAATATTCACACTACAATTGCAGTTCCTTGCACTGTGCGCCGTTATCTTCCATGAAGTCCCTGAAATCAAGGATGTAGCCTAAGTGAGGAATTGCTTAAGTATGGCGTCATAATACAATACAAAGCCAAGCCTGAGCCCCAATCTGCACTTCGTAGAACAAAGACCAAAGAAATGGAAAGGGATAATGAAAACACTGAATGGATAACAGAAATAAACAGCATGGGTAATTGGACGTCTCCAGTTTTTTCCCAGGCTGGTATTTTCCGAGAAAATAAGAAGCTCAGTTCAGCACATGCTGCATAAACACAGTATCACACGAAGCTGCCCTCCAGGAGCCTTCAGCGCTCTCTGCTCTCCTGCTGGATCACTGCCACATCAGTGCTTTCTTAAAGGGATTTTCACTGCTGGGGAATGAATTCAAAAGGACACTTTTCGTCATGTAAAAAGCCACATTTAAACCTTCAGAAAAATATAAATCGCATACTATGACAAAAAGAAATTTTGATAAATGCATTGTAACATTACATGTGATTAAAAGACATTTAGGCACTTAGATTTAACAAAGATCTTCTTCATCATCTCTTACACTGCCAGGAGATAGAATAATTTTATTATTTGAGCACCTCCCGCCCCCTCTATATTCTCACCACAGTTTAAGGGCAGTTTAAGGGCAACTTACATGTTTCTCCCCACCCACATCCTTAATAACCTCAAGTAATTGCAATTGTAGGTTGCTGTTGTTGTTTTAAAATGAAATCTTCCACCTTAGGTGGAATCCAGTGTAGCACTAAGGAAAATGCTCCTTCGGGGCAAGGATTTCTGCTTGTGAAATAGAACATTCTCTCTGTGACTCCCCATAAATCTGTTCTAGAGGTTCCCCCAACTTCCTGGAGCAGATCTGGGGAGGGCACGGTATGCAAACAGGAGGAAGAGAATGGGGAAAGTCCCATTATTCTGATAGATGTGTTAGTAGAATATCCATTGGTAATTATTGACCCTCTTTCATTGGTTGAATCTACGTTCAGCACCACTGGCCAGGTAACAGTATACTGTATCTTTCTTCTGATTCTGCTGATCTAATTTTCGATTTATCCTTTGCCACGAGCCTCAGCAGTGTGGCAGGACAATGCAGTGAAGAGATGAGATGGTACTACTGTTCCTCCACTTTCAATTCTGAGTGAGTGAGGAAGGTGCAGAATCACACCTGGGTTTTATTTGATTTCTTGGAGGAAATAGCAACCAAGACATGATATCCAAGCAGCCCTTTTGCAATCTAAGGAATGGTTCACCTCTGTGTTTCTGGCTTGAAGGTGTCTTTCACTGCATTTTTAGAGGATAGCCTAGTTTACTTTGACAACCCTTTCTATTTTGTCTCTCTTTGCACAGGAGTTTGAGGCACTCGCTGTGAAAAGTGACTTATTCCCTGCCTCAAAAAAAGAGCAATCCCATTTCCTGGCCTTTAGTCAATCACCTTCCATTCAAGGGAGTAACAGCTATTAAGTACCACTCTGAAGCCTTGCGATTTGTCTTCAGATGATGGTTATTTTCTTCTCTGATTTGTTATCCTTGAACTTACTTTTGATATCATGCTTTAGCATCAGTGCTAAAAAAAAGGAGCTCAATACAGTATAAAGTATTCACAGCAGGATTTGAAACTTACCATCAAAATATGCCATCATCAGTGGCAGTTAATGCCCCTCCAAATATGGAGGTTCTCAAAGCTCCACCCAAGCACCATCTGCTCCAACTCTTCTTCAGCTTTCACCAATATCATCCCACTCCATCAAGATTGTGGGGGAAATTAATAGTCTGAGAGCAGATAGTAGCTCATTATGAGAAAACCCGATGTCTATTTTGAAGTACGTGAGTCCTATTGAGTTAAGTGAAACTCGCTTCCAAGTAAGTTAAATTGGACTGCAGCCTCCATCAGTCTCTGGCTTACTTTTCATTCCTACTCTGAACCTAGCAAATAAATAGTAAGTGAAAAGTATTTAGGAGGGACCCAGCAACATGTCGATTCCATTGCAGCCCAGTGCAAAGCCTCAAAGGGCTGTGCATCATAATTATGTAGAAGGGTGCATTTTGGCATTATATTGCCTGGGGCTCCATTCTGAAATACACCAATGAATGTTTCTGGGTATGTACATAGGGGAGACTCACAGTGATTCAGAGCTTCCTGCCATGCCACTACCCCTTCCCCTTTATGTCTAAGGACATTTAACCTCCATTGTGATAGAAGCCTCCATAGCTTGTCAGGCAATTCAGTTTAAAAAGAAGAAGGGGTGGGGAGTCATCCCATTCAAACCCTTGATCCAGAACTCACATTAAAGTTCCCTAGGCATCCCTCTTTCTATTTTTGTTTCCCAGCCTGCAGGAGTCAGCAGCTGCATCAGTCGTTTGCAGAGAATCATTATAGCCGTAATACCATTCCACAATCTCACGGGCATATTTTGCTTAGAACATTTACTTGTAACTGCATGTGCATAAGCAGAACAATAAAGTCTCATTGGGCATATGAAAAAAAAAGATTCCAGAGATACAATTGTTGTCTTCAGTATAAGGTAGCATCACTCAAAAATGTGAAGAGGTATAATATGATGCTTTGCTGCCTTCTCTCAACTTTATTTCAGAATATATTAGCTTTCTGAATTGCTCTTACGGTAATGCAGCACCAGTGCAAAGGTCAAAGGGGTGGAGTGCTCATGTTTTCAGATTAGGAGAATCTGATCTGATCTATGGTGCGATGGGCAGCTTGGCTAAGGGGCAAGGTATAAATTTGAAAACAACAACCCTGACCATATTAGAAATAGGATGTTTGGGGGCTAGGATACACATGCAGACCATAGATTGAGCCTACAATACTGTACCTTTGCAGACCAAAAAACAACAATGCCAATAATATTCACTGGATTGACTTCTCTTTCAGATAGTAGATATATAAGCAAACACCATAAATTTCCATTTCCATTTTCATCAGAATTTGTCAATATCCCTAAAAAAGCAAGTGAAAATATGTATGTTTGGGTTGATTGTTGCTTTTGCCCCCCCCCCCTAATTGTGAGTGTGTTTTATTGTATGATTTTAAATGGTGTTTATTGATGCCTTTAACCTTGTTAAACACTATGGTTTGATGGGGTTTGCAATGAATCATGGTCTATAAACAAGAAATAAAATAAAATGTAGGCCTTTCATCAGAAGTAATATGATTTGATGGCCAGCTCTTTAACCCATAGTATATATGCTGAATCATTAAAGGAATATTATCACACTAACACTTTAACATATTAAGGATTGGTGTCTGTTAATGCTCTTGTCTTGAAAGCTGTTTGTCATTCAGCAGGAAAATAGCCTATGCAGATCAGTTTCACATGGGAAACGGCATATACTTTCCATTATTAAATTGTACAAATGTTTTCTACAGTCCCATGGACTTTATAATCATTTCAGCATGCTAACCCAATTCATCATGATTCATTTAGTCAGGCAATTGTCTCCATAATAAGTCCATGTTTATGCATTTTCAGTAAACATATGAGCCATCATCTCAACATATTTATGTAAAGTGTTTCAAAAACCCAGAAACTCAAACAGTTTAGTGATTTGGGTCACTTTGTTTTACTGGACTACAGTTCATCAAATTATTGTGCAGAAAAACTACATATATAGCAGTTTCCAACTGATGGTTTAGGATTTGCTAGGGGGCTACAAGATTTTTGTAGGATGGTCATCAAACAGCCAACATTGGAGAGAAAATGTCCAAGTCTATAAGGACCTGAGGCTGGGAAATATTTGGATCTCTCTAATTATTATTAAACAAAGCAATAGTTCTCTTGAAATTTTGCTTTGGGGGGAAAAGCACAAATGCAGCACAACTGACTTGTTCACAGCTGCTTCTTAAAAAAAAAAATCAGAATAAAACCAAGTGTAAATAGAGACAATTAGGTAAGCATTTCAGTGGCTCCAGGTTTTCCTGGCTACGTCCCTAACTCAATAACTTGTTCCGCACCCAACAGATTTGCTTCTACTCTATGATGACAGCAGCAAATTCAGTATATGCTTCTGTGGATTAGGAAACCTCACTGCATTATGAACCAGTTCCAGACCTAACAAAGTTTTGCCATGATCCTTTGAGTCTCTGGAAGTGCAGGCTGTCATTTTCAAACACCAAAGCATTTTCAAATCTTGCTGTGCTGGCTTCAAAGTGTGACATCAGTTGATTGACAGATGGGCAGCCCCACCCACCTGTGGGCCTGCCAGGGTAGGTGGAGATAGGGATCTGTCTGATCCCACCTCTGAGCTCTAGCAATGCTGGCTGCAATTTTCATAACATTCCCACTTGCCATTTTTGGCATCCTATCTATCCTAAGGCCCCAATTGTTGCATGCAGTAAGCAAGCAACACACATTTTTGTACATCTTCCACTGAATAGATTGTTCCACTGAATAGATTGAATGACACTTCTGCTGGTTCAAAGTGCACAGTTATTTCTCTTCAGCAAATATAGTTTGGGTTCATGACTTATTTCAGTGCGTGGATAGTGTTTGCTGGTTCAGGGCATATAATTTTATTTCCTTGCCACAAATAGCTGTCACATTACATGCTCCATATGGCCTTTTTATTTCTTATTTATACATTAGATTTCTCACTTTCAACTATTTTCTCTGGTTTATTTTATTCATTTTAGAATTCCAATGAGATTTAACATCATTTGGTTGTAAGGTTTTATTCCGCAGCTTTTAATAATATACTATTTCCAGTTTATTGCCAGATACTTAAAATCTAAAGCTAATTCTACTTCACATGCACACAGAATAACTTCAAAAAGTGGACCAGGCTTCTTCAAACCAGAAGAGAGACAACATCAACTTGAGGGAGATGGGAGCTGTAGCAGGGTAAAAAGTGACACGATGTTCATTGGATAGAGACAGCCAAATATAGCTGCCATTTATAATACAGAATTCTAAGTAAATAATAACATTTCCCTTCCCCCTTCCATTCCATTAGACCCGGCAGGAATAATACAATGTTGGCAAAGCAGTGACCTCTAGTCATACCAAGGATGATGCAACTTCAAGGTTTGTATTTCTTATCTGACATTTTCATGTCTTTCTTTGGGGCACAGACAAAACACATTAGAGATGAAGACAGATAAGAAAAGACTGAGATTTGCTTATGCTCTTGGAGGTTAGAAAGAAAATATAGACAGAAGATAGATTCCCTGACTTAGTAAACATTTAGAAAATGGGGGGAAAGAGAATAAGTGATATCCAATTTAGGTTAGGTTAGGTTTGTTGAATTAAAAAATCACTTTCCACAACAAAAAGACCCAAAGTGATTTGTAAGAAGAATAAAGTACAGTTAGAAAAAAGGTATAGAAATATTAAAAACTAAGGGCTACCACCCCTGCTCACATTGCTTGCCCACCCTTCCTACCCTCCACCCCCCTCCAGCCCCACCCCCCCTTGCCAACACATTTCCCTTTACAACTCACCCAAACTTCCCAACCACTCATAGCTCCTTCAGTCCCCATCCCCTCCCATTGTGAATCCTCATCCCCTTACAGTTCACCCCAAACACAATATGCCCTTGTCGCTGTCACCACTTGTAGGGGAAATGGAATTGAAGAGGAACAAACATTTTTATTCCCTTCATGCAGTGCTGCTGCTACTGACAAAGGTGACAACTACAGATGGATCGTGAGAAGGTCTGCATGGACCACCCACCTAATAGCTTACTCAGTTGAGCCTTCCAAAAGGGTGGGGGAAACCTGAGCCAAAGGCCTTCCTGCAATCCCTGCCACTACTGTTGCCACTGTCATTGCTGTGGGTTGGAATCTTGTTCCCCTTCATCCTCTGCCACCATGCCACTGTCAACAGAAGGAAGCTTCCTGGCTGTTCCTCTGTTCCTCATCTGGGCCACCTGCAGCCAACATCACTTGCCTTCCTGTGAATCCTGGAAGAATCCCAGAATCCTGGCATGAAGCACTAATAACACTCTTACCAAAACAAGGTATGGATCTGAAATTTATCAACAACTATAGACCAATTTCACTACTAAACATGGATTATAAAATATTTACAGGTGTCCTGGCTAACAGGCTGAAAAATTTCTTAAATAGGGTAATAGGAAATGATCAAGCCAGCTCTTTGCTGGGGAGGCAAATAAGAAATAATACAAAGATAATTATTGACTTACTGGAATATACAGAAATGAAACCAAGAAAAAAAGTAGCAATGCTATTGGTAGATGAGGAGAAGGCTTTTGACAGCATGTCGTGGAACTTCTTAATTAAAACCTTTGAGAGCTTGAGACTAAGAAACAACATCATGAATGGAATTAAGGCAATTTATGACAACCAGGAAGCCAAAATAATTCTAAATAATGAAATCACTGAAGATTTAATATAGAAAGAGGGACTAGACATGGTTGTCCATTGTCCCCACTCTTATTTATTACAACTTTGGAGACTCTCTTAATAGCAATAAGGAAAGACCAGGAAATAAGGGGCATTAATTTAGGTAGCCGATATTACAAGGTGAAGGCATTTGCTGATGATGTAATTATTACCACCAAAAACCCAATTGAAGGCACTCAAAAAGCACTAGCGAAAATTAATGAATTTGGCAAGGTCTCAGGATTTAAACTGAATAAAGATAAATCTAAATTACAGTGGTACCTCGGGTTACAGACGCTTCAGGTTACAGACTCCGCTAACCCAGAAATAGTACCTCAGGTTAAGAACTTTGCTTCAGGATGAGAACAGAAATTGTGCTCCGGCAGCGTGGCGGCAGCGGGAGGCCCCATTAGCTAAAGTGGTACCTCAGGTTAAGAACAGTTTCAGGTTAAGAACAGACCTCCAGAATGAATTAAGTTCTTAACCCAAGGTAAGGTAAAGGTAAAGGGACCCCTGACCATTAGGTCCAGTCGTGACCAACTCTGGGGTTGCGGCGCTCATCTCGCTTTATTGGCCGAGGGAGCCGGCGTACAGCTTCAGGGTCATGTGGACAGCATGACTAAGCCACTTCTGGTGAACCAGAGCAGCACACGTAAACGCCGTTTACCTTCCCGCCAGAGTGGTACCTATCTACTGGCACTTTGACGTGCTTTTGAACTGCTAGGTTGGCAGGAGCAGGGACCGAGGAACAGGAGCTCACCCCATCACGGGGATTCGAACCGCCGACCTTCTGATCCGCAAGCCCTAGGCTCTGTAGTTTAACCCACAGCGCCACCCGCATCCCCTCGACCCAAGGTACCACTGTATTAACAAAAAAATGGGAGAGAAGGAACAAGAAGACCTAGAAAGAATAACGGGTCTAAAGACCACAAACAAACTAAACTATCTGGGGGTCTGGATTACAAACAAGAACACCAATTATTTAAAGATAATTACATCAACAATGGAAAGAAATTAAAGGAAATTTTAAAAATTGGGGTAAATTGAAGCTGTCATTATGGGGCAGAATATCAATGATTAAAATGACAGTACTTCCCCAAATCCTCTTTATCTTTCAGCCAATTTCAATAATTATTGGGACAGAATGTTTTAAAGATTGGCAAAGGGACCTGGCCAAATTTATTTGGCAGGACAAAAAAGCAAGAATGAAATTTAAATTGTTGATGGAACACAGAGAAAGAGTAGGGTTCGCGGTCCTGGACCTCAGAATGTATTTTGAGGCCGCATGGTGGACTGTGGGGGCCAATTCTGGACCCACACGTCCTTCCACAGTGGGGACATTGGTTCCCGGGCGGGAGTTGATCACGGTGTGTATTTTCCAAGCGTGCCTTCCTCAGCACGTTTCTCCCTTGTGTTCTGAGTTCGAGTGTCTTCAAAGTCCATGACACCTTTGGTAAAGGCTGTTCTCCAACTGGAGTGCTCGCAGGCCAGTGTTCCCCAGTTGTTGGTGTTTATACTACATTTTTTTTAGATTTGCCTTGAGACAGTCTTTAAACCTCTTTTGTTGACCACCAGCATTACGCTTTCCATTTTAAAGTTCGGAATACAATAGTTGCTTTGGAAGACGATAATCAGGCATCCGCACAACATGAGCAGTCCAGCAAAGTTGATGTTGAAGAATCATTGCTTCAACACTAGTGATCTTTGCTTCATCCAGTACATTGATCTTTGCCTGTCTTCCCAAGTGATGTGCAAGATTTTTCAGAGACACTGTTGATGGAATCTTTTGAGAAGTTGGAGATGGCGGTTGTAACATACCTCTTGTTATCATCCGCCTGTTCTGCTGTTGAGGACTTCTTGGATCATTCTTTGTCTAGCTCCTTCCCTTTGACCTTCCCAGCAGGGTCACCCAAGGCAGTAAGGTCGAAGGGAAGGAGCTAGACAAAGAAAGATCCAAGAAGTCCACAACAGCAGAACAGGCAGATGATAAGAAGCAGTATGTTACAATGGCTGTGGAGACCTAGAGGGCTGGGACAAGGTTTTTGGGTGGCATGGCTACTTATGCCACGATAAAATAAAAGCACATAAAGGCTTCACAAATCTTCTAGTGAGGAAGGCCTTATTCAAAGTTTGGGAGAGGAATAAATCCAAAGTTATAACAAAAACCCCTTGGTGGATATCACCTATAGAGTCAACTGCCATTCATAGGAATAACATGAACAATAACTGGCCAACTTACAGAGACTTGGTGGATGAGATAAACCACTGTCCTAAACTGAAAAGGTTTGAAGAACTCAAACAGCTAGGGATAAGTTGGCTAGAATACTACCAGCTTAGGGCGACCTTTGAAAAAGATAAGACGTTAAAAGGGTTTGATAATAAAGCATCGACTTTAGAGAAGGAGGTTTTACAGAACAACCAAAAGACTCTCTCCAAAATGTACAAGCTCTTTACAGAATGCTCAAATAGGAAAAAAGGGAAAGGGAAAGGCCATAATAAGATAGGAGCAGGACTCAGGTTATGTAATTGAATATAAAGAGCGGAAAAAACTGTCGACAGCGTGTTATTTAATAAGAGAAAACTACCTGAAAATGCACCATAGGTGGTATTTAACACCGGAGAGATTGGCTAAAATGAACAAGTGGGTTAGTAATAAGTGTTGGAGATGCAGAAAGCAGATTGGAAACTTTTACCATATGTGGTGGACATGTCCAGAGATGAGAAAGTTCCATGATCCATGAAGAAATAAAAAAGTTACTAAGAACTTCACATAGCAAAAGACCAGAAACATATCTTTTGGGAATATTGAATAGTGATATTTCAAAAGAAAATGCTATTTTTTTTCGGTACGCAACATCAGCGGCAAGGATCCTGGTGGCTAAGTACTGGAAGGGTAACCAGGTACCGACCAAAGAGGAATGGTTATGTAAATTATGTCAATATTTGGAACTGGCCAAATTGACGGATATAATAAGACTAAAGCCAATGAATACAGTCAAGAAGGAACGGAATTGCTTGAATGACTATTTAGAAAGACAAGGTTCTAATGTAAAAATTTGGCTGTCTAGAATGACCTCGTGAATGGAAAAGGGAAAATATACATACAGTATATATTAAGATGAAAATAATACTGAAATACAAATAAAATGTAAAATGTGAAAGGAAGTGATATGAGAGTTATGAGATGGAAGTCTATTATTATTATTATTATGTAAAATAGTGTTTATTGTATTGAAATATTATACCTTTCTTTATTCTTTTACTGTCTACTTTTTGCATTTTTTTCTTCACTTTTTCTTTCTTTATATTATTCTTTATGTATGGTCTTGTATTGATGCATTTACGTACTTTGCAATAAATAAATTATAAATAAATAAATAATAATCTAGCTTGGTCGGCTACCTTGTGAATACTGGAGACAAGGAGAAAAGTCTGCAAGCTTAAACTGGATCATTCTCTGCGAACAAGACTGATTTTATCACTGGCCAAAAGATTAAAGTGCAAGCATTGACTCCCAAATTTCCCAGCATGCATCTTGGCTAAATGTTCTCCTTCGGCATGGTTATTTGACATCTTTAAGAGATCAATTGATTTTAAGATCGTAAACCATTTAGTTGGTTCATTGGGCCCCATGACATTATAGGAGCACATTTCAATATGGGTTATGATATTAACTCAGTATATCAATACGTGCTGCTGCTGCATTAGGAAAGGAGGGCCTTGGAGAATGTCATGAATCAGATTAAGAGGAAAGAAAAATGGGAGATGAGCATCCCTAAACCAAATACATAAATAGGGATGGCAACATAAAAGTTTCCCTCTTATGCTGAGGGAGACATAAAGCAAAAATGCACTGTCTAGACATTATTCAGCTTCTGTATATTGATACGACAAATTAAAACTGCTTTTTTGGCTAGGATTTGAAAATAGAAACAAATTATACGCCTGCAGGAAACATTATAAGAATGACCACTGAGATGTCATAGAACAAGCCTACACAACGGTGACCCACCAGTTGACCACTAGTCAAGAATTGTAAGTTACCTGGGTTTTAACAAAATTAAAAATATCCCATCTTTCCTCCACAATGAAAGCCAAGACGGGTACTCACCCATGCACTGACTAAACTCAGATGTGCTTCATGTGTCTCAGACCACTGGCATACCTTATCTATAAGAATTCAAGAACCTTTTATAGTTAACCTATCTCTTGGGAAAAGATCCAAGGTGGGAAGGGGCACATCAAAGAAGACATGTACCACACCTGGAAAAGGGTTCAAATAAAGAACCAGATCTGCTGCAAGTAAATATTTATGTCAGAAATGTTGCTTCATAAATTATGTTCACCAGTAAGTCTTTCAGCAGACCACTTGTTCCAGAATGCTTGTACAGTGTATTTATATCTCTGAAGTTGCCAATTTCCTCTTTCCTCCTCCCGTTTCCTTAGGAGTAAATCTCAAACCCCAGGGATAGTCAGATCACCCCATGTTGGAATTCTAAGAGAAGACCCTTAACAAGAGTACACAGGAATATCCTGTCTCAATGTTTTGGGCCTAAGTAGGCTTAAGTCCAGAATGCCTATGTCTCCCTGAAGAGCAGGGGGCTAGGTAAATATTGGTTGTTGATATTCTCTCTCTGGCCATGCCCAGCTTGTCCTACGCAGAGCTGACCAATTGAAAATAATTAACCCAATTCAGTCATGTTCATCAACTACAATGGTTCTACTCTGAGTAGGACTATTGTTGACTACAACTCATCAGCGGGCAACCAAAATGGCACCAAGAAGTAGTCTAACATGCTATGTTCCTTAGGTCCTTAAATTCCTTAGATTTACAGTGGTACCTTGGGTTACATACACTTCAGGTTACAGACTCCGCTAACCCAGAAATATTGCTTCAGGTTAAGAACTTTGCTTCAGGATGAGAACACAAATTGTGCTCCTGTGGCGCAGCAGCAGCAGGAGGCCCCATTAGCTAAAGTGGTGCTTCAGGTTAAGAACAGTTTCAGGTTAAGTACGGGCCTCCGGAACAAATTAAGTACTTAACCTGAGGTACCACTGTATATGGGAACTAAATATGTGGGTTGTGCCCTTCAATTCCTGAACCACTGCAGTGCTTTATAATTCTGATGCTTAATTTCAACCAGGATTCAGCCATGTTCTGCCTGCCAACCAGTTTAAGATAACAAGGGCTCAGATAAGTGAAACGAAGCCATGATAACAAGGACAGTGTCTCACAGCATGTGCATAATGAATTTCTATCACTGTGGAGTATGCTTTACTATTAACTTCAACTGCCTGTTTCTGAGTCCTAATACTTGAGAGTAGGTAGCATAACAACTAGGTCAGAAATCATACTTTATAAATTAAGCACAGTTCTGTTCCAGTGTCCATTCTCAACATTTATTGAAGCCAAGGTAATAAATCTGTGCCCACATGAAGGGGATAATTTTAAAACACTTTATAGATAATCCAAAAGCAAGTGAAAAAATATATCTTCTATTTACATAGAGTATATTGAGATAAAAAGTTATTCTGCATAAAATGAGAAGAGGCCAGCTCTCAGGCTGTGGTGGCCTCAAGCTTGATCATTGTCCTCTTCTTAATTAGCCCAGTTTATTTCTTCTACTTCCATCTCCCCTCTGCCACACAATCCACACCTTCTGTAAGATATATCCCATGTCTCCATAGAGTCACTCTACATCCTGTTAAGTGTGCTCCTATTTTTCTTACTATTTCACTAGGCCTATTTATTTCCTTTCACAGACATCTTACTCATGCTCCTTATTCCACAGAACTAAAATACTGAAAGGGAGGGTTGTGGGAGAGCACCTGTTTTGCATACAAAGGCCCCAGGTTCAATCCCAGTTAAAAGGATAATATAATAGATCCTGTTAATGATCACTGGGACTCCAGAAAGTCACTTCCAGTCAAAATAGGCAACACTGAACTATGGAGAAGTAGTCTGACTTGGTAGAAGACAATTTGCTATGATATCTTGCCTGTGGCTTGACCAGGGCTCCTTCAGCTGAGGCAAGGGGTCCAGCTTCTGCAAAGCAGAACAAAGAGGAGCTGCGTGGAGAGGTGGTTCATTGTGGTGGCCTCTGCTGTCACCTGCGTCTATGTGGGTATGACTCTCCCACCTGGATCACATTCACTTGCCTGGATTTGCTGCCCCCATAAATGGAGAAGGGTGGGTAGGTGGGAATTATAACTGATTGTGGGCTTTGAAATCATCATTGTTTCTGACACTTTCAAATCTGAAATATGCATCCTGCTCCAGAGTCCTGACTATTTGATGATGGCTTAGTAGAGTTATTGGTTGCCAGTATTAGATGGTGGGGAGCTATTGTTTCTATTGCTATGGGGGTGGGTGGGTAAATACATACAGCAGAAATGGGGTGATAAGGGTAGAGGGAGAGGGATGGTTATGTACCCAAATTTTCCTATGTGATATTAAAATGAGCCAGAGCAGTATAGTGAGGCTAGGATCAATGTGAGCCTTTTCACATCCAGGAAACACATAGGGCCAGACACAACTTCTTCAGTCTAACTATCTTGTGAAGATGAAACAGGGGATCTTGTATCCTACTCTGAGCTCCTTGGGGGAAACATGACACAAAAACATCATGAATAAGTGCTGAAGCTGTGCATGGGATGGATCTACCTTCTGGAAACAGAAAGAATCCTTCTCCTTGAGACAATGCTCTTGAATCAGTGATGGGATCCCAGTGGTGTTTGGAAGAAATAAAAAATTGCCCTCTGCCAGGAGGAGTGTCCTCTGAACTCCATTCAGAGGATGCTCCCACTGGCAGGAACAAAGTCTGGAGCCAGCTCTACAAGTTCCCTTTCAATGGTATCTTCATATGATGCCGTATATCTATAGAATTCTCTCTCTTTTTAGTATTCCCTACCTATGTGACTCTCCCCAAGATCCCCAAAAAATGAGATTTAAAAAGCTGCTTTAAAAGAAGACTCAGCTCATTTTACTGTTTCATGGTACAAGGGCTAAATCATGGCTATTGTGCTGGCAAGTCAGGTTGAAGACAGAGATTGCTCATCTGCAGACTGTGATGATACAGAACAGAATATAGAAGGACTGCAATCCTTAAAAAGAAAAAGAAAAAGATGAACGCTGGATTCTCCGGCTTGTCCTCATTGGCAGGGCTAGATGGTTTGGTCTCCTTTCCCACTTAGTTGGTGCGTATTTTTAGTTTATTAATATTTACTATCACCTCTTATTGCATCTATGTTCGCTTAATTGTTTTAATATGGAAAGCAATGGTATTTGTTCACTTAATCACCTTTACATTTTTCATTTTTCCACAGTATTAGCAGTAGCCACTTCAGAGATTATGGACTGACGTTCCCTCCCCCTAAAACACTGCATGAAATTACCTGAGTCCTTAATAACATTTAATCAACACATGTAATATTACGGGTGCTATTGTGCTCTGCCCAATACTGTATTCTCTTTCTTTTAGAAACACTGTCTAATACAAACCCTGCCCCAAGTTTTGTCACTGCTGAGGTCTCAGTAACCAGTAGGCCTTGTAAATTATTTTAGATGCTGAATGTTTTCTAAGAACAGTTCCCAAAAACCAAAGGAGTATAAAACTGCATAACTAGCTCCATCTCTATTTCATTGTGGTTAATTTGTGAGGTGGAATTATTCAAGCATGTACTGTGGGATTCACAGTAGCTATGACAAGAAGGGTCTTGAAGTGCTACAGTTCTACATTTACAAGAAGGGTCTTGAAGTGCTACATTTAATCCTATACTTGGCAGTTAGGGAAGAACATCGAGCTATGACCTGTGTGGAAACAACTTCTTCTTCTTCTTCTTCTTCTTCAACAACTATTCCTGGAACCATCAGCAATCCAGCTTGCTTCCTATCCCAGCATTATGCAAGTTTCTTTGCCTCACCATGACTGACCTGGGGCCACAGTAAAATGGATGTTGGGGAAAATGGAGGGCACAAGCAGAAGGTGACAACAGAGGATGAGATGGTTGGACAGTGTTCTCGAAGCTACCAACATGAGTTTGATGAAATTGCGGGAGGCAGTGGAAGACAGGAGTGCCTGGCATGCTCTGGTCCATGGGGTTACAAAGAGTTGGACACGACTAAACGACTAAACAACAACAACAAATGTACAGTGTTTGGTGTCAGAGTCAGGTGAATTGTTTTTGTTTGCAATGTGAGAGGTTGGAGAACACAGAGTACGGTTGGTTGTATTCAGTTGATTGCAGTGACTTTGTTTGTGTGTGAGAGGGGGAGGGAGTTGTCGGGTTAAATTAGCCATATCAATTCATGTGTTGTCAGGAGTGGGGCTTAGGGTGTTGTCTTCTTGGGCTATATATGTAATAAAGGGGAACCACATCGGGCTGAAGTCATCCTGTTTTGTTTGTCCCCATGCTAGTTTCAATTTGTTGGTTAGCTTTTCTCGTAGGGCTGTTTCTCATACAGTTTGCTAACCGTGGTCCATGTTCACTCCCCATTTATGGAATTTAACCTTGTAGCAGCTCTACTGTGTTGAGATTTGAATTATCAATCAAATAGTTGTTCAGGACCCTGGACAGCCTCAGCTATGCACTTGTATCATCACAAAACCATCTCTACAGGAATGCTAATAAAAGTCATAAAAGAAATGAACCAATAAAATATATGTTTGTGTTCTTTAAATAATCAGCATAGAATTAGTTTCAGGAGCTCCCCAGTGTTTTTTGATTTTTAAAAAACAGTGTGTAGCTCCTAAATGAGATGATAAATAACATGATCTCTTACGGCATACAAGAAATCCCTAGATTCATGTTTTCAGTGCAGTGGCAGTGTATGAAATGGTGTTACCTAAATGATCAAAAATTGTTGGGGGATTTTGCCTTCTGAGGGTTTATCAATATGGTGCTCTAGAGTGAATTGCAGGCGCTTAGCGCTCTATTATTTAATGCAATATTTATAGCTGATAATAGCTTGTGTCATTAGCATTACTGTCCTCAGATATTTGCTTCTAATGGACTTTTTTTATAATTGCAAGGCATATTGGAATTCACAAGATGGAGATGAGTATTATGACATTCCCCCAAAGTTGGGCTCTTCCCTGTCATTTTACATTGTAAAGTGAGAAGATTTTGCTGACTTTCTGGAGAATTTCCTTCTTTGCTAATTGCCCCCTCAGGAGCAATGTGTCAGCAGCATTCCCCACCAAATCTTGTGTAATGATTAAAAATGGGGAAACCGAGATAGCTGAAGAAAAGGTCACTGTATAATTTCCACTTATTGTAACAAATAGAGCTAATGGAAGTGCTCCATCTTTTGTACATATCTTAGAAACTTTTTTTTCTTTGCACAGACCTAAATATATATATATTTAAAAACCTCTCTTGGAGACTTTCTATTATGGTTGCATTGTGCTTAATGTTCTGTTTATGAGCTATCAGCCATTGATGGTAATGAGGTGTGAGTCTCTGGCTTATGCCCTTTTCTGCCAAGAAATTAACTTTTAAGCAAAGTTTAATTATCCTTTTATTTATAAATGACAGGGGGATATTATTCACTGCCAGTGGGAAAGTGTCTGAAGAGTTCATTGCTACTCTAATGTAAGGCTTATGAAATTTAGCATGTCACACTGTTTGCGTTTTCCTGCAAGAGCGAAACACATTTGTATCCATCTAGTTAAAACTAAAATGTACAATTTGCCACCTCCCCATTTCATAATGCAGCCTTATGCAAGAACACGACCCAAGCACTATCTGTTTCAGCAGAGCTACTTGGGAAGAACAACAACATATTGCCATTTTACAGTTTCTTTATTATAGCTTGTGTAATTAAGTCGTGTTAAATGCATACATTCCCAGTGTTGTAGAAAATGCACAGCTGCTTGTCAAGATAAATCAATAAATCATTTACAGAAAACAACAGCATCCGATAATATTGTAATGCCACAGAACAGGTGTCTCTGGCACCCCAGCGGCAATTAATCTTGGCTTGGGGGACACTTGATAAAGACATGGAGAATTTTAGCTTCCCTCGTTGAACAAGAAATTCAAACTTTTTTTTTTTTTTTTTTTGCAGCCACCATTGAAGCCTATCAGCAGCTCCAGCCTTGAGTTTCATTTCATGCTATAGAATAGCTTGCACAAACTGATGTTTACACAAAGGCACTGCTTATAACAAGTACAGGACATTTAGGGCGGTGTTCTTCAATTTGCAAATGCATATAGTAATAAGAGAGTCTGGATTCCTGACTAGATCAGAGATGGGAATACTCACTGGAGTCATGGAGACATGGTTTAAATTTCTATTTAAAGCATAGCCCCTGCAGATTTGTCCCTGAATGGTAATTGTATAAAATTAAATGCTCGGAAACTCCACACAGTTAGGCTTGAAAGTAAATAGACTAGCAGCTGGTTTGTAAATCTGGATACAGGGAAAGTCCGCATGAACATGCATATAAATTGTGAATGAACACCTTCCCTGTGTTGTCCTGATTTCCAAATTTTGGCCAACTTGACACTAGTGGATTTTAGCTTATAAAGGACCAAACTGCTTTTTGTTTAGTTCAAATATCTTCAGGGCAGTGGTAGTGACTGGTGCAGTAGACTCACAAAACCACCTTCCTGACACCAGCAAAACAATTAAAAATGTAATGGGAGATTAAATACAAGACAAGCTGCCATACAAACAGAGACATTAACTTTTTTTCAAATGTGTCCAGAACTGATGCCACCTTTCCAGTCTTGCTTGCATCTTACTTTCCTGGCACACACAAAATGAACTCTGTGGCCCAATGGCTAAGGAAAGGAGATGAGGTGACTGGATTTACTCCTTCAATGATATCTCAGCCAAATAACCATCAGTGCCACAAAAAGAATATTGTAAACCCCCTTAGTACATTCCTAATGCCTGCTTGGTGGTGGTGGGATTTAGAAATTAATATAGGAGATAAAGTGTGATTGTGAGATTCCCTTTACTGACATCATTGTTGGGTTATCCAAGAGGTATTAATCTTTTCCTTAAAGGAGGGTATTGTTGCAGTAAGTAAGATGACTAATATTTTATTCTCCACAGCTTTGATCCACTGAGTGTAAAGACTTGGATGTTGGGTTGCTTGAGGGTTTTGTTCTTTGAAAATATGTACTGACCTGATATTTGCATCCTGACATCATGTGTGGATCATAATGTACATATCCATCATGTCTTGAAATGCTACAGTGCCATTTTCACCTCAAAATATACATTGAAATACATTTTAAAATGGTCTATTTTGAGATTAAAATGTTTAGAAATTTATGTCTTGAGATAAATGATGTTTAGAAATGCACATTTAAAAAGACATGACGTAAAGTATTTAAATGTAGAGTTTCATGCAGATTTATTATTATTATTCCATACTTTAATGCAAAAATGGGAAGGAGTAGACTTGTGTGTCAACGCATGAAAAAGTGACAGAAAAGTTTTGTATGGGCGTTGCTGCCTGAGGAGGACATCTGCTAGCAGAAGAACTTGCACAAGAGAACTTCCTCTCCCTGCATGTTTTCACTTCCTCCCAATATTCTAAGGAGGCTCAGAACAGGTTTAGAAGGACATGGTAGGCAAGCAGGAAGAGGAAAAATAGGGAAAGTTCCATTGCCAAGTCAAAAGCCCTTCTGCCAGCAGAACGACTCTGTTGGATACCACCCTAAATATTTTCTTCCTTTTAACTTCTTGGTAAGAGCTTGGATAAGGGAAGTGCCATGGCTCAGTGGTATAGCAGCTGCTTTTCATGCAGAAGGTTCTAAATTTAATCCCTAGCATCTCCAGGTAGGGGTGACAAGGACTTCTGCCTAAATCCCTGGAAAGTCATTGAAGACATCACAGAGCTAAATGGACCAGTGTTCTGATACAGAATAAAGCCACTTTCTATGTTCTTTCCTAGTAATGAATATCTTGGAATGTTCAGTTCCTTATGGCAATGTTGTAGAAGTCCAGCCTTAAAAGGCAAGATATTATATGTGTGAAAAATAAAGTTATTTTCTGATCACAGAGAAAGTTTCTTAGAAATGCTTGTGAGTGGCAACTCCCCCCCCCCCCGCAAAAAAACAACAACGACCTCTGGCTTAAAAAAAAAATGTGTTAAGGAACTATGAAAGAAGACAGTAACAAATATAGACAACATCTTTCTTTTCTTTTTTATCATACCTGTAGCAAAACACAAAGGCATATTTTAGTATGGAGGTGACTTTAAAAAATATTCTGTACTCTGTGTGCCTAAGAACTGCATTACTTTCAGAAATAAGATATCATTCAACTGTGATTGACTTCCTTTTATTATTTGAAATGATTTTCTTTTTATATAGAGAGCTTTTATAATGCCATATAATACACACTAAAATGTTGGATTATATAAGGGAGCACCAGCAGGTTAAAACTAATGCAGTGCTAAAATCCACCTTTCCTCCTTTAAAATTATTTGCAATGAACTGTTTTCAACAACAGCAACACTGATTCCTCCACCCAAATGTGACCCTTTATGTGATTAGAGGCCTTTTGGGTATTGTGTGGTGTGGCAAAGGGCTCAAATAAGCATTGCTCTTTCTGCTCACAAGTGAGAATTTTTGGATCAAAGCCACTGTAGTCTTCAGTTTCAGGTCTCCACAACCCAAAGAGCTGTCAAACAAAGTTGGATTGGATCTTGTATTTTTTGTTCATAGCTTAGCGTCTGTCAGCTAATCTCTTGCTGCTGAAGTCATGGAGGCAATTGGATCATGTTAGCTAATGAAACCTTTCAGTTTCCCATGGTGTTACTCTTTGAACCATAACAGTGACAAGCAACTGTTTAGAAAGTGCTCTGATACAACACCTATGGCAGCTGATAGAACACATTGTGATGGTGTTGCAACATGGATGTGCAATACTCTGCAGCAGCAAACTTGTCAGCTAAGTGCCTCTTTGAAATTGAAACACACATCTATCTTCAAATTACAATGATGTGAATGTATCACTTCTCCAGGAAAATCTTCAAAATGCAGACATAGAAAACATAGAATGTGAAGTGCCTCAAATACTACCCTTTAAAATATATTGAGAACCTAGCCTTCCTTCAGAAAGAGCAAGTGACATGCATGATTTTATTTCTTTCTCACATCCTCAGCTTAATGTATTGTCTGATGTGGACAAACACCAGCTCCCTTGGCCTGAAAGCAAGATGAGCACTGCAACCCCATAGTCGCCTTTGACTGGACCTAATCATCCAGGGGTCCTTTACCATACCTTTACCTATTGTCTGATGACAAATCCCAAGGAGAATGAGGCAAGGCTGGTTAGACAGCTCCATGTGAACAACAAGCTCCAGCAAAGGTTAGGAGGAGACTGAGGCCTTTGAAGCCACCAGGCTACCTCTTCCAGGCTAAGCCCCCTTGTGGAAAATTTCAGAGCCTAAAAGGTCCATACCTCTAGAAGGAAGATGGGCACTACTTTGTTTCATACCCTTCTCTTGGCACTCTCCCTGCACCACTGGACTTGTGATGCATAGTGGGAGACATCTAGCTCCTGAGGGAAGGGGCCCATGAGGCTCTGAGTGACTATTTGGGGGCCTCCAGCCTGATATCCTCAGATGCATGTGTCACCTGATCCCCAGCAGTCAATTCAGAGTCCTGAACCTGATCTATCTCCTTAGGTGGTGCCTTCGGAGCCTCTGATTCTGTGTCTCAATTTCTGCTGGATTCAGGGACCACAAGAACTACCACTGTTGACCCAAGCCTACCAATAAATTTCATTGATAAGCTCAGATTTCTTCCAGGATCTCATGTAGTCAAACCTAAAACTCTAGTCTAGCTGCAATACCGCTCTGAATCATTTAAAAAACAAAGAAAGATGTTACCAAAAATTGTAATTACTTGGTTCAGACTATCAGTTTGGTTAACAAATTCCAAAGCACCTACAAAAGAAGTTTTTCTGTTGTCTCAGGAAAAAATAAATAAAAAGTTAAGAAAAACATAGGCTGCAGGGGGATAGCTTGCAGAGCCTGTAATAAAAAGCTTCTGCTGAATTGTTTTGGTTGCAAAGACTGTCAAGAGCTTGGATAGACAAGTTCAGGGGCTATGAAGCTTTTATTTCCCAAGGCCTGAACCCATCACTGGGCTTGTCCACTAGTCCCTAGAGGCCCACTTGGGGGATGTTTGAGCTATGTTTGAACTTGGTTTCCTGGCCTTAGAAGGACAAAATGGGTGATCTTAAAACCATTTCTAACAGTGCAGTCAAGATTGCAAGTCAATTTAGAATTCTAAGGGCAAAAGTGGCTGTTTCTGGAGTCCTCAGAAAATATTTGCAATTAAGAACATAAGAGGAGTTCTGCTAGATCTATCTAATCTGGCATTCTGTTTTTTGCAAAGAGCCAAGCAGTAGCATGAATGCAATAAGCTTCTTTGGATGTTAAATCCTCGTTCTCAACATGACTAGCAGCCCTTGATAGAATAATCAGCTATGAATTTTTCTAGCCCTTTTTAAAGCCAAATGGTGACCAAGTTCCAAACTGAACTGAGTAGACTTCACCTATCAGCAGTCCGATGCATTTTGATGAATAAATTTCCCTAACTACCAATTCTTTGGTCTTGTTTCAGTATACTGACTCTATTTTTGCCTTTGTATCAGTAGCAGCTTTCAAGGACCAGCAATATCCATGAATTTCGTGGTTTCCATTCCCTTTAAAGCTCAAGCAGGTTATAAAGATTGGCAATCTGGCTCCATAATTTGCTGCACTAGAACACGACAGGTGTCAGAAATGCTGAATATTTATGTGTGCTTTAATTGAAGACGAATCTATGATTCCTATTTAATGCAGTCCTTAGCATTCCATTCACCTAAGTAATCCAAGCTGTTCTGCATACGTTTCTTTTTTGGGTGAATAATCAAGCAATGCAGAAAGTTTGAGGCATCACAGCTGCAAAGCACACACACGTTTTGCTATGTTTTTGTGTGCAAATACAAATGTAAAACTGAATGTTAGCCATTAATTATACTCAGTCAGTTATCAGAACTCATTTAGCTAATGCCTCTATTGAAAAAGTTGGCATCTTTGACTGAAATAATTGATTATAATTCTCTGGTAATTAGCTTATTGCCTGATAATGTGTGCACAATGCAAATGGCTTCCTATTCATGCTCATTCCACCAAAGACGCTAAATATTTATAAATACAAGCTGTCTCTCTTAGAGAAATATTGATAAACAATTTCCAAGTCATGCCTTTGTTCGCTCTGTCAGTTAATCATACAAGAAAAGCAAAATATTTTTAGATACAAGCTGTCTCTGTCAGAGAAATGACTTTCATCTGGTGTTCTGACTGTTGCATTCATCAGGGAATCAGAGAAGTGGAGAAGACTCTGAAGAGGCTTTAACAGTCAACACAAGCCCAGAATTCCCCTCACAGAATTTGATTTTTGTAGCTAGGCAACCAGGTGCCTGCTCCACCACACCTTAAAGCATCTTTTGAGTTCAAAGGAAAGAGAGGCATCCTGAAGAGAACAATGGTTGCTCCCTGGCCTGTAGCGGCTCTCTAATTCCTCTGTTTTGTTCAATTTGAGCTGGCATAAGTTCGGAATGCTTCCATGAGGCTTTAGGACCAGCTTTAATTGGCATCATATTTGTTTGTTTGTTTTGTAATTTGAAATAACTGCTCAGATGGCCACTAAGTCAGCTGATAATGTCATACCATTTTACTTTTAACAGAGTGTTCCTTTCCTCCAACCCCAGATTCCTGAACAGTATCCTGGAATGCATTCTGCTTTCTGAGGGTGGAAAGGGAAAGAAGTAGAAGCAGTAACACATTGTGGGAATTCCATCTTGTGTGAGGAGACCGAGAATAAACAGAGAAGGCACAAAATGTATTTTTAAACTAAGGCCACTTTTTAATTACAGCTTATGAAGTGCATATGGGGGGAAATCGATGTGAGGAAAATATTCAAAAATGCTATCAGATTCTTAAGTCTGTCATAACTGGGTGTAACTATCCTTCAGGGAGAAATGGTGGTCTTAATTCCACCTCTCCCCCACATGCCACACCCCTTCAGTGCAGAGGGCAGCTTCCTAACTCCCATCCCCAGAAAGGCCCACAACTCTGAGTGACCCAAGTTAACCTCAGAAGTGAACCACACATTGCCCCATGAGTCCCACAGCCATGTGTACAAGTCTCCGGAATCATTGTTGACCTGAAAAATACTTTACAGTAATCCCATTCCCTTTCCCACATATATCTGCCAAGTGACCACAGCAAGTAACCTATTTACTACAGTTCAATCACAGTTGATGAGAAAAATATCCTGCTCAGCCCTGTAATGGTGGCTGGCTAGTGCCACACACTCTGCATGAGCTCTTGTAGAGATGACAGAGTGCTGGGCTTCAGGCCCTTTTAAGCTCTGTACTCATCAGCAATGGGGTGGATTCTGACAAGTGCAGTCAGGTTCAGGAGCATAAAAAGTTTGAACAAGGGCTCTTTGAAAATGAGTAGCTTCCTGATTCCTGTCCAGGGTTCTGAAATACCTACTATTGACTATGCATGTCATTCTGAAATCTCTTCTGTCTACTTCCTGCCTGTCCTTTCCTTCTGTGGCACCCAGCTTGCTGGATTAGTGCTTTTCTGATCTGTGTTTGTTTGTTTGTTTGTTTGTTTGTTTGTAAACCGCCCTATACCCAAAGGTCTCTGGGTGTTCACATAAAGGATCACATACATAAAATAAAAAATACAAACAACAACCTAATAAAAAAACCCTAATAAGAGCCAGCATTTTAAAAACGGTATAGGATGTAAAGGTCAGGCAAAGGCCTGGTTATTAAGAAGGTGGAGTTCAAATGAAAAATGGCAGTACACAGGGCTTTCCCCCCTCTTGTCATAACGAAAATATTCAGTTGATCAGTTATTTCTATACTGCTTAATATATATATTTTTAAATACCTCAAAGCATGTACAAGCAACAACAGACAACTTAAGCAAAATGTTACAAAAATACGCAGTTACATATAAAAATGATCCACTAATACAAAGTTATTAATATATAAAATCAATATCAATTTATTTTCCTTCAGACACACCGTTCCTCTCAGCCTGTGGGGATCAACCAGGGTCCAAACAAACTCAGCTCACCCACAAAAAAGTTTCACAATGAGAAGAGTTTTGAGTCTTTCACTCTAGACTTGCTTTTTATGTGCAGGCTCAAGGGGGGTGGTACTTCCTCAGGCTGCCCACAGTTGTGTCCCATGCAGCTTCACTCTCCATATCCAGTTTCTGGTACAGCTTATTTGTTGAGTTTTCGGGGGGGGGGCAGAGGATGGGGAAATGTCTCCCCTCCACTCAACTTAAGTGTTGTCAATTATCATCCTTTTTCTGTTTTTCATGCTGAAACACTTATCACATATAATTCACATTAGAACTGAGAGCTCATTGGTGGACTTCTTTAGAATGCTGTGATATCATTTTATTATTATTTCAACAATGTACAGTAATAACTCATCTTATATACTTAACCCTTGAAGTCACCCCATGGCTAGTGGGTAAGTGGGATAGAAAGAGCATCCCTGGCCATATAAAGTCACGTGAGTGGGCCTTGACCAGCAAGCAGGGCAGAGAGTCCATGGGTTATCCAGCTCAGAAAGAACTGTTAAGCTCTCCGCCTTTTTTGCTGGGCAAGACTATGTGCTGCACCAGCTCTGGAAGGCTTTAGATGCTTGTGTGAGATCTCATGGGAACTTGGATTGTCCCTTGAGATGTCACAAGAAGCTTCCAGAGCTGGAATGCTAAGTAGGGCTTCCCCAGAAACCAAGGTGGAGAGCTTCAAAGCTCTTTTTGTGCTAGGTAACCCCAAGCTGACCCAGTCCAAAATGAGCTTTTAAGCTTTCTGCCTTGCTTGGGACTTGACTGGCACAATTTCAGTCATAAATGGTTGGAATCGTGAAAGTCAAATGCATGCAGGATGAAGGATTACTATACTGTATGTGCTGCTTAGCACTGCAGTCTCCAAGGGGTGTACATGTCAAAAAGATATAATATAGATAAAATCATTAAAATTAACCATAAAATTACTTAAAATGCCTCTAAATAAAAATAAATAATGTGTTCATCAGGTGCTGGAAGTTAGTAGGGAAGAGGCCTGTATGATCTCAGCTGAGAGGCAGTCCCACAGAATTGAGCCTACAATATTTCTATAAACAAAAGGGGCCTTCAGTTTGGTGATCATTGCAGAGGATGCAAAAAATGTTTTGAGTCCTGGAGTGACTTCTGATTAGTCGGATCAACTTTGTGGCAAGGGGAGATTAAAAGTATTGTGTTACTTAACATTCTTTATTTTCCACTAGAGATACCCACATTCATTTATTTATTTTAGTAAGTTATAAACCACTTCAGGTCCTATAGACATTAAAGACGTATACAAGAAGATAAAAAACAAAATGAAATAAAAAGTTCTACAAACAATTAAAACCATTTCTACAAACTCTCAAAACATAACCATTCCAACAAGTTCTAAAATCAATAAAACTGTTTCTACACTGTTTCTTAAATGACTGGGCCACAGCTCAGGGAAAGCTTTCTTAAACAGAAATGTCTTCAGTGGGCACCTAAGCATTGTGATTCTAAATGCCTGTCTAATTTCAGCTAGTAATTGATTTGAGAAGGCTGGAGCAGCAGTACTAAAAGCCTGGCTTCTTGTACAAATGAAGCACATCTCTGGGACATCTGGTACTCTCAGCAGTGAGAGCACTGTTGAGCACAGTTGACAGGCAGGGATATATAAAGCAAGGTGTTCGCTTCAGTAACCTGGTCCAAAGTTGTTTGGGGATCTGTCTAAATCTGATTGGCTACATAGCATTGTTTTCCCTCCTTGGGTGACATCATTCTGAAAGAGAAGAAACACTGGCGAAGGGGGAAGACCTGAAGCAGAAAGGAGAATTTGAGCAAACAGTGGCTGTGAACAGTCAATGAATGTGAGTTAAGAACTTCAGAGTGGGTGGGAGGGGGAGATAATTTCCACCACAATCACTACTTTTGAGGTGGGTAATATTCAGTGTATTACCACCAACATTGCTTCCTTGAGGGGATGCTAACCTGAGTGACTAATTCATTTTATTATTCGAGTGATGTTCTATTTATTCTTCCTATTCTTTTATTTTTTGGGGTGGGGAGCCTACTACATCCACAGGTGCAGGTGTTTGAATTCCTATTGCTTTTTTTGAATACCATTTGTTTCATTTTGGAATCTAATTTCACGCAGTAATAATATAAGACTGGGTGGGTGGTTCCCCTCCCCCATTCCACTGTTCCACTGATCGCAGAAATCATTTCTAATGGATTCAAAAGCAGCAGTGCCATTTTAATATTAGTCGCTTGAGGAAAAGCAATGAAAAGAAAGCCAGCTCGATAACATGAAATAGGGTTATGTAAAATTGCTCAAATTGTTGTATGAAATATTCAGCACATTTCCAAAATTTGCAATGGCAAAGTGTTTAGTATCAATTCTTCAATTGTTAACTTCTTTTTGTCATCTTTGGCAGATTTCAATCTATAAAATGTTAGGATCAGACTCTGGTTGATTGCTAGCTGCTAAACATTTTGGCTCCTAAAACTTGGATGTATGATTTGTGTATCAAATTTGATGAGTTCAGGACTATAAATAAGTTTGATTTGCTAATGTCTGCATAATAAACCTAAATAACAGGGTTAATTTGCCCTTTGAGGGAAAAGGTATCTTCATTATATTTATTCATTTGATATCTCACCCTTCTTTCCAACAAAGCTCAGAATGTATGATCCTCTGTATTGTATTGGAATGCAGAGATCCATGCAAAAGCGCAAGAGGTGCTGATACAGAATATCTCTGGTTGACTTCTTTAATGTCCATTCTGCAGCGATTTCCATGTCTCAGTGACCCAATTTCCTATAGCACATTCTAAACTTTTCTATAACTTAGTAAGCTTTATTCCCAGTTCATTTTTTTCAGCTGCGGGCAGAATTGGTCATGATTGTAGTGCTACTTGGGGCTGAATATTCAAGCCAGGACATACCATATTTTTCTGTGTATAACACACACACACCCACACCCACACACACCGTGTATAAGATGTTCCCTATTTTGGGGGACTCAAAATTAAGAAACTTCACTATGCACTGTGTATAAGATGACCCCTTATTTTAAACTTCAGAAATTTAGGAAAAAATATAGTATTATACACCGAAAAATACGGTAATTTTGTTGCCTGTTTGTGATGTGTTACAAAATCCAAGCACTTCTCTCCATCTGTCAGGCACTGCATCAGTTTTCCCTGTGGTTTTACCCTGAGTGCTTATTTTGAGGTATTTGCTCAAGAAGGTAAGAGGAGGTACCATAGGATGATTAATCCCATGACAGCTGAATATAGTTGCACACATATAGTTGTAAACTGTTTTGGGGTTTTTTGGTTTAAAAATTCTCAAGCAGAGTAAAAAATTATGAAATAAAATAAATGAATGAATAAACATGCAGGACAATGACTACAGGTTTTTGGTTACATCTAATGTTGGTCTTGCTCAGAGCACTCCCATTAAAAATAATGAACATGTCTACCTTAGGTCCATCATTTTTAATGGAACTACCCTGCATATAACTCAGCTGAATAAAACTCTTTCATGCCTAATTGGTCCAAACAGATGACCAATGAAGAAACAGGTGGCAATCCACAATGATACAAACACACACACACAGCTAGAGGGATTCCAAATTATAGTCAAAAAACTTTTCCCCCTGTTTTTGTACCACATTTTAATAAAAAAAATCATCAAAAGGTTTTTTTAATTAAAATGACAATGTAAACAAACAAACAAAAAATGAACAAAGCATGCCACATATAGTGGAATCCAACAAATCAACAGTTAAATTAAATTACACTGTATACCTGCATATACAGAATAGAATACCAGATTAGGTTCCTGATTCTCATATTGAAAATTATTTGTTCTGCATCTTAACCGTCCCCTATTTTGGAGCAGCTTGCACATGGATACGCATGATGTTTCATCAAAGGAGTGAGTCAACTGAGCACTTTTGTATTAAAAGTCTGCTTTAGATGAGAGCTATCAATACATAAAGTAATTGCAGGCTCCAGAGAAAATCAAAATGCAAAGTAATGAGCTTAGTTAAGAAGGAGAACTGAAAAGATGAAGAACAGATCATCACAGGCACAGCAGTCTTCGGTCAGCTCAGTTTGGGTCCCTTGTCCTGATGTTATCTATCAAATCAGCAGTAATGGGGCATAAATTGTTCTGACCTGAAAAAACACATGCCTACATTGTTACTGCAGAAATGAACTCACCAGTCCCATCTTTTTTCTTTTGAAAGTGGTGTGCATAACTGTTGCCACCTGGAAAAAATATTGCCCTATTTTGGTGCATAAAGAAAACTAAAACTGTTACTGAAATGCAAAGTAATGCTAAGTAACCAAAGTGGCCTTCTGAGTGTTTTACTTGACATTTCCTTTGTTTTGCAGCATAACACATTTCCCATGGCAGCTCAGTCTTTCCTTGCCCCTGAAATGCCCTGTTTTTGGACTTTTTTTGGGGGGGTACCATTGGTGGAGGTTCCCATGGATGGTACTTCAGCTTGCTCACCCATTCAGCAGGTGGAACTGGGAACTCCTCTCCAGCAAAGTAATGAAGGTGGCACCAGAGGAAGACTTGGGTTTTTCAAATTTCAGCAGTGCCCTATACAAGGCCAAAATTTGGTGCCTGTCCATCTCCTGTCCCTCCACCTCCTCTTGCCTTCCATTCTGCTCAATTGACTACATCATAGTTGCAATATCCTGCAGTGTCCCTTAGGCTCAGTGCCCAGTGTGGCAGAACCAGTCTCACTGTTCCAAATGATCTGGTGTCATGCCATAGGCAGAGGTCAACTGGGTGGAAGAACACCACTACACACAATACTCTCCAAGTGCAAAGGGAATTTGGAGTGCAACCTAAAGTAACTTATCACTATCAAAGTTTGTTTCTTCCGTGGTACCCAAAAGATTATTTGCTGTATTGTAGCATGATGATGATGGTAATTATAATAATAATAGAAAACAGATATGAGTTTGCTAAGTAACCTAGCAGGGGCAGTAGGTTAGTAAGAGTGGCTGCTGGCTAACACAATAACGTATATTCAGCTACTAAATCCCTCAGGCTGCAAAGGAAGAAACTGGTGGCTTAGACAGGCATAGGCAAACTCGGCCCTCCATATGTTTTGGGACTACAACTCCCATCATCCCTGACCACTGGTCCTGCTAGCTAGGGATGATGGGAGTTGTAGTCCCAAAACATCTGGAGGGCCGAGTTTGCCTATGCATGGCTTAGAACTTTGGAAAAGAGCACTTATCTGCTTATTTTTTTCAAAATAGCTTCAAAGTAGGTCATGTCTTGGGTAATCAGAACTTGGAAGCTCAGCAGCAGTACGCCCAGAGATTCCCAGCCATATTTATAATTTATATTTACAAATTTATATGACACTTTGGCATATAAAAAGTAGAGACATCACCTTGCCAACAAAGGTCCGTATTGTAAAAGCTATGGTTTTCCTAGTAGTGATGTATGGAAGTGAGAGCTGGACCATAAAGAAGGCTGATCGCCGAAGAATTGATGCTTTTGAATTATGGTGCTGGAGGAGACTCTTGAGAGTCCCATGAACTGCAAGAAGATCAAACCTATCCATTCTTAAGGAAATCAACCCTGAGTGCTCACTGGAAGGACAGATCCTGAAGCTGAGGCTCCAATACTTTGGCCACCTCATGAGAAGAGAAGACTCCCTGGAAAAGACCCTGGTGCTGGGAAACATGGAGGGCACAAGGAGAACGGGACGACAGAGGACGAGATGGTTGGATAGTGTTCTCGAAGCTACCAGCATGAGTTTGACCAAACTGTGGGAGGCAGTGGAAGACAGAAGTGCCTGGCATGCTCTGGTCCATGGGGTCACAAAGAGTCGGATACGACTAAACGACTAAACAACAACAACAACAAAATGCCACTTTGATCTATTCTATTTCAATTTGTAATAGATCTTTGAACCAGAAACGGTATATCCACCAAACAAAGCACATAAAGGTCACATTAAAATCACAAACATTAAAACAATAGGTTTATTATGGTCACAGCCAGACTAATAAAAGAATGATTCACACAGAGCAATTCATGTAAGAAGAAAACTTAAGATTCGCTTGGGAGGCAACTGAAGAATTACATTATTAATGAATGCTGCCTTGCCTTTTAAGGCTTACAAGTTACTTACAAAATCCTGCCTTATGTAAAACTTGAAGAAGCATCATTCACATCCTGATACAGGCTGGTGGGGCAGAACAGCAATCCTGCTCTGGGTATAGAAAGGACTTGTTTCACCACTGTTCCCATATTTGGGCTTTCATGCAAGTGGTTGGACAATCAGGGCAAGCTGTGCATACTTAAATTGTAAACCCAAATAATCAACATGGTACCCTCCAGATGTTAGTGGACTACAATTCCCATCAGTCCCACCAAAGGCAAAGTGTGATGGGAGTTGAAGTCCAGCTACATCTCCTTGTAGACACCTCTTTGGCTTACTGTGATATAAACAATTTATAAATCAAAACATATCTCTTCCAGCAATTAGGATTAGGGGTTGAGAGGATATTTCAAAATGCACAATCCAAATATGAAGAAGACAATAAGAATTCATTTTCAATTTGGCTGACGACTCAGGAATTGAATATAGCTTCTCTTTCCCTGGAAGCAATATTGGCAGTAATAAAGATTTGTTACTCAGTTTCTACACAAAGAAGAGACACTTGCACTAACAATGTGCTATTTTTAGAACCATTTTCCAAAGCCATCCTTTACCTGACCCCATTTTAATTGGTACTTTTGTGATACAGTTCAATAATCCCCTCCCCTCCCCATACTGCTGTACTTCGAGGGTAATATGTGGAAACTGTCAGCCCTCTTTGTGTGATTTCCTTTCTCTCGTTATGCAAAGACGGGGTTTTATTTTAAAAGATTTCCTTTCTTCATATGCAAACTTACTCTGCCCTGCTATGACTGTGTGAAAAGCACTCTCATTGTGAGGGGAGGGGCATGATTTTGTGAGGGGGGAAAAGACTGTTCTGTCAAACTTTATGAGAAAATGGGAAATAAAAATGTTTTAAGCAGGTAAAAAGTTTAATTAAGACATGATTCCATTGCACAAATAATCAAATTTTCTGTGAAAGTGAAGCTGCAAGCAACTAGTCTAAATGTGTGAATTTATTCTAGTGGAAATGCTTGCCTAGATGTAGAAAAGAAGATGAGAATATACTTATCTGTCTCAAAATAAATTTATGCCTTGTTTGCATCCAGAATTATAGTGGTTATGCAGACATTTTAGTTCTTCTCTCTCCCCTCTCCCACTTCCAGGCAATTTGTGTGTGTGTTTGTGTGTGTGTGTGTGTGTGTGTGTGTGTGTACCATAACAATAAATGCAATTAAGAGAAAACTGAAGTAAAACTAGTCATTATTATTATCAGGATAATTGTACAATTTATGATAAATTCACACATGCAAGATTCTTTTCTAAGACTGACACCTTCAAGACAAGAAATCTATCTAGAACAATGTGTCAGCTGAAAGTCTCGAATAATTAGAATAATTCTAATGACACTCCCTGCATTCCTAGCCCACTTCAACCTCAGATGTTGTTCTGGATTTGGTTGTTGAGTTAACTGTTACTTTGGGAGTACGATTCCAGGACTGTCTTGATGATTGGCTTGATGATTCCCCCCTCCCCCTTGCCATCCCTGGAGCAACAATCATGGAAGAAAACAGAGGAGACAGAATTTGGGGGAATATCAAAGTATCTTATATAGCTTTTCTGTGGTTAAAATGAACTACACTGGTACCTCGGGTTAAGAACTTAATTCGCTCTGGAGGTCCGTTCTTAACCTGAAACTGTTCTTAACCTGAGGTACCACTTTAGCTAATGGGGCCTCCCACAGCCACCATGCTGCTGGAGTACGATTTCTGTTCTCATCCTGAAGCAAAGTTCTTAACCTGAGGTACTATTTCTGGGTTAGCGGAGGCTGTAACCTGAAGCATCTGTAACCTGAAGCGTCTGTAACTTGAAGCATCTGTAACCCGAGGTACCACTGTACTTTACCTTTACCAATGGAGGGTTTAAAAAGGTAAAGGTAAAGGACCCCTGACAGTTAAGTCCAGTCACGAACGACTCTGGGGTTGCGGCACTCATCTCGTTTTACTGGCCAAGGGAGCCGATGTTTGTCTGCAAACAGTTTTTCTGGGTCATGTGGCCAGTATGACTAAGCCGCTTCTGGTGAAACCAGAGCAACGCACTTTGATGTGCTTTTGAACTGCTAGGTTGGCAGGAGCTGGGACCGAGCAATGGGAGCTCACCCCGTTGCAGGGATTCGAAACACTGACCTTCCGATCGGCAAGCCCTAGGCTCAGTGGTTTAGACCATAGCGCCACTCGCGTCCCCAATGGAGGGTTTATACTGTGCTAATTGGTAGTCCATCTCTATCTACCACTTGTGTCTTACCTGTATTTTGACGTAGTTTAATCAATAAAATTCAGAATCTAAAGAAAGGAAGACTATCGCCCTGCTATAAAAAAGTCCATGCAGATTGTGACTTTGAAAGTGAGACAGGGCGTGGTAGTATTTGCAGTCAGTGGTTTCTCCTCTGTAGCACTTAAAATGTTAATGCAAATATGTATTTGTGTGTGTGTACACCCCCCCCCCAAATGTTTGGGTTAGAACTGGCTGGATTTATAGGACATAGATATATGAGGATGTAGAATTAAAACTAAAGTCGTTCATTATGAGACATGGAGGAGACAAGTTGTACCATTAGTTTTATTTATCACCAGCGCTCCTGACATTGTCTGTCATTCACACTTAAGATAAGGAACACCCCATTACTCCTTTCTCTCTGAACAGGCATATTTCATCAATTCTGCCAGGTCTAAGAAGTTGCTTGCCAAGTTGCACTTCTCATTGTTTCTTTAAACATAAGCATTGCCAGGGTGAATTAGTTTACTGTTATGTCTTGGTCTGCTCCCCTGGCCCCAGCCCAATGTCCCTGCCCATACATATAAAAGAAACATTCCAGGCATGCTTGCGGATTTCAGTATTGTTGAAGCAAGGAAAGGATTTGGCCCCTACTCTTTCTCACAATGATGTCCTGTTTGATATTCCAATAAATAAATAAATGACTTTCTCAAGACAGGAACAGGCTGGAACAAAATTAATTGTCTTGCAAGCTCTTCTTAAGAATGGGGATTTTTAAAGGGAGGGGGGTGTTTGGGGATTTTTCTGTTACAGTGAGTAAGGACATATTTATATTGATGTATTTTGTACAAGACCATTAAGTCATGTAACAAAGTCATTCTATACAGCCTTCTGGAATATTGTCTATAAAGTCTATATGTCACGGGAGGCATAGTTTTCCTATGATGCACATCTGCTTATTATTTAGCCAGATGCCCATGGAAATGGAACGCATAGCTGTGGGCAGGTGGTGGGCTTCATGGCATGCAAACAAACATCTCTACCAGGCATTTAAAATAAACACAGAAGAATCCTGCCTTGAATTTATGTTCATCATTTATCTCTATTTGTTTGGGACATGTGTGGTGTAAAATGCAATACTTATATGTTCATAACATAGTTTTCCCTGATGTGAGTTTCAAACTTTCATTATAAATGTTAGCCATTGCAGTGTCAGAAGCTTCCTTGAATATGATCATTTTCATGAATGCTGAAGTTTCTCTCTTTTAGTAGGTTTTCTTTTGTTTTGTTGTTTTGCTGCTTTAGACTCCAGCTCTACACCCATTTAGCTGATAGTAAGTCCTATTGAACTTACTTTTGAGTAGACATGTATAGGATTGTATTGTTAGTATATGTTAACTTTCTTGCTTCGATGTGATAATGTCACACTGGTGTACATTATGTTACTTCCAACATTAACATCTTATCCTTGTAAGTGACATGTCTACCTTGTTCTAGACTCCAAAAAGGATGACCACCCATTCTAGATAACAAGGCTATGTGCACAGGCCTAATTAAATGACCATTTTTTAGCTTAGAGAAGTGGATCCTCACTTTCACAGTAAAGTATCACTGATCATTAGAAGGGACATCATGCATATTGACTTGTATATTTGTATATCTCCTGAAGCACATTTCTCTTCCTCTGTGATCACAACATTTGTTTTTGCTAAAACCGCAAGACCCTGATGCATGTGCTGTATTTGCTCATGCAAAAGAGTGAACACTAAGGACTGACAAGGATAAATTGCTTGAGGGACAAATGAACTCACCACAAAGAGTGGCATTATGAGTTAGTGACCACCATCTCTGACAAACAGAAATGCAGCATCTGGACTTAGCGGATTCACAGCCCAATCCAACACTTGGATTCAATCCAACCCATATGATCTGAGGCTGACTCAATCCAGATTTGGCCCCCAAACTGAATCAGAGGCATTGCACAGTGTTTAATTAGAGGTTTAAACTCTAATTAAGCACCTAGTCAGGAGGTAGGGGAAAAGGAATCATAGGCAACAAGACTGGAAAATAACTCTGCCTGCATACTTAAGCCCTCCAGCAAGAGCAATTAAGACAACTTTTCTTTCTTTTTTTCATTTAAAAGAAAAGAAGAATGTGCTCATGTGCGCTTGTCTATTTTTTCCTCCACCGAAAAGTCACATGCTCCTTAGTTAATTGGAATTTATGCCCAATTGAGCAAGTTCTGTGCATTTCAATAGGAAACCATGCACAATCAAAATTCTTCTACAGCAGGGGCAGAGGAAGGGTGGCGCGGTGGGTGCGGGTTGCCCCGGGTGTCACCACTGGGAGAGATGCAGTAGCTTGGGTGTGCGCAGGGTCCGGGCTGCCCAAACTGTCTGCTGGCTGCCTCCCCCCCCCCCCAGCTGTAGGGCGGCTGAGTGGGAGGAGGCAGGCAGACTCCAGAAGCCCCGTGGTGCGCCCCACCCTCGCCCCACCCCAAGTGCCTGAGCTGCTTCCTCCGCCGCTGTTCTACAGCAAATATGAGAAACAAGATAAAGCCTCCATCTTTAAATGGATGGCAAGACTAGAATACAAATAATATGTGAAAAGAATGGGAAATTCCTGTTTTTAAAAATATGAATATTGCATATTTCATTTTGTAGATAAGTACCAGAAGAAAATGCAGCAACGTGCTTTGTCAAGGTGCAAATATATGCAGAAATATTTAGCAAGGTGCAACATATCCCTAGGTAGAATATCTACCATGCATACAAAGCTTGTTATTGTTCCTTTGGGATCAGAGCCATCATCTATACCATTTTAACATATCTTTCAGCTGTAGACTTAACATTTTAAAGACATATAATTTCTATGTACCATGCATTGTACAGAGAGGAAATGTGTTGTTTATATGTCCCATTTAAATAATTAGAACAGGTTAGTCAAGACTCATGTAAGTCCTATCGATTCAAATGAGACTAAATTCTAACTTCCTCTAAATCCAACCACTCATATGATTCAAAGAAAATGCTGCTTCTTACATTTTGTAAAGTAAATAAATCTTCTCATACCCATGTTCATGGAAAGTTGAAATCATTTTTAAATCACTGGTTTTGCTCTAACCTAAAAACTAACAATGCAGTCCCATTTTCAAGTTATACCGTGAAAACATGGTGGCAACTAAATCTCCCATTCCAGCATAAATCTATACTGCAATGATGTGCTGAATTTATGCTCACATAGTGAATTTTAACAGTGTAGTGGCACTGTCACATTATCGGAACCTTAAATCAGTGTAATTGCTATGTCATCATAAATACGTCTGGGGAAGAAATGGAAAGGTAGTGTTGGAGAGGATCAGATGAGTGTTCAGTTTAGTCTCAGTACTGGGACACCAGAAAGGGTGATTTCAGGTTCCAACTTCTTGATTACTTCTTATATAGAATGGTAGAATGTGAGGATGGATATGAATTTGGTATTTGTGAATTCTTGTATAAAATGACCTGATACACACCTGCCAGACCAACCTGTGCATTGAAATTTAGCTATGTGTGATATTCCTGAATCTTTCAATTCAAGTCTTGATTTTTTTAAAAATGTATCAATATACATTTTAAATTGTATGTTTTAAGAAAAAAGATGTAATACCTATATAATAGATTATTAAAAACAAATTTCAGTGCAGATATTCTTTAAAATAAAATAGCATGGCTGCTTCATGCAGAAATGAGTGATCTCATGAAAAGCTGACTTGGCCCAGAAATGCTGCAAACTAATTTGTCCAGGTCTAGGGAAAAAATAGCCAGAAGATGCTGTCAGCCAAAGTAAGTACTATGAAGGAGGCAAGCTGGAAAGGGTTGAAGGCCCTTAGCATCCTGTAACTAGTTGAGAAAGTCTGCACTCTGGAAGGTGTTTAAAGCATACTTGCAAAACCATATTGAAAAATCAGAACTCCTATTAGAATAAACAAGTTCTGTTTTAAATACTGAAATACTAAATAAGATGGATAACAATGTGTAATAGAAAAAGAAGCATGAAATTAGGTTAAAGGTGTGTGAAAGAAAGCAATAGAAATGGAAAGAAATTGCAATTGAGTAGATTGGAAGTCTAACACAATGGTGGGGTGATGGGTGGTGGGTGGTGATGGGAAAAGGAATTATCTGTGGGATTGAGTGTAGGTATGTTTGAACATTTTTAAGGATTGTATGAAATGTATGTTTGTAAGCTTTGAAGGACAGATTTTGAAGCTGAGGCTCCAATATTTTGGCCACCTCATGAGAAGAGAAGACTCCCTGGAAAAGACCTTGATGTTGGGAAAGATTGAGGGCACAAGGAGAAGGGGACAACAGAGGACGAGATGGTTGGACAGTGTTCTCGAAGCTACAAACATGAGTCTGACCAAACTGCAGGAGGCAGTGAAAGACAGGAGTGCCTGGTGTGCTCTGGTCCATGGGGTCATGAAGAGTCGGACACGACTAAACGACTAAACAACAACAACATATTCGCAATATGTGTGTATTAATGCTGAATTATTTTAATAATAATTTTAAAAAAATAAAAAAATGAGAAAATAAAAAAGAGAAAGTCTGCACTCCTATACCAATTCACCAAAGTGTTAGCACCATTAAATTCATGGGAAGTACTTCTGAGTCAACCTGTATAAGATTATGTAGTAAATGAGGTGATTTCTGATGATATGAGTCACTACAGAAACACCATCTCTGCCATATTTCTCCCTTCACAGTTCTGCCTCCTAGACTGAACTTAGGGCTTTTCTTCTGCTGTGCTGTAGTGTTATTGCTAAAGTTGAACCAGGATTTCTCACAACACATTCCCCTGCCCAACCCCAAGCCCTTTGAAAAGGCAGATCACTTGTTAGAAATTCCCCCAATATTATTCACTGTTTTTCTGTGGTGGCTGCCATTCTTTCCTCCCTGCTTGGTCCAGGACTTTGTGGAAGATGCAAATTGGTGTCCAAGTTGCCAACTCTTTCGCTGCTGCCAAGCACTGCAGTGGCAGCAAGATAATTACTGGGAAAGGAGAAGGGATTCTGGTGCCACTGCTAATGGCTTCCATGAAAGGGTTCACACAGTTTCTCTGCCCACAAATATGATGGAGAATTTTGAGAAGCCATTTGTCTACAGTTCAGTGCTATACTGAGTTTCAGATCTGCAGAGAGCTCCTTTAGCACCAAACTATATGATAGGGATTATAATGCGTGAGTGTGGATAGGCAGGAAGCAGTGTTGTGACTTGGGCCTTCCTTCTCCTGGGAAAATTAATCTACTAGTCAAATAGGTCTCAAATTTTGCACATTGCCTGCCTCTCTTTTCTACCTGATGCCCTGCTTCAACAGTCATAGATTGCTCTGGGCCAGTCTAACCCAAATTTCAGTGATCATAGAATCATAGAATAGAATCATAGAATCATAGAGTTGGAAGAGACCACAAGGGCCATCGAATCCAACCCCCTGCCAAGCAGTAAACACCATCAGAGCACTCCTGACATATGGTTGTCAAGCCTCTGCTTAAAGACCTCCAAAGAAGGAGACTCCTCCACACTCCTTGGCAGCAAATTCCACTGTCGAACAGCTCTTACTGTCAGGAAGTTCTTCCTAATGTTTAGGTGATCCATGAGCATGTGTACCCAACGCATCTGGGATCCTTCAAATATACCCAATTTGGCTTGGGCTTTGGCCATATCTGGTGCACAACTTAGTAGATACATGCTTTTACTCTCTTTATCACACATGCATGAACTTTGTAGTCGTAAATCAATATACTCCTATTCTAGTCAAAGGGAAACAAAGGGGAAAGCCTTATAATCAGACCAGATTGGTTCTAAATGTCTCTCACTCCCTCATGAGCACACATACACCACAGTTTGGCCTCTCTGTCCTGCTGAGTACCTCAGCATGTGGTGAGTGCATTTGTTTCCATGACGACCATTGGATTGATTGTTAAGAGCAAAGTTGTCCAGTTGAGCCCTCCAGACAAGCAAGGCCTGAATGATTCGAGGTCATACCCTTCTTCTTGATAACAGAGGGTTTAAAATGCTCAAAAAAAATTCTGTGCTTTACATTGAATCATGCTGCGAGAAATGTGAATCAATGTTTGGCTCCTCACATTCCTTCAAATAACAGGTGGGCATAAATACAGATAGCTAGACTAGATCTTCTTCTCTTTCAATTCCCAGTCCAAGACACAGCTGCATCATTCTAATGTTATTCTTCAAGTATGAAGACTGCAATTGTAGCTAACTCCTGGAATTTAGTCTTCTACAATTAATATAGATACAACCCATTTATCTGAATAAATCTCAGAAGGGTTTTTGTTGGCTTGAATTTTCTTTTAAAATCCGCAATGAAAACTGTTTCAGGGAACAGATGTTGTCCATTAATCCACCCCCCCCCAAAAAAAAAATTAAAGTAGCTCAGATTCTCAAACTGTTAGAAAAATGCTTGCTTAAACTTCCTTTTGAAAAAGCCTATTCTCTTGCAAAGAGGGGAGGGGTTGTGGGAGGGACCGGATGTCTGCCTCATGCAGGGGGCGTTATGCCCCCCGCCCCCCCACTCACCTGGCTGGCGCACCACGCCCACAGGTAAGCCCCCAATCGGGTGGCTTGGAGGGGGTGTGGTTCGCAGCTTAACTTGCTGTTTCGCCAGCCATGCGGCCTCATTTTCTGCCTTCCCATCACGAGTCACCCACCCTCCACTCTCTTAGAGCTCAGGGTTTTAGTTTTTTCTCTTGGCCTTGCTATGGACCTTAGGTTGGTCACCCAGGTTGTCCAGGGGGCCTGGTAGGAATTTTTCCATTTGGCATTAGGCCTTGTGGTTTTTTTCACCTACCTCGTAGCAATCGTCACAACTTTCTTGGTATTGGTGGGTAGGTTAGGCATTGGAATGTGTTTGTGGTGTGTGGAAGGGCTAGGTGTGGCCATCGCCTACGCCTTCAATTTTTGGTATTCCGTTAAAGGAATCCAGCGGTCGTAGATCCTGTCCGATGCCTGTGTGGCGGGGTCTATGGTACCACCCTCGGTGACATCAGGGGAGAGCTTATAGTTGTATTAGCATCAACAGGCTCCACCTACTGGTGAATAAACCCCCTTTTGGGCTCACCCCCTCTCCGAGTCGGTGGAGTCAATTGTCGTGATCCAATGCCTAAGCCAATACCTTTTCACTTGCTGTAATCAATAAAGTTGTGGCCTTTTCTTGCCCATTAACCTTATATTACGTGTCCGTGTGTCTTCATTTCACTAAGCGGGAATCAGGCCCTCGAACCACAATTTGTGGTTGTAAGTATAAGGGGGAAAAGAGAGAGGTGAGCAGGTTTATTGAACTACAAAAGGGATGGGAAATTGCTGGCCTGTTGGCTGAATTTGGCCCACAAAACCTTTCTTCAAAAAATGGCCCACCAGCTACCTACAGTGGTATGTATCCCTAGGACAGCTTGTTGGAGCCAGGTAAGAAAACTACTCATACCAGAGCAATTATGATCACAGGATTTCTTGTTTTTTTCAGCAGCTGTCCTGTGCACTTCCAGAGTGATCTCAACAGGAAGGAAGAAGAACCTGCCTCCTCCTAGTCCCACTGCTGCACCAGCATCTTCATCAGTCATCATCATCTTCATGATGGGTCTGGGCTGGGTGGGGAGACTTAAACCTCAGTCCTGCTATGGGCATGAAAACCACCCCCTCCTGTCTCTTCAGATGATCATCTTGTTCTTTTTCTCAATTAACTTTGGGTAGTTTCCAGACTAATACAAGGATTAGCACAAGGATTTCTGCTTGCACAATAACACTTCCCCCAAATATGATATGGAGGGGTGGGGGAACTCTGAAAACAGGTTTAGGGGGTGCAAGTGGAAGAGGTGTGGGCACCCATTGTGCAAGCAAAACTCATTCTACTGACCGGATGCTTTACACAGCACTATTTTTGATGCAACCATCTGAGAGTTATTTGAATTCACTCTGCATACCTATTGTTCTCCATTCCCATCTAGATATTTCACACAATGGGAAAGGTGGAAAGGTGGAAAGAGAAACAGGGCCAGGCAGGCAAGAGTAGGAATTTCTTCCCTCTTCCCTTTGTGCCCTTGCTTGTGCACCATGGCACTCTCCCTCCTTCCTATATAGAAGGGGTGGGAAAGCATGAAACATCCTTCTTGGCCAACCCTTTGGGGATCACAATGCTGTTCAGCTGAGAAGGGTGACTATCACCCCCCACCCCACTCTTCAGAGGATTGATCAGATTACAGGGGAGGGGCGATTTGCATTCCCATCCACTGACTCCCATGCTGGGTCCAACTGATTGATTGATTGATTGATTGATTGATTGACACTGTTGCCCAAATTGGTCGGGTCTTTGGGAGGGAAGATTAGAAAAATTGCTTTGGGGACTAGAACAGGCCCCCAAAACTGAGGGGGAGTATTGAAAGGTCATGAGTGGAAGGGTGAAAGAGAGATTAGAGTCCCACTAGGGAAGAAGAAGAGTTTGGATTTGAGGGGGGGCACTAGGGAAGATGGCCGACAATAACATCTCTCCGGCTCACATGAGGTAATTAAGAGGCTGATATGGGAGTATGCAGCCTCCCTTGTTTCCCAAGGGAATGGGAAACACTGCCTTGCCTGCTGTGCCATAAATCACCGCCGGATTTGAAAGAAGGGGGTGAGGCCACTAGGCACGAATCCCTTGTGTGGGTCTGGCGCTCCCGGACGCTGTCTCTGATCGCGCACTAGCTGCATCAGCTCAAAATAAACAATTAGAGAAAGAAGCAAATGCACATACTTCAAGTGAAGATCGGGAGTAAAGACTGCTAATTAAAGGGATCTCTGTGAAGTGGAGCAACGGGCTGGATAATAAATCAAGAAGAAGACTCATCAAAGGATTGGTATGTTGGAGCAAAACTGAAAAGGGGGGGAGGAAAAAACTTTTCTTTTTTTGTCTTATGTGAGTACCCAATAACCCTCCCCCCAGAGAAAGAATCGTTGCAATTACTGATCACAAGCAGGAGATTAAGAACTGTGTGGAAATAAATTACTAATCAAAGATATGGCTTGTGGGAACATCGGGAAAGGAATGAAAGCTTTGTGATGCAGCTATAAATAGAGATTTGTTACGGCAGACCTGCCCACAGGAGGATGAAGGGGTGGAGGACCATGGTTGGTTATTATATCAGAATGTGAGAGAATGTGAGTTTGACCTGGCAGGACCCCCTGAGAAAATTGAAGACAGACTGGTAGGCCCGTGGAAATCAACGGACAGACTGTGGGAATGTTTCGTACGGAGGAGTGGAAATGGCGTCTGTCTTTTTTTGATATGGCTCTTGGAGAAGCGTAAATCCACACAGGATATAACAATGTTTGTTTTCAACCCGCTTGTGGAGACTATCAGAGATCACAAAGAAAGGAATATATGATAACAACAAGAAGATGAGGAAAATAACAAAGAGACTATCTGGACAGAACTGTGTAATTAAAGCAGCAGCAAGAGAGATGTTTGGATCCCTTTCGGAGCTCGAAGTATGGGTACCCCCAACAAAAATTTAAAAATTTGGCTGTGTAATTTGGAACTAACGTGATTTGGAATTAATGTGATTTGATTGGCCTGTTAATAAAAATTATTAAAGGAAAAGAGTTTGGATTTGATTTCCTGCTTTATCACTACCCTAAAGAGTCTCAAAGCGGCTAACATTCTCCTTTACCTTCCTCCCCCACAACAAACACTCTGTGAGGTGAGTGGGGCTGAGAGACTTCAAAGAAGTGTGACTAGCCCAAGGTCACCCAGCAGCTGCATGTGGAGGAGCGGAGGCGTGAACCCAGTTCACCAGATTATGAGTCTACTGCTCTTAACCACTACACCACACTGGGAGAACTCAAAGAAAAGTTTTCTATGGAACAAAGTGTATGGCTTTTTTTCAGTGGCCTCATGGATATTCAGCAAATTGTAGGAAGCTGTTTAGTTTCTCTGCTTAAATGAATCTGCCTCCACTTCACACTGAATTATTGACAGAAAGAGGCATCTCCACCAGCCATACAGTTGTCACTATGGAGCTTTTATGTGTCTGATAAGGTCGAAGTCATGTACCTGATTAGGGAGGGGAGGAAAAACTGAACAGCTCACCCAGGTGGGAAGCAAGGCTCTGAAAAGGACATACTGTCATTTCATGTGGTCATCAAATAGGAGCATGTGGAATCAACCCTCTGAGCCAACACAAAAAATTGATCATTTGCACAGCAAGAATTTCTGAAGCCCTCTTTGCTTAACAGGCAGGTGCAATCCTTTTGCAGTTAGTAGCACCAAGTGGCAATACCTGTGGCGTCCCCTAATATGGTCCATTTAGAGGATCAGGCTGTTCACCTCCTTGTCTTGGACTAACAAGAAGAGGGGGTGGAAATCTCTTTATCGTGCCAAGTTTAATGCACACTATTTATTCCATTGTGCCACCTTTTAGGATAAACACAAGCTAAAGAATATGGACATTGTGCACGTTTATAATCCAAATGAGTTATTTGAATTCATTGCAAATGGAGTGGAAATATTTAAATGGGAAAGTGTTTAAGAAAGTCCCCAAACACTGTTTTAAATGTCAGGCTTCAAAACAATTGCCTTTCCATTTATGTCAGTGGTTTAATTTATTTTTAACTTGATTCAGGTGATTCATTCTTCTGCATGCCTTTAAATGTGTAAACTGGGGAATAAATATAATGGAATGACTGGAATAGAGCATACATTTGAAGGAGAGTTACTTTTCACTTTATTATTTGTTTATTTGCAGTCATCTTGTACATTCTCTATCATGTACACTTCTTGCTATGTACACTTCCCTAATCCCCATTACCAAATGATTATGTACCCCTCAACTATGCCATATTTGGGCATCATTTTCCTTCACAGGTCATGTGACTCATGTGGGAGGAGGAGGAGGAGGAGAAGAAGAAGAAGAGGAGGAGAAGAAGAAGAGGAGGAGGAGGAGGAGGAGGAGTTTGGACTTGATATCCCGCTTTATCACTACTCAAAGGAGTCTCAAAGTGGTTAACAATCTCTTTTGCCTTCCTCCCCCACAACAAACACTCTGTGAGGTGAGTGAGGCTGAGAGACTTCAAAGAAGTGTGACTAGCCCAAGGTCACCCAGCAGCTGCATGTGGAGGAGCGGGGAATCGAACATGGTTCACCAGATTACGAGTCCACCACTCTTAACCACTACACCACACAAGGCTCCAAGGAGTCCTGGTTTTCCGCTGCAACATGTCAGAGGGGTGTGATTAGAGAAGTGCACATGGTGCCCCCCATCCCCCCCCCAAAAAACAACCCTGTATTTATGAGGATGGTAGAAACTGCCTTAGTACCACCCAAGGAGCTTCACATCTATTGAACTTGGAGCTTCTTTGCATTGTGCTTGACAAGAATGCATAAATACATAGCAACCTTAGTCCAGGGGCTCCCAAATACACATGGAGCTCCTTAAAGAACAAGTGCTTCTTCACTGATATTAGCAGATCCGGGAATTTATTGTCTTTAATGTCAATGGATATGTCTACTCAAGTGCTCATAGACTTCTGTTTGCATTTAAACATATATGGCCACATGACTGCTTCAATCTGTGGAGCTGGCACTGTTACAGCTGCTGCATCTTAGTCATTCTGTGCTTGTGAGAAATTGTTCTTTTAGTGCTGCAACACCTATGCTGTGGAACTCCCTGCCTATTGACATCAGCCAGACTACATAGCCTATCTAGCTATGTAGAAATTACGTGGTTTTGTTTCTTTGTTTCTTTTTCTTTTTTTTGCTACTGTCTATTCTCTCTCTCTCTTTCGCAGTGTATTTCCTATGTTGCACTTCTTTATAAAGTCTAGAAAGGAAGACTGGGAAAGGAATAGACAAATCTTCATTACAAACTGCTTCCAGGAATTGTGTACATCCATATGATTATATGCCTGCTTTTATTGGGAATTGTAATGTTTACTGCTGCAAGGTTTCCTTATGATCAAGTGGTATATGAATAAATAAACCACCTAGTTTGCACTTACTGAAACAAAACATGATCACGGTGCTTACTGTTTTTATTTTATTTTATTGAAGCTCTTCCTTTTATGTTTCTTTTAAAAAATCCACACTTTCCTTAAAAGTAAAAAGACATCACTGAAAGAAAAATAAAGAAAGAACAGCTGTTGGGCACAAGATAGGAAGCCTCCCCACCTTGTGATGCTTACAAGAAAGCCCAGCTGCTGCTGCTGAATTTTCAGGGAAGGCAAGCACCCAGGAAGGCTGCAGAGTACAGGCAACTGGGTGGATGATTTGCAGGATGAATGGAAGGACACTCACAAATACCACTTTGCCACAATGAAAACAAGATAGTGCGTATATAAAACATCATGCACCCCATTCATCAGTTTTTCTCCTCCTTGAATAATTTACATGTAATTTCCTATGAATTGTTGAAGGGCAGTTGGGAAGGGCAGAACCCAGGGGAAAAAATTGGCACAGCACAAGTTGTGCTTGTGGACCTCTTCTCCACCAGCAGACCAGCACTGATACCACTTCCAATGGGACCTCAGATGGCCTGCAGGTATTCTTACTCTGACAATGAAATAAAACGAAAAAGCTGGTGAAGCAAATATAAGTTTTACCCAGGTAAGGGTTTATCTTGCTAGCTACATCTCTCTGTAGAAGGTCATCCTTGTTTTTCAGCTCTGCCATTCAAAGAGACAGCTAATGGGAGAAATAAAAAAACCCAGAAGCCTTTGATATTGCTTCATCTACAATGAAAGCCTGAACTTTCATTTCTATTTCCATAAAACTCTCATGTATGGGCAGAATTCAGGCTTCCCATTACGCGTATACAGTAGTTAATTAAAAAGAAAGTTCATAGTACTCAAACAGCCTTGCTTTGGAGTATTACCTTTCAAACTACTGATAAAGCATGAAAAGCTGTATTGGCCTTTTCACCTTTAGCTTATTCACACTATCATAAATGCAATTTGTTGCTTGTTCACTGCAGGGAGATTCATTTCAGTCTCAGTATGCAGTCAAGCCTGTTCTCAGGGTGCATGTGTGTGTGTGTATATATATATATATATATGATGGTGGCTCTTCGGATTTCTAGTTTCTCGTAGGTTCTTGTCAGCTGGAAGGTTTCCTCCCCGTATATATATATATATATATGCAAGATGATTTGTAATGTGTGTGTTTTTGTCTAATGCGCATCAGGCAGGCATCAAAGAGATTACTACATATTTCAATTAAATGAAATGCCTCTATTAATAGCTCAGTATTTGATGAAAGGTAAACTGGATGCTTCCCATAATTTTGGCTTTAGCTGGAGAAAGAGCATTCTTTTTCTTTAGTTATTTATAACTTTATGCCATACCAAATCCAGTTACATCTTCAATGGGTGAGAAATATTGGATGGTAATCTGGCTAAACCACACTCAGAGTAAACCCACTGATATCAATTGTCTTAAATTAGACTTCCTTTCTAACCCCATTTACCTGGGAGCAAACCCCATTTGATTAAATAGGACTGACTTCTGAGCAGCCATGGCTAGGATTGCACTGAGATATGGTTCTTATGCTCACTGCTTTCAATAGGTCTACTCTGAGTATGAGTTGGCTGGATATCACTCACGAGTTTTGGTATCATGTTAAGAGTTCCTCTCATAGCTCTTCATCATGATGAATTTGTGAGCAGGATTTGAATTATGAGCAACAGAAGGAATTAGATATGATTGTATTATTGTTAGGATATAAGAGAGGGGAGATAGGGTGCACCTTGAGCTCCAGTTGGGCTATAAATGCAATGAATGAACGAATCAATCATCAATCAATCAATCAATGTTTCGTCCCTGGGCCTGGGGTTCCACCCCCTCCCCCCAATTAACACCTATGGCAAATTTTCAAAACTATTCATACTAATCCATTAGTTTAGTCTATAAAAGTCTCACTGTTGTTGTTTTAAGATATGTAGTTCTCTTCTTTTTGGGATTTTATTTGAAGAGAGGTTCTTCTAGTAGTTCCAGTACTGTGAAAAGGGTTCATGATATATTTTCAGCTACAGTATTTCTTGGAATAAAATACAGCATGCCTTATTGTCCTTTAAAGATAATTTGTCTGGCTTCATTATCCTGTATATCCAACTTATCAAACCTGTCTTGTAAATCGCAGTGCACTTCATCAACAGAAGCAGAGCTTGCATAAATAACAGAGTTATGGGTCGAAAATGATAATTACCAGAATCTAATGAATCACATAAATCATTTATAATGAAAGGAAATAAACAGGGATGCTGAGATGAGCACATTAATAACTTAAATTTCTCAAAAGCAATGAGTAGTTTAATTTATACGTTATGTCCGTGGACGGTAACAACTTAAGTTCTATCAGGGAAATAATTAGGAGCTAATCTAAAGGGATAAGTATAGGCATTCTAAATTGGAAAAAATGAATATTAAAGTTACTGCTAAATTACATTCACTATCATGAACTTGCAGTATATGACCTATAATGGTACATGGAGATATGGGAACATCACAGAGGTATTAAGGTTTGAGAAGCATGGAATCTTGTTTCAGCTAAACCAGAAAAAGAGGCAAACAGATTAACACATTTACCTATATTTTAAGCAGGGACTGCCCCTCGCCCCCGGTCCAAATTGTGCTCCTCTCAGGGAGTTGCTGTCAGGATTCCTGAAAGGGGGTGTCTGAACTCATCTTCCATCTACACTGGCTTTTTTTTTTAAGGGAAAAAAAAAAGAGTTATGAAAGGCCAAACTACCTGAATGATGTAGTTCTGCCCTTTAATCCACAGTGAATTGCCCTCACACCAACTACTAGAGAAAAGAGACTTCCATGCCATGTAACTGTGGTATAGAATTTTTCTGGTAACTTTGTCAGGGTTGGGCTTGGGCTGTGGTTAGCCAAATTCACACCTGGGGGTGCACTCTACAGCTCAGATCCCAGAGGTTGGTAGTCATTGCCAATTTATTTATATACCTCATTTCTCATAAATACATCTGTGCTCAAAGAGGTTCACATCAAAAACAAAACAGTATCAATATAGCAGTACAATATATAATACAAAAGCATAAGCACTGCCACATGAACATGTTGTTTAACATCCATCAATATTTGTGAGCTGATCAACAGGTAAAGCAAAAAATATCCAATAATTTCACATCCAAAAATGCCCCCAAAGCTGATATTAGTACTTAGGGCATACACCCCAGTCCATGGCCATTCCTGGAAAGGAATAGCCTGACTGGTGTGATTCATGTGTTGGTAACCTCGTGAATGGATTATTGAACATGTGCTATGTGAGTCTGGAAGTTGCAGCTAGTGCTGGATGCCACAGCTAAACTGGTAACTGGAACAGACTCCCCAACACCACATGAACTGCACTGCCTTCGCATCTACTACTAGGCCAGGTACCAGGTTTTTGTACTAGTGTACAAAACCCTGAATAAGTTAGGACCAGGATACCCAGGATGATTTATCCTGTACACCCCAAGTCGATCACTGAGATAATCAGGGGGAGAATTATGGTTCCCTATGGCCCAGAAGCATGACTCGTGTCAATGAGAAGTTGGTACTTCAGTGATGTGGGTCCATCTCTATGGAACACCCTCCCATGAGAAGTTGGATAGGCTGAGTTTCAGACTCCTGGTCAAAAAAGTTTTATTTCACAAGGTCTTGCATTCTGAATGCTTCTTAGATGTTTTACCATACTTCCTTTTTTCTTTTTGGAAATTGTAAACTCTTGAGTTTTACATGTTGGAGGTTTAATTTATCTTATAAATTTTGTATATTGCATATTTCATTGTTGTAAGCTGCTTTGAGGACTACAGGCTGAAAAATGTATACACACACAAACATTTATATATATACATATACGTATCTAGATATATAAACACACACAAATTAATAAATCTGTCTATCTATCTATATCTCTCTATCTATCATCTATCTATCTATCTATCTATCTATCTATCTATCTATCATCTACCTATCTATCTATCAAAGGCCAGAAAGCCTGCCAAGAAAGATCTTCTGGAAGAGCAACTATCTTATGAAAGCTCTCTGAAGAATGGGACAAGACAAAACCTTTCCTCTGCTGAAAAAACAGAGTCCCTGTCCCCTCATAGCCCTTCATCTGAAAGCAGCTCCCTTATGAAGGATCTTAGGTGGAACCTGCCATTCCGTGAAGGAAAACACAAAGGCTCTCTCCCGTCACCTTCTGTTGATCAGGCAAAAGCAGAATGAAGCAGAATGAAGCAAAATAAAGCAATCAATTCAAGCAAAAAAGGGAACTGACCCAATTAGAGTGACCGTGGGTCCTACTTTACAGGGAACAGTCCTCTATCTCAATGTCTGTCAGAGGGCAGTCCTCTCTTTGGAACGATGTCTGATGCAAGTGCAGTTTAAGGATAAAAAGTTATAACATCAAGATGTCCTTGAAGTTTGTTTTTCATATTTTTCTCCTGGACAGCAGATAGAGCAGGCACACAGGGCACAATCTCCCTTGTCAGGGGAAGATCTGCAATGTATTTTTATTTGTCATTTTATTGCTTTTTATTATTTTTTTAATTTGCTGCTAATTTTATGCAAATCTGTGACTTCTTTTGTCTTAATTTTAGGTGATGCCTAATTGGTCATTTTAGAGCCTTGGACTTCTGTATTAAGCTTTAACCTTTTTGATCTCTGTGTAACTTCAGTCCACTTTAAGATACCATATGAGTCAGATCAGGGTTTTTTTTCCCAATTGAGCAAGAAGAATCTGGATTAATTCTGCTAAAAGTCAATTGAGGCTTTTCTCTTCTTTTCTAGGACGACAACTTAAATCAAAATTGGCATTGCATTGTGACTTTCACCATGATGATTGCCTTATCATCTCTAGTTTCAGATTCCGAACACCTACTGATTGGCTTTTGTTTGGTCCTCTGGACAACTTCAATTTGCTGAGAGATCTATTTGAAGATGTGTTCTTCAGTTCTTTTGTTTCTTCTTCAGCAATTCATCCCTCTTCTAATTGACACTAAGCTATCTATCTATCTATAGATGGGTGTTGTTTTTTATATTATTGTCAGTGAGATCACTTTGGAACAAATAGGTCCAGGATGAAACATGAAACATTTCATATTGTAACCCTTAGCATGCTATCTAAGGACTGATACAAAATTTTATGCCTGCTCAGAGCAAGACCAAAGAATAAAAATCATAATGTAAATCTACATTATGAAGGCTGACTGCAGATTTCACATTAGAATATAGTCTGAAAATGACAATGAGATTTGAGTTTGCCTTTGAACATGAAACAATGAATGGTTTTATGAATATCTACACCAACTTTCATCCAATCTTTCATTCAGTTATTAAATATTTGATAGCCAAATGCTATCCTACAGGCACCCCACAGGCTCATTAAGACACCTCTTTTTAGGCAAGCATTCCCCTGATTCTAATTCCCCAAGCCACCTTATTACTTATAAGCCAACAAGTTAGCTGAAAATATGCATAGCAAGAATCTATGTAATTTGGAGATGACTATTCCAACATAGATTATATTTCAAATCTTCACCCAATTTGTGATACAATATCCTCATTTGTCAGGATGATACAGAATACATGCATCTTCACCTAATGTGTGGTAAAAACCTTCTGGCTACTTGGTAGGATGACATGACCAAACTACTAGGTTACCATTATGATTGGCTATTAATATAGGCTCAGATGTAGGACAGTTTGCCCATCTCAGTGAAAACAGATTGTTTTTTCTTTAGATTTTGTTTAAAACAAAATATTTTTGTAGCTAAAAGCGCCTGTCTATTCTGTGGGCTTCACTTCTCATTTCTACTTGCTTGGCACCATTCATGGGTAATAAATTACTTTAGCAAAACAGAAAAAGAACAACAACAAAAACACCCCTCTTTATGTCATCCCTGGATATTACTGCTCAATGGTCCTGTCACTTTTCCAGCAGCTTAATCCATTTATGGCTAGCGGCACCACACGTTAAGGGCTTGATCCTCTACTTGGATGCATGGGCACACATTATCCCTGCCTGATCAATGCCTAAATGTGAACTAATATCCCACCTAGACAGTCTGGATTAACAGACGGCAGGACGGAAATTGTAGATACATGCATTGAAGCGATCCATCCCTGGACAGACAATCCAGGTGAGACATTTTTGTGCATGCATGTATATCGCTGGTGTAAAAGTCATTTCCAGTGTCCCAAGCAATCAGAATCATTCATCTTTCAGCTGCTTTCTTGCCTTCTGTTAGCCAATTTCAACTAGTAATCTAGTTCACATACATCAACAGCATTTAGATAAAACACACAGACACAGACACACACACACACACAGAGAGAGAGAGAGAGAATCCCCCATTCTATAAACATAATTAAATAATTATGATTTTCGCATTCAGTGACATTTGAAGAAATATCGAATTTTCACCAAACCCATCAGAGCTAAGATAGTTGTAGGGCGATCTGGATTTGAACAAGGTTTATCCATTTTTTTTTCTTTATCTGCTTTATTTAAATAGTATCTGGATCCAGCTCAGTGATGTTGATCAGCGTTCCCTACCCTGTTATCTTCCAGATTATTTTTTTTAAAAAAAAATACTAAAATTCCCCTCAGCCCCATCAGCATGGCTAGTGGTAAGAGATGATTGGAACAACAGAACCATAGTGCAAAACATTTGGATAGCACCATCTAGTTATGTCCAATATTTAATAGTTTATCAGTGGTGACACAGGAAGCTGCCTTATATAAAATCAGACCACTAGTCCCTCCAACTCCATATTGTCTACAGTAACTGGCTCTCCAGCATTTTAAATAGGAGATATTTCCAGCCCAGTCTCCATTTGCCAGGAATTGAACCTGTGACCACCTGATGCCATGGGCTGGCTGGGTGCAGAGGAGTGGAAGGAGGCACCAGTTGGGGAACCTGCTAGGGAAGAAGGCTCAGAGCCAGGGGATTGGTGGTGGGACAACGATGAGTGGACAGGCAGAGGAGTGGGAGCCGACTGGGAGGAAGCTGAAGAGGGAACTGGGTTTAGTGAGCAGGAAGCAGCTTTTGCAGAGACTAGTCCATAGGCAAAAGCAGAGGGTGGAGAGGAGGAGGGCCAAGAGGCAGCAATGAGTCAGGCTGGTGAGGAAGTCAGGAATTTCCCCCTCCTGCAGCGACTAGCTCTCCTCCCTTCTGGTCTCCCAGAACACAGAGAGGAATGAGGAGGGCAGAACAATGAGAGACAAGATGAAGAAGCCTCAGATTGCTCCAGAGAAGGAGGAGCCTTAGAGAGTTGTGGGAAGATGGGGATCTTCAGTCTTTGCAAGTGCCTCATTGGGGCAAGACCAGCTGGGAGGAAGTACTGTGATCACTAGGTAGGCCTAAGCCATTTTGCTTCTTTGAATATAGAGGTCATTTCAATGGCACTTTGTGAGTTAGTGCTGACCTGCTCCTGATTCCCATCTTGACACTTGAATACAAAGTAGGTGTTCTGCTGCTGAGCCATGGTCATTTTATGGTCCGGAAATCAGCTCTGAGTACTCACTGGAAGGACAGATCCTGAAGCTGAGGTTCCAATACTTTGGCCACATCATGAGAAGAGAAGACTCCCTGGAAAAGACCCTGATGTTGGGAAAGATTGAGGGCACAAGGAGAAGGGGATGACAGAGGAGGAGATGGTTGGACGGTGTACTTGAAGCTACCAGCATGAGTTTGACCAAACTGCGGGAGGCAGTGGAAGACAGGAGGGCCTGGCGTGCTCTGGTTCATGGGGGTCACGAAGAGTCGGACACGACTAAACGACTAAACAACAACAAAATCTGAGTGCTGAATTAGGGATTGTGATTCTAACATTCAAGCATCCCCTTGCCTAGCACACTAGGAGAGAGCTGTTTTGGGGGCTCTATTATTTAGTTGGCAGCAGAAATATGTTTAATTAAAAATGTATTGGTCTATTGGTGATTCACCCACAAAGCTGTGTTGCAAATCCAATTCAGCAAACAGTATTGGCTTGACAGTTAATATAGCAAATGGCTCTTAAAAAGCAAAAATGGACTACTCCATGGTTGTTTCCTCCATATTAAGTATTCTGCAATTACCCATTCAGACTGAAATCAATAGGAGTAATTCTGAGTAAGTAGCTTGGAGATTGCAGCCTTAGTGTGTGCTGCATTTATACACTTCTACACTCACCCTTTCTCAGTGTGAAGTAATTTACATTTTATTTCTGCCACATGTACATACACCAAGGTAAATATCCAAGTATTGATCTTTCCCCAACTTTGTTTTTCTTTATGACAGTTTTATATTTAGTTTGTTTTTCTATCTCCACATTTCTAAGGCCAAAGGCTGATTCCAAGGCTGATTCCAATTAAACACTTTATACTGTAATTCTTGACATCCTGAAGAATGACTCAACATTGCAATGCTTATTATTATTATTATTATTATTATTATTATTATTATTATTATTATTTTATTGCAGAGGTCGAGGCTGCTAGGCAAGCATATGAAATCTGTAGAGATTTAGATCCTCCTGAAAAGAATATGCATAATACAATTTTGACCTGTGGCAAGTAGCAGCTCAGCAGGAAAACTCAAACTCCATTTAAGAATATTAAACTGGTTATGAATTGCACCTAATCACACTCTGACAGAATGCTGTAACCCTTCAGGGTAAGTGATGTCTCTGGTCTGTAAACAGTGCAGGTCACCTGTTCCTTTTGATGTGTAAGTAATATATACTGTAGTGCCATAGAGAAAGCTTCTCTCATCCATTCATTGGCTTTTCCTGCATAAGCCTGTAATTGAAGCCCACAGATTCCACAGAGATCTATGCAGAGTGGAGACATAGTGGCAGAGGGATAGCTTTTATATATATAGCTCTATTGTCCATTGAAGCATGCCAGTTTTCTAATCCAATGGGATGCAAACAATCATGTCAGTAGATGGGAATTGATCAGTGGAATCGCAGCTGGGGATGAGCTGTGTGCAAAATGGTGTCAGTCAGTGTGCAAACCTTGGGAAGGCTTGCCATAAGTAAGAAAGCAGAAGGGAAACTGGCTTGGGGAGAGCTAAATTGCATTGTATTGGGGCAGTTGCACTGTCAGTATATGAGATTAAAGCAATTCCTACTGTATAGATCTGTCCAGAGCCATAATTGAGGAGAAAATTCTCCAGTGAAAACAATAAAAATGGCTGTTAAACTGTAAATCTAATCAGCATCGATTGAGTGCAGCTTTGGAATTCATTTGTGCACTAAAAAATATCTGTTTTCTACTTTTTAATAGGTCTTACAATAGGACTAGGAGGGAGTAAAAATGCAATCTGCATTGATTTTTTTAAAATTAGAATCCACAGTCTCAGGTACTTCTAAAACTATGAGTCCTTTGTTTTAGGTCTTTAATTGCTTCCTATGAGAATGGTTTATAAAGATAGTGGTACCCATGTAAGTTACATGCTGTTGTTTTAGAGTACCAGGACTCTCTCACAGAAGGGTCAGATGGACAAGAAATATGTCTCAATGAACATTGCAAAATGGATCAAGCAAGTGATCCCAAGCCATTGACAAGAGGAAAATACTCTGTATTCAACATCTAAACTTACTTTCCCCTAACCAAAACAGAGTGCAGGTCTCTCTAATCTGCCTGGATGCTTTAATGCAGCCCTCATGAAGATGAATAGAATCCTGATGCTCTGTTATCGTAACAGTAGAATTTACACACTATGACTGAAAACACCCATAAGTGTATTGTCATGGCAAGACTGTAAGGGCAAGTTTGACTATCAACAAGCAGGCATGGCTTGATTTGTTAAAGGGGCAAGTAAAGATAAACAGTCTTGTGTCCAAAATATATCACAGAACTGACTTTAGTGGGTTCAGATATACAGCCACTAAAAATGTCCCCTTAGTTCTTTGGAAAAGCAGCAGATTACTGTAAAGTCTAAAGTGCGTCTCCATAGTTACAAAGTGAAAATGATTGTTTAAACCACTGGAAAAAAAAGATAGTTCAGTAAGATTGATAAACCTTTCTAACTTAGAAAGGAATCTGATTTATCTTCTAACTGAGGTTGATTTCCATGACTATAGTTGTTTTGAAGAAGCTTAGGTGCAATATCATGCTGACATTAATAGGATGGATAGTATACAAGTCTAATCAGAAATAAGCCCTACTAAGTTTAATGGGATTGTAGTATTTGTGCTTGTGGCCCATTGGTGCCAATTCAAGATAAGAACACATAATTTTCTTTGGGCAGTGGCCTTGGGTTCTTGGCTAAATACAATTAAAACTGGATGACAAATTTATTGTCTAAATATTCAGCTAATAAGTAACTAATTATGGTTTGAGATTGTGAAGGCATTTTCTTTATTTCAATAATTCTCCTTTAGCCTTGTTGTTATTTCACCTGGGAAAAGCTGCTACTTACCAGAAAATCTTGAGCATTTGTATTAAATTGCAGAGAGGCTCTGGGAATCCTTAAACACAATTCATTAGAAGTAACTTGGAAGAGAGGTTTAGCCATGGATTTATTTAATTTATCTGAATGGGGAGGGGTTTGGGAGGGAGTCATCCTAACACTCCTCAGTCTTGTGCATTTGGTTGCAGGGATCACCAAACTGCCTTTTCCGGCCTGAAGGCAGGATTACTTGTGTTCTGCTCTGCTATGGGCTCCCCTTGATGTCTTCTGGGAAGTTTCATCTGTTACATAATACGGTGGCTGTAATCACTTAGAAGTCATGGCGCTTTTAGTTCTCTGCTTCAGCATGAAAGTGAAATGCAGGATACATACTGGGATAAGGGAGACATGTCAGAGGCAGTTTTAGATTCACATGCCTGACCAAAACAATGCTGTAGAACACAGCAGAGAGGCAAAAAGTGCTAATTTGAGTGTTGCACAGGGCGCCACTGAAATTTGAGAACACAAAGCCTGAAGTGATGGACATGAGGCAGGAGTTGATAAAGCAGGTGAGCTGCGCACAGGTGAGCTACATGCAAGCTGCCGGCCAGCCCTGTGGAGTCTCCTTTTATTGACACAAATATGCAAACCAGGCAGATACATTTTGGGCTGTGACCTTTACACATTTTCCGGTCCCAAAATCGTGGGGTGGTACAAACTTATTTTGGCACCTGTTTCCACTGCATCATTTCCCCCTTGCACAGTGTATGACGAAGGAGACAAAATGTCTCAGAGACAAAGTTTACAGACAGGGCACCGCAGACTACTGAGACCACAAAAGGTTAGACAGAGGCAATGACGTTCAGACAGCCGTGGCTTTGTCTGTGAGGGGTGTGTGTGCTCCACACCCCAAGGTCACGCGTGCAGGTAGGCTGAGGCTGCCTGCGGGTGGGGAATGTGCTCCCTCCGGACCCCACTCCCCACTCCACGATCATCCCTACAAAAGCCCATCACTAGACATATCCTTTCCTGTTCTAACAACCCAGGAGCAGTGGTTCCCCATTTGTGGAATACCCTTTCTATCAAAATCTGTCAGTCTCCCTCATTATTAATTTTTCAGATAGATATTAAATTATTCCTATTTATACAGGCATTTGATGACTAAAATTCCTATCCCTGGCAACACTGAAATTATTAGTTTTGAGAGTAGGTAATGGTTTCTAGGGACTCAGCTATATTGGTAAAGAAAAAAAAAACATTTTATATGTGTTGTATATTCAGTATAACACTGTGGCACCAGATGGCACTGTGGAGTTCCATGCATGATTTCTCATACAAAGTTTACAACGTGTTTAACTGAAATGCTTTTTTGATGTGTTTACATCCAACCTAGGAGTTTTTAACTCCCATCGTATTGTTCTTGTATTGATATATTTGCCTTCCCCGGGCTCCTTTAGAAGAACATGTGGGATATAAATGTAGTAAATGAATACAATATTCTGCCTGCCATATGTATTGATGGCATTTAATCTCTGGTATCAGGATTGAGGAGTCAGGAAGACACTGGTTGCAGTCTTGATGCCACCCACCACAAGTTGTCAACATTTTTTTTAAGTACAAAAACATCAATGAAAATATGCTACAGAACATTTCCCAAAATGCAGCCAAATTTCTTAGTGGTTCATCCCTTCATTTAAACCTCTTTGTGCAAATAATAGCTAGAGACACATCCAGCTTTTGCTGCCAACACAAAGAAAAAAAAGTCAATCTCATGTAGAGGTGTCTTTTCCCCCCTTCAGATTTCTGCAAGCACAAAAGATCCAGGGTCACTGCTATGCATTTTTTATTCTTCCAAGAAAAGGTGCCCCCCCCTAAAAAGAAGCCATAGAAATGAAAGTCACAGTGGGAACAAGCTAACGAATGCATATTTACTTACACTGTAATGAGAAAGCTCCAAGTCTGGTGGACTTGACAGCCCTTTTGTGAGATTCTGGGGATGTGATGTTGCTCTCCCCTGCCAGTATCTCCTCAGATACTTCTTTTAACAACACAAAATGTATTAGGCAAACAAAGCAGACAATGTGCCCACCCCAGTTTTTCCTAGCACAAACCTTCATTTAAAATATACCATATTTTTCGCACCATAGGACGCACTTTTTCCCTCCTAAAAAGCAAGGGAACATGTGTGTGCGTCCTATGGAGCGAATGCAGGGGGGAGGCAGGCAGGAAAAGCCCCCAAGAGCCGCACACAAGCTCCGTGCGCTCTTGCGGGCTTTTCCACAGGAGGGAGAAGGGACTGACTGGCTGCATCAGTCCCTTCTCCCACCTCCCAGGAAAGCCAGGAGAAGCCGCGATCTCCTTAAAGGGGTTGCGCGGCTTCTGCGGGCTTTTGCGAGAGGTGAGGGAATCCCCCCACCTCCCAGGAAAGCCAGAAGAAGCCGTGCAGCACTTTTAAAGTGTGTGCGGCTTCTGCTGGTTTTGTGGGAGGTGGAGGAATTCCTCCACTTCCCAGAAAAGCCAGGAGAAGCCGCGATCTCTTTAAAGGTGTTGCGTGGCTTCTGCGGGCTTTTGGGAGAGGTGAGGGAATACCCCCCACCTCCCAGGAAAGCCAGGAAAGCCCTGCACAGCGTCTCCCAGCAAGGAGAGGCTGCACAGGGCTAAAGGAGAAGCCAAAACAGCAAGCGGGATCCATCCTGCCCCCTGCCTTGGCTTGCTCCATAGCTGCGCGCAACCCCTCCGGCAAGGAGAGGCTGCACGGGGCTATGGATTCTTTAGGCGCATGCAGCCCCTCCCGGGAGGGGGAGGCTGCACGGGGCTAAAGGGGAAGCCAAAACAGCGAGCGGGATCCATCCCGCCCCCTGCCTTGGCTTGCTCCATAGCTGCGCACAACCCCTCTGGCAAGGAGAGGCTGCACGGGGCTACTGATTCTTTAGCCCTGCGCAGCGTCTCTCGGCAAGGAGAGGCCGCACGGGGCTAAAGGGGGAGCCAAAACAGCGAGCGGGATCCATCCCGCTCGCTGCCTTGGCTTCTTCCATAGCTGCACGCAACCGCTCCGGCAGGAAGAGGTTGTGCGCAGCCTGTACGCTGCTCTTTGGGGCTGGGGGGGGGAAGATTTTTTTCTTGATCCCCCCCCCCCTAAAAACTGGGTGCGCCCTATGGTCCAGTGCGCCCTATGGTGCGAAAAATACAGTAATATATGGTGGTATGACTACATGCATTACATGATCAACACACATCAAGTGAAATCTTATATGGAAAATAGCAAATAAAAGCACACTTCTATAAACCAGAACTTTCAAGATCTGTCATAGTCTTGTGTTGTTGAAGTAATTTGTTTGGGGGAACAAGAAGAATAGCAGGAACAGCAGCCATATATAATTAAAGGAATGATATTGTTTGCCTACTAATCATGAAGCCATTGCAATGTGCTTGGTACAATATGGCCTTAACTTGCTGCTGGACCATAAAACCCTCAACTTGTCTACCTACCTAGTCTTCATAATGTTTGATATGAGGATGGAAGAGGCACATTGAATACCACACAGTCACATACCCTCCAACATTTTTCTGATAAAAGTAGAGATGTCCCCTCCAACATTTTTCTAATGAAAATAGGGATGCCCTAAGGAAAAGCAGGACATTCTGGGATCAAATCTTAAATCGGGATGGCCTCTGTAAATCTCGGACTGTCCCTGGAAAATGGAGACACTTAGAGGGTCTGCAGAGGCCATAACTCTTCAAAGCATTACATATGTTTAAGGTTATTGTTTGTAATGAGGCTAAGACTGCAGTCCTACCCTTCCATTCCCTGCAATAATCCCCTGGAATTGAGCATTCTGGAGGTGGTATCCCTTTTCATTCTCTCATTGGATGAATGGGAGGGGAAATAGGGGGAGCCAATGCATGACCAGTTTATAAAAGGAAAAAGTTTTGCTCTCCGCTCCACATGTGTCTCATACCCTACCAATGAGAGCACAACAGGGCCTTAGACTGGGTGATTTGTCTGCCTTTGATTATCACTCATCCCCTTTTTTTGATTAACCTGCTCACATGTTTAACTCTGCATTAGTGCAATACAGAGCTTATCTCGAGTCCACTTCTTTCTCCCTTCTCTAAAATGTCACCAACTGTCAGGAGTCCAGGTTCCCTGCTTGATAACACAGGAAACGTAGGTAATTAAAAAGAAGGCTTTATTGCAAAAACAAACAGAAAGCTCCGGACAACTCAAACAAAGCCTCCAGCGTCATTACTCAAGATGACCCTTCTGAAGACTGCTTCCGGTGTCTACATAAGATATTGAACTTACAACCTTTACATCTCTTGTTTTGCTTTCTGTCTAGCAGCGCTCCCATTCGCCGACTCTTCTGACTTAGTGGATCAGCTCCAAACTCTTCCTGTTCAGAGAGGCTGTCTCTGAGTCTATTCGCTCCTGTTTGTGCTTCCTGAGAGCTTTGCCTGTGTTCTAGCCTGCTCTCAGCTACTGTCTTATCAGCCCACCAGTCAAGGTCAGGAAGTGCCGAAGTCTGCAGCTGCCAGCTCTCCCCTGCCTCACTAAAGTCTAATCTTCTCTGTTCCTGGCTGCTTTCTGCAGTTGGCTGCAAACCTTCGCTTGGAGCTGGCTCATTCCTGACATCAACCATACAGGCATGTGTGCATATGAGCACACTCATGTGTAGTGCCACCCTAGATGTGAGGTTATCGCGCCATAACGGTCATTATTAAGTGCTAAACACACTTCCAAGCCTCACTGAAATCAATGTTTTGTTCATGTAAGAACTGGCTACCACATGTTGTACACAGGTTGGCACTTCACAGATTTTGGAAAGCTATCTGAAATTCACTGCCTCTGATAGCTCCTGAGGTGGTAACTTCCCTTTGCCTAACCTTTGATCACCCTTGACTTTGATGGGGTTGTGTGTTTGGAAGGTTTCCCCATTCCTCACCAGCTGTTTTTTTGTCGTGCTATCAGAGTTTGGCTACAGCTTGTCAATGTACCATAGTGAGGTGGGTGGGTGGGTGTTCCTGTCCTAAAATGCTGAAATGAATTTTCTAATATCACTCCTGGTGATCATCCTTACTGTAGTCAGTTCTAATGCCAACACTTTCCTTTTCATATAGGCCTATCTTAAAGAAGCAAAATTGACATGAATTCCTACCCGTGTACACAAAGAAAAGCCACATGTAAAAATCAATGCTTATAAACCCCATAAACACTTGTTAAACACTTGTACTGGCATATGGCTTATATTTCTGTACATGCATGTTATATACCAATTTAAAATGAATGTGATAGCTTTGCTAGCTTTCCAACAAATGGCATGTAACCTCTGTGATCTGAGAACTAGGTAGAGACAGCAGTCTGTCTTTGGCTTCACTCTGGTTGGTCTTGCTATCTCTGCCCAGGGAGTTTCCACCCTTATAAATTAATATTAAGATTTGCATTATCTAATCTGGACAACACTCAACCTATTCAACAGAAGAGATAAAAATATACTGCGGAGAGATTTTCAAATATTAAGCAGTTTATAAATGTTTTTAAATATATAAGTGAAAATAAAATATCATGTCATAATACTGTGCAGTTTGAAATGACTGGATGCATGAAAACTGACTCCATCCCCTTGTTAAACCTTTTCACCAATACAGAGGCATTCCCATTTCATTCCCATATAAACCAATTATACTTAACAAAATTTCCCATGGACGGGGTGCAGAACATTATACCCCAAGGGTGTCTCTCAGCCAGCTTAAGTCCAAATCAGCAGTCATGGCTTCCAGTCCCTCAGAGCAGCCTTCTCTGGTCACACTCAAGATGGTTTTGTCCTTGTTCTTCTTTTTTGTCCCCAGCACACCTTGTTGTGGTTCGAGGACCCGACCCCCGCGCCGTGGAAATGAATAGACAAGGACACGTGATATATGGTTTATGGGCATGGAAAAGGCCACAACTTTATTGGTTACAGCAGTGAAAAAGGTATTGGCTTAGGCATTGGATGTCCACCACAGGGGTTGAATCACCAGTGGGCGGAGCCTGTTGATGATAATACAACTAAAGCTCTCCCCTGACGTCACCGGGGGTCGTGCCATGGCCTCCCGCCAAGCAGGCATCGGACAGAATACACGACCCCCGAATTCCTTTAACGGAATACCCAAAAATTGAAGGCTTAGGCGATGGCCACACCTAGCCTTCCAACACACCATCATGCAATAATCCAATGCCTAACCTACCCACCAATACCACAAAAGTTGTGACTCTCGGCAAGACGAGGAGGAAAGAGGCCGGGAGGAGGGCTGGCGCTCTGATTTAAAGCTCGCTGGACACGCCCCCCAGCGGCACCCGACAGCCAGATGAGCTAGGTAAGCAGGGGGCGGTTGCCTGCTAGGGGCGGAGCTCGGGCTCCCGCCCACAACCACTCCCCTCTCTTTCAGGGAGGAGAGTCTTTCAAGACCCAAGCCCAAAGACACTCCTCTTTCACTTCATATACACACTCTGTCACGTTGTCAACCTCTATCTGCTCAGGCCCAAGGATTCCCTTTTGATGTAAAGGGTCACCAACACCTTTTGTCATGTTAATGCCTTGGCTTATCGCTGGCTAGCTATGTGAAGCTGCCTGGGCTTGTGATCCTAAACTGAATGCAACAGCGCTTGGCTGAGTTTTAATTAACTAAACTTTGCTTATGAGTTTTCTCACATTCTAGCTCGTTACTGAATCTAGAGATTATGGAGAGTCTGCCCCTCTCCCAAACTCCTAATAAGATATTAAAAGCTCTGATCATTTGTCACTCGCATGTAGGATGTTCACACATTGAAGGAGGAACTCTCTATATGTGAGCAGATGGTAACAAAAGTCAGGGGTTCCTTTTTAGATATCCACACTCGGGAAACAATTGTCTGGTGTATGGCTAGCTTAGCAGTGTGACATTGTGGCTGGGACCAGCAGTTCCTGCTTCAGTGCTTAAGTGCCCTTCACACAAATAATGCATGAATATTGCTTTTCCTTTGGATAATCTCAGATATGCTCCTAGTTGGCAAGGCTGGTGTCTTTAACTAGTTAAGAAGGCTGCAAATCAGACATGTCAATAAAGTTGGTCCATAGTTCAACTAATTTACAGTCTTGTGCCTTCATTCCAGTGGTGTGGGGCAAATCATCTTTGCACTCATTAGGACAGTATATGAATACAAATGGAAGCAAGTAGAATACTTTGAGCATTCCTTTGAAGCAAGCTGGCTGCCTTGGCTTTCCAAAGTCAACATTGTGCTGTTATAAAACTATGAAGGATTTAATTGGCGAGGAAAGGTTTGTGCTGGTATAGTGGGAATCAGTTGGTTGGCTAATTATTTCTCTGACAAGGAAACACACTTGCTATTAAATGATCCACTATGCATAAATGTGGGTGAAAGAGAAGAGTTCATTGAAGCTAATCAACCAGATGATTCCAAGTGAGAATGGCAAATGTTTTTCTGGGTGGAATTCAATGCTGTGCTCTGCCAATCATTCCATCTACATAAACATTCCTGTTTGGCTGGTGGATAAATATCCCTCCCTTCTCCCCGTGCACTATTCTGGATTTGATTTTTTTTACAACCCCCTAGGCCATTTTATTTTATTTTCTTACATGGCGGGAAGAAAGCCCCATTGTGCAAGCAGGAGTCCTTGTACTGGGATTCTGTTGGGTTAATCCTTTGCAGTTTATTGTTATTCTCAGTGCTTTTAGGGGTACTCTCATTCCATCTGAGGCTCAAGAAACACCGTGACAGGAAATGAAGCCGCCGTTGGGGGTAGCAATGGAACTGACAATTCACTGTGCTAGAGAAGAAACTAATATTTTTAAAAAACTGTTAGTTTCTTCTCCCATTAAATTCACAAAATGTTTAGGTTTGTGTGTACCCCTGCGTCCCTCCAGAAAAAAGGAGCAGCACTGGTTATTCTAGTTCCACCATACATATGGAGGAACAGCTCAGCTGCACAAGCAGAAGATAAGGTTTTTTCCCCCAGACACAAATGTGAATCACACAATGGTAGCCTTATACCAAGCCAGGCTGTTGTCTCTCTAGCCCATTATAGTCTGTATAATAGTGTCTTTGCTGACAGGAAGTGACTCTCCAGAGTCTTCCATCATCCACTATTTGGTCCTTTTCACTAGACATGGAATCTGTGCTCTACAACTGTTCCATCACTAAAAGTGAGCTTTGCCCTAATTCCACAAATCTCACTGTAGGATTTGAAGCCACCTTGCCTGTTTCCTATCTCAGTGCTAATACCTGATGAGCAAACAGGAAATTGTGTTGTCCCAAGTATGTATGCTAATATTTCAACTTCATGAGTGGGATTCTTTACTTGGGTCTTTAACACCACATTAGGGATGGGGGAAGAAATTCTATTCAGTCTGCATTTAAATGTCAATCTACCAGTGTCCAATACATCCTACTAAATATGCACTTCTCTGAATTTTGCAAGACAGTTAGTTCTCCAGACAAGTAAGCCAAGTAATGTGAACATAAACTCATAGACTAGGAAAATAATTGCATAAACCACATATATTCATGAGAAGAACACACACAAAACACATACAGAAATGTATATATAAGAAGAAATTCACACTAAGATCTGGTAAATTTTCATGAGGCCTATTTTTAAAAATTACAAACTGATGTGGAAATAACTGAACTTAAGGCTGCACAAATGAGGAACTAAGAGAAACTGCAGCGGGCAGATTCACCCAGCCCATTGACATCTCCTTTCCCAGTGCCACATAAAGAGCGTTTGCTGTGCATGTGAAAAGTAGGCACATGCAGTGACACAAATGTGTAAGTGGTGCCTGCTAACAGAAATGACACACAATTCTGGGCGTTACTTTGGCAAAAGTAGCTCCTTCCCATGCCATCTGAGAAAGCCCCTTGATAATATTGCAGGGATTTCCGGACAGCCTTTCTGCATATCAACCTGTCCAGAGCCTGAGATCATAATCTGAGGCCCTTTCCTGCACAGCACCTCCAAGGGAGGTCTGGAAGGTGGCAGCAAGATGATGAACTGTAGTATCCTGTCTCTTGAATTTTGTCATCTTTCAGCACCAAGTGAACCATTTTTTGTGATTTTAATAAATTTGTACATAATTGTTACTGGATTTTATTCCTCCAAATAACTTCCAGACTTTGGTTGTGGGAAGATATAAACTGAACCTAACTATGGGACACAGGTGGCGCTGTGGGTTAAACCACAGAGCCTAGGGCTTGCCGATCAGAAGGTCGGTGGTTTGAATCCCCATGACGGGGTGAGCTCCCATTGCTTGGTCCCTGCTCCTGCCAACCTAGCAGTTTGAGAGCATGTCAAAGCGCAAATAGATAAATAGGTACCGCTCCGGCAGGAAGGTAAACGGCTTTTCTGAGCACTGCTCTGGTTCGCCAGAAACAGCTTAGTCATGCTGGCCACATGATCCAGATGCTGTACGCTGGCTTCCTTGGCTAGTAAAGCGAGATGAGCACGGCAACCCCAGAGTCGTCCGCGGCTGAACCTAACAGTCAGGGGTCCCTTTACCTTTACCTTAACCTAACCATATGGCCTTTGGGACTTTGGCCATTGTGTCCTCTTAATGATGACAAAAGTCCCTGACATCAAACTGTTGTTTGATTTCCATGCTTGTTTCCAGAAGTATTCAAGTCCAAATCTGCTGCATATCAAAGTTCTTTCCTGGCACACATTGACTGTCTCTTCCTGTAACGTGCATCTCGTCCTGCTTGTCTTTTACCTTATTGTCTCCCATCTCTGCCATTCTCTCTGTACAACCTTCAGAGTTCTCCCCATTGATAAAAACAAAAACTCTTCCTCTGAAAGGGGTTTGCACAAGCACATTTTAAGGATCAGAAATTCTTGGTCACTTTCATATTCCCCCACCCCCACTCAGCGCATCTCCCTTGACGGTCTCCATTTTAATTTTCTCAACCTCTTATGTCTCATCTCATCCCTCTAATTCTTCTTTTCCTCCATTCAGGAAAACAGTGAGATGCTGTCAATATGCAAATGAGAAATGAAGAACCATGGAAGGGAGGAGGGGGAGAGTTGCTTTGTGTAGCTGTGCAACTCACAGAAGAGGGAGAAACAGCCAATTATTCCTGGGAGGGAACTACTTCACTATCTCGATCTCTCTCTAATCCAAAAGAGGCCGTGCTACACATTCAAGGGTGGGGGGAGAGAGGCCAGTTGCCTGCCGAGAGAAGAAAATAACATGATATGGAAGTGGGAGCTTTCATTGTACTTTTTACAGTTGTATTAAGTGAATGTGACTTTGCATCAGCAAGTGCCTTCCAGCATTTGCAGAACCCCCAGTCTCTTCAGAACACAACAAATAATATAAGAAGTAGTGATGCCTCTGGACAAAGAAAAAGGAAACCAATCCCAAGTATGTTTGATACTAAAATAACATCTAAATTCTAGCACGTTTTAATGTAATGACTATGAGGCACTGTGGCATTGTCCGGCATTCTGTCTGAAGGCACCAAAGACTTAAATTGGCCTTACAGCCCCTCACTTTCCCCAGGGTCCCTTCTCCCCAACTGCATGTCTAACATGTTTAATCAGGGTTTTACAATCAGGGGCAGTCCTTCAATCAATCCTTTGTTAGGCATAGCAAAACCACACATTATCAAACAAACACCATATACAAATTGTGGAAAATACAAATTCAGCATAACAAGGTTTGTCCCAGTCACCCCGGCAGCGCATATGCTAAAGACTCCCCTGCCTCTATGGGACTGTGTTCAAGTCTGACAAGCGCCACCATTGTGAATGACAAACGCAGCTGCTGGCGCAGCGCATCTTTAGTAAATGAGCACACAAAGTTGAAAGTCCTTTAGTGAAGCAGTAGGTATACATTTTGGCAATACCTAGGTATATATGTATTTTGTTTTTCTAGCTTGATCAAAATTATTTATTATTTCATAACAGGTAGATAGTTAAGAGCTTAGGCGGCTTCAGCAGCGGGTGCCTGGCACCCCTCAGAATTCGGCGTTGGGTGCCCCACAATCCTTGCCCCCCCCGGTAAAGACAGCCCTGCATAGAGAGAACATTGGGTCTCTAAATAGCATTGGGTCTCCTGCTTGTGGGCTTCCTATAGGCCATTGAAAGAAGAGAAGACCTTTGGCCTGATCCATCGAGGCTCTTCTCTTGTTCCTATTTGGTCAGGTAACACTCACTAGTTAGACAGAATGCAAGGAACATTTTCTAGAGATTAAATATTTTACTTAATAGGTCAATGATATTTATTTCCCCAGGGTGTTTCCAACGAAGGGGTATTTAATGCCATTAAACCCGCAAAATTAAACAGCATGCTTTCTTATGGGATCCTCAAAAGAAAATTATCCAAAGAGAACTTCAACAATCTTTTCTGTTCACACGCTTCAATAGCTCACTAGTTTTTGATTCAGTGTTTCAGGTGACATGAAATGGAGCTCTGTGGTGTCTCAACTTCCCTACCAAACAACTGCCACTTTTCCACACAAACTTTAAATATTATAATATAATATTAATTTGTCATATACCAGCTTGGCTGACTTTGTTTATCAGCACATAGAAAACCGGGAGGGGGGAATCCTCCCTGAATCTGACTGGCTATCAACCTAACACTTTGATTTGCTGGGAATTCTTTAGAAATATTCTTCTGTCGCTCAGGTCCAGTTTTGGATATATTGTGGCTGAAATTCCTTCTCATCTATGAAGGCTCCTGAGTTATCTCTCTCTCAGCCTGTTCTTCCTGACATGGCTGTTAGAAGTATAATCACTGAGTTCTACTTGGACACGGGACCCCTCTCACTCAACTCTGGGTTCCCTGGAAGAAAAGTGCATTATACAAATACTAATGTGTTAGGAAATTAGGACTCTTCTGTTTCTTTCTGCCTAAGCTTCTCCTGCCTTCAACTCATTTGTATGTTCCTTATTGCCTGCCACAAATTGCTTTCTTGGGTATGAATCCCACTTTACATCTTTCATCACTCAGTCACCACAAACACAGAAAATATTGACACACAAAGACCAGAACATCTTTTTTTTCTTTCTCTTTTGAACAGCAGACAGTGTGTGGAGGATTGTAGAGCATATCGTTTTCTTGTTACTGACTGGAAACCCTTTAAATAATTGATATTAAATTTTGGAGGGAGAAAGAAAAATGGTTCAAGAATGCGTAACTCAAGCTAGTGCCGTGCTTAGTGTGTTGGAATAGGAGTAGAGAGACACAGAGTCAAATTGCCTCACAACCCTAAAGTTTACCACGTAACCCTGTGGCTTTCTCAGTCTAACCCTGATTCTGGAAGATGCAATGATGAAGTTACAATCTCTCAGTCCTGCAGCCAATCTGATCACACTTGTTGTTGTTGTTTAGTCGTTTAGTCGTTTAGTCGTGTCCAACTCTTCGTGATCCCATGGACCAGAGCACACCAGGCACTCCTGTCTTCCACTGCCTCCTGCAGTTTGGTCAAACTCATGCTGGTAGCTTCGAGAATACTGTCCAACCATCTTGTCCTCTGTCGTCCCCTTCTCCTTGTGCCCTCCATCTTTCCCAACATCAGGGTCTTTTCCAGGGAGTCTTCTCTTCTCATGAAGTGGCCAAAGTATTGGAGTCTCAGCTTCAGGAGCTGTCTTTTCAGTGAGCACTCAGGGCTGATTTCTTTCAGAATGGATAGGTTTGATCTTCTTGCAGTTCATGGGACTCTCAAGAGTCCTCCAGCACCATAATTCAAAAACATTAATTCTTTGGCGATCAGCCTTCTTTATGGTCCAGCTCTCACTTCCATACATCATTACTGGGAACACCATAGCTTTTACTATACGGACCTTTGTTGGCAAGGTGATGTCTCTGCTTTTTAAGATGCTATCTAGGTTTGTCATTGCTTTTCTCCCAAGAAAATCTGATCACACTATTGTATACCATTTCGAAGCCAAATCAGAATGCAAAAAAAGGATAACATTCTAAAAACAGGGGGAGTGGGGGGGGGTCACAGAGAAAACCCTTCAAAGAAAGACTATAAAGCCTCCTTCACTGTCACCACTGCAATCCTCCAATGTCTGCATGTTTGGTGGACACTGGAAGGAGGTTTACATCCATCCATTTGTATGCAGATAGATTTTTTCCCCAATGCCCACTGAATACACTGACAAGGGACTGTGGAGCAGTGGCAGAGGGCATGGCTACCTCATCTGGCCATGCAACCCCCTCCACACATTCTGCCAATGTATGGAGAGCTCATGTGAATTCAGATCTTAAGATCCTTGAAAGTTGGGGAGAAAATAAGTGTAACTAATAGGTTTTATCAAGGTGTATTCTGAAACGCTCTACCTGCAGAAGTGTTATAATGCTAACAAAAAAAAGTCTGCTATTTCTGTATTATAATCTTTGTGCCACTCAAAGCACAAATGCCCTGGGCACTTGCTCAGCACCTACCTGCTTTGCTGTCTTTAAAAAATGCTTCTCAGTGTTTTAATGCTTTGGATGTAGTCATTTATTTGAGTTCTCTTTGAAGGTTCCAGTTAGGTCCCCATTGTATTCAGTCTTTCTCATTTATTCTGTGGCTCAAACTGAAACAGAGATGAAATAAATAATCCAAAATATCTGCATTTTGATGATCACAGTTCCAGTATGACATGTTGAGAGCTACCATGTATTGGAGTATATTTATTTATACAGTGACTCAGAAGAGCCAAAAACTATCATACTGCAGAGATTAGTCACAAGCACTATTGTTGTTCAGTACAATTCTTCCTCATTTGAGGATTTCCTACTGGGCACTGTATAGCCTATCTCAGAACAGCTTTCCAAGGTTTTAATCAGTGATTGAAATAATCCCCTTCCAGAGAACTTCCGGGAAGGAAAATTGTGGAATAGTCATCAACTGCTGACAGGAGTGTCAGCAGAGATCGTTATGTGGTGATTTAGATAATCACAGTATAAATCTTGGTTACCAAAACTCCCTTTGAGATAAGGGAGTTCAGGGATAATCCTCACATGCTCAGAAGAAGACATTCATCATGCCAGAGACAAAAGTTTTGGGGAGCGGAGGAACGTCTCAAGCAAGAAACGTTCATCAGCACCACAAATGACATAATAGCCCTTAATTCAGGTTGACAAACTCCCTTCTTTTAACTATTAGTAAGACTGGAAGTAAATACAAATTGGGTTTTCTATCTTTCAGTTAATTAGCACCCAGAGCACAGGTGGGCTGTTGAGAGCCAAAAAAGCATTTGTTAGCAGGCTAGAAAATAAATCAAAAAGCCTAAATTAATTACTTGATTTTGAAAGAATGCAACTGATAAGAAAGCTTTGAACCTGCATTGAATCTCCATCTTGTAGATGCTGTGTTTGCTGTGAAACCAAAACCGAATTCTATCTGTGTGAGAAAGAAATGCGTTCTAAGTTCCTGGAAGTGGGGACTACCAAGGGGGACAGTAATAGAACTCAACATGGCAAAAAGAACATCAAATGCTTCAGTGATTGTTGATATAATACAAAACTCCTGGAGAAATAGCTGAGAGAATTAAGAGCTGAGAGGCGTAGAATTTTCTTAAAGTTCTCTGAGAGATTGGATCAGATATACTCCAGACTAAAGAATACACAGGACCTGTTATGATGTCACATCACACATGCATCACTGTTGCTTTCCAGTGCTGTTTCCGTGTTCCCACAGCAGTGACAGTGGTGGGGCGGCAGAGTAGGGGTGCATGTCCATGGTCACAGTGGACATGCACCTTTGAGACAACTACTTGTGGCAATAGGCACCTAATATGCTTTCCCATTTGGTTTTGGTTTAAAGAGTTACAGATAACTGTGGGACTAAAGCTGGCAATGTCCCATTTAAAATCACCCATCATGTACAACAGCTCTGTCAGTGTACTGATGACGTGCTTCAGAATTCCCATACTTTCATACAACATTTAACTCTGAATTCCAGGCTGTCATCTGACATTATGAGTTCAATTAATTTGTAAAATGCACCGGAAATGTCAGGCACTTGTAAATCTGTGTTAAAATGCCATTGCCATCTAACAATCCTTACTCCACTCCCAATATCTATAGTACGTTTTGGCAATGTTCGTGTCTTTGAAATGATTCTCAATACTCCTTTTCCCCCTGATTTGTAGCAATTATGTGAAAATCAAATTATATTGGTGCTATGGACTTGTTCAATAAAGTCAGTGTTCAGGAAGTTTGCTGTGATTTGTGCAACTGCACTATTATGTATGAGTTGTTTTCTTTAAATTCATGCTGACTCTAATCTAGAGATAATGTCCTGATATGATTTGAACCATTGGAAGAAGGTTCACCAGAAATTTATATTGACATTGGTGACTACTATCCATGTTGCCTATGCTTTGCCTCCACAGTCAGAGGCAGTAATTGTGATTTATTATTTATTAAATTTATATACCACCCTTCATCTGAGGATCACAGTGTGGTTTAAGGTAAGAAACACGAAAAAGACATTACATAATAACAAAGAAAACTAAGTCCATCACCAGTTTAAAGTTGTTTAATAAGCCCAAGGCCTAAGTGAAGAGGAATGTTTTTACCTGGAACCTAAAGATATATAATAAAGTGTCAGACAAGCCTCCCTTGGAAGAGCATTCCACAAACGGGGGAACCACCACACAAAAGGCCCTGTTCTTGTGTTACCACCCTCTGGACTGCTTGTGGAGGGGGCATGTAAAAAAGGGCCTCAGATGATGTTCACAAGGTCTGGGTCAGGTCATATGGGGAGAGGCAGTTCTTGTAGTATTATTATTTATTCAACATATACACCGCCCTATACCTGCAGATCTCAGGGTAGTTCACAACATATAAAACCAAACCAAAAGCAATAATCCAATAGCCCCCCCCCCCACCAAAAAAAGTCCACATTCAAAAAATCCCAAAAGCAATAACCCAATAGCCCTCCCAAAAAAAGTCCACATGCTAAAAGCCCACATTCTAAAAGGGTTTGGATGTTAATAAGATCAACCAAAGGCCTGGTTAAAACAGAATGTTTTTGCCTGGCGCCTTAAGGTGTATAATGAAGGCACCAGGCAAGCTTCCCTGGGGAGAGCATTCCATAGATGGGGAGCCACTGCAGAAAAGGCTCATTCTCGTGTTGTGGTCCTGAGCTGTCTAATGCTTCTAAAAAACAGTTGCTGGAAACTGCAGGGTCCCGTTAGGCTTTTCCATAGGCACGTGGTTAGCCACTGTGAGAACAGCAGGGCCAGCCTACCCATGAAGCAAGGTGAGACGACCCCCTCAGGTGGCAGGATCCACAGGTGCAGCAGATCTGGCCTCCTCTCATTGGCCCTGCTCCTTGAGTGTGAAGGAATTCCAGGCTGGAACGTGCTTGCTGAGATGTATGAGTGTACAACAGTTAACTCCACTTGCTTTGTCTCTAAGTGCAGTGGGTGACATCTTCTTAAAACTTAAAATAAAGCAAAATGCCATGCTTAATTCTTTTAGTAAAAAAAAAGTTCTGACCAGTCGTAACCTAATGAAAATGTTCTATAGCAGAGTATTTTGGCACATCACCAAGCTCATTTTCAGAAACGAGACAAGCTTGGCTTTGGTAACACCTGCATGGGAAGCCACCTGGGAGATTCGGTAGGCTGAGCTCTGATGAGAGATAATGGCATACATATGTAAAGAAACAGCTAAACTAATCAACAGCAACCATGTTACTCAGAAGAGAAAATACAATTAGAAATCTATAAATGCTGATCACTTGTGGTAAACTTGCCACTTCCTAAAGATTTTTCTAAATACCATTTAGGGTGTGCTACAAAAGTCAAAATTGTTAATATACAAAGTTAAGTGCAGTTGCTACTAATAATACATTCCTCACTGGCTGTTGCTCAGCAGGACACAGCCGTATGTGCTGAAAGACCACTTCATTGCAATATCTTGAGCTGCATGAGGTAATTAATTTACAGTATCCAAGTTAATGAAATCTTTTTTGAAAGATTAGCACAGTGTGCTTTAAAATTTAAACACCACATGCAGGTTTGAAGCATGAATGGGTTTTGTCACCACATCACAAAAGCCCTCATATGCTTCCCCCTCCAAGGAAGGGTTTGGCCAAGTGCGATGACAGCAGTGGCAATGGATTACATATGCAGATGCGTGCTATTGAAAGATAAGTTATCAAATGTTGTGATTGTGTGAAGTTGTCTTACCTAGTACAACATTAGCTGAGAATTTATTGTGCTATACAACTTGTGAGGGAACTACTATATAACATGATGGGTTTTTGGAAGACACCTGTGTGTGAATTTGTTTTATGTGTGTAGATCAGTGCACGCTTACCAACGCACAGTCTTCACAGTAAGGCTCTGTTCTGATGGCATGAGTAGTCACGGCGAACCGTAGATTCTTATCTGCTGCAGCCGTCATCTGCCTTCACAGCTGTTGTAACATACCACTTGTTATCATGCGCCTGTTCTCCCATTGAAGACTTCTTGGATCATTCTTGGTCTAGCTCCTTCCCTTTGACTTTACCGCCTTGGTGACCCTGCTGGGAGTACAAGATTCCTGATGGCTTTGCTCACAAGGTTCATCAGAATGTGCAAGCCCACTCACCACAACAAGGTGATGATCCAGTGAGTAGCGTAACATGATAAGTTTGCTGGATCAGGTCAAAGGGCCATGTTGTCCACTAAGATGCTCTCAGGTGGCCAACCAGATTCCCATGAGAAGTTTGTAAGCAGGACCTGAGCCCAGCAGCACTCTCCTAAGGTTCCCAGCAACTGGTTTTCCAAGGCATATTGCCTCTGGCAGTGGAGATAGAACATAGCCATTGTGCCTGGTAGCAACTATCAGTCTTGTTGTTGTTTAGTCGTTTAGTTGTGTCCGACTCTTTGTGACCCCATGGACCAGAGCACGCCAGGCACTCCTGTCTTCCACTGCCTCCCGCCGTTTCGTCAGACTCATGTTTGTGGCTTCGAGAACACTGTCCAACCATCTTGTCCTCTGTCGTCCCCTTCTCCTTGTGCCCTCAATCTTTCCCAACATCAGGGTCTTTTCCAGGGAGTCTTCTCTTCTCATGAGGTGGCCAAAGTATTGGAGCCTCAGCTTCATGACCTGTCCTTCCAGTGACCACTCAGGGCTGATTTCCTTAAGAATGGATGTGTTTGATCTTCTTGCAGTCCATGGGACTCTCAAGAGTCTCCTTCAGCACCATAATTCAAAAGCATCAATTCTTCTGCGATCAGCCTTTTTTATGGTCCAGCTCTCACTTCCATACATCACTACTGGGAAAACCATGGCTTTAACTATACGGACCTTTGTTGGCAAACTATCAGTCTTATCCTTCATTAATCTATCTAATCCTCTTTTAAAGTAAAACTAAGGTTCAACTAATGCTAGTTGAACTAGCTCCTCAGCTTAGCTATGCACTGAATGAAGAAGTACTTCCTTTGTCTATCCTGAATCTTCTAACATTCAGTTTCATTGGATGGCCCTGAGTTTTAGTATTATGAGAGGGGAAGAAAAACTTTTCTCTATACACTTTTTGCACACCTTTGTCAGATCCATTCCTCTCTAACAGAGCCAGTCAATCTTTAGACTCCTTGGAGGAGGTCCTGCCGGTTGTGCCACAGCTGGAAGATTTTCATCTAGTGACAACATAGAAGCAGGCCTTTTTTTTCTTGTTCTTTTTTGCAGTGGGCCTTTTCCAATCCTTTTAGAACACCCTCTCCTATCCAGTCTGAGAGACATCAGTAGTTAGATGCCCATTAAAAATGTATCTGTTGTTTCAAGCATTTCTCAACTGTTATATTTTTATTGCCCTGCTCAATAATTTGTTTTAGTATTTTGATTCTGGATTTTCCTTGACAGAATATATTTTCATTTTATTTACAGTATTTTATTTAATAAAACTTGGACACCATTTGATTAAAAAGTAAAGGTAAAGGTAAAGGGACCCCTTACCATTAGGTCCTGTCATGACCGACTCTGGGGTTGCGGCGCTCATCTTGCTTTATTGGCCGAGGGAGCCGGCGTACAGCTTCCAGGTCATGTGGCCAGCATGACTAAACCGCTTCTGGCCAACCAGAGCAGCACACGGAAACGGTGTATACCTTCCCACCAGAGCAGTACAGTGGTGCCTCGCAAGACGAAATTAATTCGTTCTGCGAGTTTTTTCGTTTTGCAAAGCACCACTGTGTATTGACGGTTTCCCATAGGAATGCATTGGCGGTTTTTTTAAAAAAGGCGCAAGACGTTTTCGTCTTGCGAAGCAAGCCCATAGGGAAACCTGTCTTGCGAAGCAACTCAGAAAATGAAAAACTCTTTCGTCTTGCGAGTTTTTCGTCTTCCGAGGCATTCGTCTTGCGAGGTACCACTGTACCTATTTATCTACTTGCACTTTTATGTGCTTTCGAACTGCTAGGTTGGCAGGAACAGGGATCGAGCAACGGGAGCTCACCCTGCTGTGGGGATTCGAACCACGACCTTCTGATTGGCAAGTCCTAGGCTCTGTGGTTTAACCCACAGTGCCACCCGCGTCCCCTGATTAAAAAGTAAAACACCTCAAATAGTTTATTTGTCCCTCCCTCCCTTGTTCTCTTAGAATGGCAATGACGCCCACCTGAGACGTGCCAGAACTGATTTCTGGTGAGTTCCTCCGGAAAAAAGACTTTGTTTTTGTTTACTTTGTAAGCTGTTTAGATAGATTCTTATATTAGAGCAATTAAGCAATCTATGAATTAATTAAATACATACATATTTGGATTGATTCACATGACTGTTTGAGGAAAGACTTTAGATCAGTGGTAGAGCACATGCTTTGAATGTAGAATGCCCCAAGTTCAATCAGCATAATCTCTAAGTAGGGCTGGGAAAGGCTCCTATTTGAAACCACAGGGAGTCACTGGCAGACAGTGTCAGCAGTACTGAGCTAGATGAGCCAGTGGTCTGATTTGGTAGAAGGCTAGTTTAGAAGTCAAACCATAACATGGATTTTGGATGGTCCAAATCTGTCACCAGTACAGACAGCCATGTTGCACACTACTGCAAATTTCCCTAATGTAGACTGACAGACGGTTTTATACAATAAAGATTTTTACTCATGATAAAAGAATAGGTTGCGGTATGGGTTAGGGAACCTCAAAAATAGTGTTGTGAGATAGCAACATTTATAAAGAATTGATATTTTTCACTTATTCAAGCCCCTAAGGGCTAACTGGGGATAGAGGGTGAGGAACATCAGCTCTTATTAAGAATGAACATTGTCAATTGGTCCTTGTGACTAAAGTACTTTAAAAGCTCTTGCACAATTTTGTAGGGTGGGTTGTTTTTTGGGAGGGGTCTTCTTCATCACTCTCGTAAAAAAGCAAGTAATTATGTGGCTAGACATTTTACTTATTTTAATTAAATGAAGAAATTCATATCAAAACAACCAAAATTCAGAAGTGATCAGCTTTGTTAGACAGTTTAAAATCAAATTTTAAGGACGTTTCAAGCTAATTCTAAATGTTGTGAGTGCATGCACACACGCACAAATATAGTTGTTGATTTATTGGGATGGTACTTACTGGTGTAGAGTACCACCTTTTTTTGCTGTACGTGACACTGATTTTGTGCCGGCAACCATGACTTTTTTATTTTATCATATCAAGAAAGCACTAAACAATTGTATGTGCGATGGGAGACTGGAACAGAGATATAACCATCTATGAACTTTCCACCTTTTTTCTTTCATGGAACTCAACAATATACATGTGGTTCCCAGGTAATCATCTATACAGGCACTGACTTGGCCCAGACCTGGTTAGCTCCAGCAAGGTGGTAACCTAATCTGCCTTCATGACGTATTCTGGAGTAGTTGTTGTATGTTATTTTGTTGTTCATTTTGGTTCGGAGAATTGGGACATTATTGCCAGTAAAAACCTGCCTGAGATGGAAGTGAATGGCACTTGTTTCCATATAAGAATGGTTAGAAGCAGGTGTTGGGCTGGTAACTTCCTAAGGCCGCATCATGACTCAATGATAGAGGTTGGATTTGACTCAGTCTCGAAGATGGCGACGGAGACAGCAGCCTAGTCAGACTCCTCCGCTTTTAGTTAAGCTTTTAAGTAGTTTTTAAGTAGTTTTTACGTAGTTTTTAGCCACCTCTTGGTTTTAAACTCAGTTTTAACGTCTTATCGGCTGTTTTATTACCTCCTCGCTTCACTTTGCTTTTAGTTTATTGTTTTATTGTTTTACTCCCCAACTTGTCGAGGGAGCAGCAACCCCTTACTGATTTACTGGCATTTGGCTGTTGGAGGTTGCCTACTGCAACGAAACATCCCTCCTGCTGGCGGCCGCTATGAGCTCTCCCCCCCCCCCACAAGTTTTAAGTTTGTCGGAGATGCTGGAGAAAAATCTTTAAGCTGCATGAAGAGAAAATCCCCTGTTCAAGGATATTTTCAAGACGAGTGAGATCGGTGGACTGCTTCCAAGATGGCTTCCGTGTAAGGTTCCGCCTTCCAGTTCTCTCCGACCTCTTCTCCCAATTTGGATCTTACAACCACTGGAGTAAGCTATTTACTTTAATTTTGCATTCTGCCAGTCAAGTAATTGCTGGACTTTCCACTGATGTGATGCCAGATTTTAATTAAGTCTGACGAAGGAGGATTGCTTTGGATTGAACGGGGGATGTTGCTGTAGAAATGGCGACAAGGTAAGACGCATCTGCTGGAGTTCATTTCGAACCCTCCCTAAAATTTGTGTTGTGGCTCCCAGCCTTTCAAGTTCTTGCTGAAGGTTGCTCCAGGGTGTTGGAGCCCACGCCAGGGGTTCACATTGCCGATAATCTGCAAAGCCTGCATCGCAAATCAGCTTTAACGAGCAGATAACTGTATCCTTCAGCAGCCTTCGACACACTGGTTTTTTCGCCAGCTCACATTAGGTTATATTTCTATTTTTATTACTTTTATTACCTTTTAGCACCGTTATTTTAAAAGACTCACAATGATGGGCCAAGGCAAACGCCTAAGGGACTGTGACGAGGCTCTGTCCTCCCCAAGAGCCAAACAACTAAAAACCGACCCCCCTGTGTCTGGCAAATGGAGTGTCCCCACTGATCACTGCTATAGGGTGAAAACTCAGAACCGTTTTCACCCCCTAATGTCACCAGAAACAACGTCAACACCAGAGGAATTACCTTTACTTTCATCCCAGATTAAAGCTGTGGATGGCAAACTCGGAGGAGGAGGGAGTGCCTCACTGGGGGTGGTGCAGGACGCCGGAGCAAGACAAGAACAACATGAACATCTCCACCTTGTGGTCAGAACCCTAAATTGCATATTCAAGAAGATTGATGTGCTATCCTCCCAGCTATGTAACCTTGAACAGAAAATTGATAACCTCTGGCCAAAGTCTGAACCAACTGTAGTTACGGGGGAAATGAAGTGCCAGAGAACCTTACCCTCAATTAAAAAAGGAAGTGGGATCCCTAAATACAAACCAAATCCCGCACTGAAACATCAAGCATTGTCTCTGCAACCTAAGAAAATCTGCCTAAATATCGGGGTAGGGTCAGCAAGGTGGCTCACTCTCGATGGGGTCAAAAAGCATATAAGCAATCTCCTAAACATAGAAATCACACAATGCGATCTCATTGCAGTATTACCTTTGAACCAGCATTTCAGGCAACAGAAAGTGATGCTGGCGTTCTACTCTCCAAGGATCCCTTCAGCTATCATCAGGCAGAAATCACTCTTGGCTAGATACGATATCATCCCAACAAGAGTTTTTATGGATAGCATGATTCATCCCCTCCTACTTGCCGGTTACGACTCGGAGCGGACCCTGTCGGAGAGGCCGGGAGCACCTCGGGACATCGAGCCTCCTTCTCTGGAGGATATCCATCCATTTCGAAACTGGACTTATCCCACGTCCCCACGAGCCTTAAAGGATCCCACTGGCACAAGTAATTCCCTGACCCCACCGGAGGAAAGAGAGCTTTTAGCCACCTTTGGCGACCTTCCACCGAGGGAACAACAAGAAATAATTGATAGACTAGAAGTACTAAATCATCAGCTCATACACGTCCAGAAGAATGGAAAAGTCCTGTCCACTGTTCAGGACAACCTTGCCAGCTTTTCGGAGTCGTGTTTTAAGGAAATAGGAAGTCTCCCACACCTCAGTCCAGCTCCTAAAACCATGCCTCCCCCACTTGTGGGTAAATCCCACCGACGCCTGGTAGAACCAGGTCTTGCCACACAAGTCCGCCTCTCATCCCAACTCTTGATAAATTTCGACTCGCCCTCCAAGAGTCCCCCGCCGAAGAGTGTAACTCAGAGTTCCTCCCACCAAAACAATTCCTTACCATCTAATCCATCTATGCCGGAACTGGAGTCCTCATATTCCCCTGAGCGGCATAGACCCGTCATACAAACGGTACCTGCACGCCGAGCATCCCCAGCACCTTTGCTGGCAGCTGGTCAGGGGAGTGTTCCGCCTACATCAAAAAATGGCCCGGTTGTGACTGAAGATCCGGCTGGACATATAAACCAAATGGTTTCATCGGCGACCTTTAGACCTCGCGGTGGGGCAGCCTCAGCTAATCCAGTGGTGTCTCCCACTGAAGTGTCCGCCCTTGGGTTAGTTAGCGGGAGACCCGTTCTGTCACCCCAGTCAGAATATCTCAATACCAACTTCGAGACCAGGTCCCTTCAGCAGGTGCCTGCTATGCAAAGTAAAATAACTGACTTCTTCGTGGGGCCCGCCCTGCCCCCAAAGGACTCACATCCCTCCCTGAAATGACAGCGAATCGGACTCAACAGGAATTCCCCCCTATCAGTACTGAGCTGGAATATTGCGGGCTGGAGGGGGAAAAAACTTGACCCAGAATTCCTGGAGTTTATTAACCCATTTCATATCATCTTGTTCCAAGAATCGTGGGAAGTAGAGAAAATTGTCCTAGATGGCTTTGAGCTTCTAGAACTCCCTGCCTGTCCCTCCCTGAAAGGAGGCCGCCCTAAAGGGGGCCTAATAATAGGCATCTCTCTCAACCTTCATTCTAAATTTTCCCTAGTACAGGCCTTACCCCCTTACGCCCTCACCGGGCTGATAGTGGGGGAAAAGATCTCACTCCTAGTCACAAATGTTTATTTGCCTCCTGGGGGTTCCTCTATTGAACTGGGCTCTAAATGGGGCTCGCTAGAAGATCACTTGCTCTCATGTTATATTAAGTTTCCCAACACCCCGGCCATAATAGGTGGCGATTTTAATGCCCGCACAGCAGCAAACTGGGACTCGCTGACCAAAGCCAAATGGTGGGTTACCCCAAACCTTGATAATTATGATCTGGAACACATGATGAGGAGATCCTCTAAAGACCACAGAGTAAATGAGGCTGGTGTACTCCTATATCAAATGGCCATCCGTTTAAATCTGGCCCCCTTAAATGGCGCATGTCTCCCTGATATCCCAGGGGAGTTCACTCACCTGAGCGTTAAGTCAAACAGCGTCCTCGATTACCTGTTGGTCTCCAGGGATCTACTTAAGTGTATTTCCACCTTTAAGATTGAGAATGTACAATCCAGTGATCATCTCCCCCTGGTAGCCAAGCTTTCCCTGAACTGGCAGCCAGAGACGGATAGACATGCGACCCAGATGGTAACCAACGAATCTTTCCAAATAAGAGGAATCAAATGGTCGGAGACCCAGGCTCAAAGGTATCAGGAATTCTTTCATAAAGAAATCCTTGGGCCTCATCCCAACATAGGCTCTGCCTCAGATGAGCATAGCATAGTGTTGAATCGCTTCCACCACCATACGACTGTTCTTACGTCCTTCTTCAGGTTACCACCCAAAAATTCAATTCGAAACGAGTATACTCACGGTGCCCCCTGGTACAATTCTCAGTGCAAACAAGCAAGACAGCGCCTTCGTGCTATATATAATGTATATAAGACCTCCGATGCATCTACTCTGCCAGCTAGCTACGCACAAGCCAAGCAAGTTTATAAACGCATGCAAAAAATTGCCAAACGTGAGTGGCAACATAATCGTTGGCAGGCCTTGATTACCGCTTCAAAACCACACAGATCCAGGGAATTCTGGTCTCTGATTAACAGAAGGGTGAGGAAATACCCAAGGGCAGTCATCTCTGCACCAACATGGGAACTATTCCTGAAGAAATGTTTTTCACAAGCAGATGCTCCCTCCGACCATCTGATGCACCTGTTTACCCACCTACCCATTTGGCCTCCCACCGATCCGGATGAAATAGTCAAGCTAATAGCTCAGCTGAAATCGGGCAAAGCCCCTGGGCCCGATCTGATCCCTGCCGAAGCCATTAAACTACACCCAAAATGGTGGGCTGGCATCCTGGCCAAAACCTTCGACGCAATCAACGCCTCTGGTCTCATCCCCAAAATATGGAAGGAGGCCATCATAGTACCAATTCACAAAAAAGGTTCTCCAATGGAGCCGGAAAATTACCGTAACATCAGCCTCCTTTCGATTATAGGGAAAATTTATGCCAGCTTTTTGCTGACTAAACTATTGCGATGGGTAGATGAGACTAACCAGATTGGCCACGAACAAGCAGGGTTCAGAACTAAACGTTCTACAACCGATCATGCGATAGTGCTTTATCATCTGGCACGGAAGTACTCCTCCCCTCCTCGGGGTTACCTCTGTGCGGCCTTTTTAGATCTAAAGGCAGCCTTCGACAGCGTGCCTAGAAACATTCTTTGGGAGAAACTCGCGAAACAGGGCATTGATAGAAGACTCTTATGGCTTATAAGTCAACTCCACGAAGGTACCCTTGCCAGAGTAAGACTCACTCCTGCGGGCGACCTCACAAACCCGATACCAATAAACAAGGGAGTGCGCCAAGGTTGTATATTGGCTCCCTGCCTATTCAACCTATTCATCAGCGACATGCGAGCACCCCTAGTTAACTCATCTCCAAGTACACACGTGCCTAGACTAGCGGATTATCGTTGCCCACTCCTTTTATATGCGGACGACGCAGTAATTCTATCTTTTACACGTGTTGGACTAACCAGAGCTCTGAAGATCTTTGCCACGTATTGTCAACTCAACCAATTAACCATCAACTATGCCAAATCCAAGATTCTGATTTTCTCCAGAAGTCGGAGATTATATAAATGGAAGCTTGGTGGAGCAAAAATAGAGCAAGTCTTAAAATTTCAATACCTAGGAGTTATTTTCCAATACAATCTGGGGTGGAAAGCTCAAATCCAACACCTACTTAATAAGGCCAAAACTCTGTCATATGCGCTCCTCCGATTTTTCTTTTCGGATGGAGCTTTGCATGTTCCCTCGGCCCTAAAGGTGTTCAAGGCAAAAGTGGTGGCTGTGCTCGCTTATGCTGCCCCGCTCTGGGCCGTGTTGACAGATCTTGCCCCCCTTGAGACTCTGCAAAACCAATTCCTACGTCGGCTCCTAATGCTCCCTATGTGTGTTAGCAACGCAGCCATACGACTAGAATTGAAGATCACATCCTTAGAAACTTGCCTGTGGAAGCAAGCCTTCAATTACTGGTTATCATTGTGGCACAGATTACCAAACCATTACCTTGTCCAATGCCTATGGCGAGATGAATTCTCTAGCCTTTGGTCTAGTAGAATCCATGCCAAACTCTTGAGCTATGGAATCTCTCCCTCAGATTCCCTAAAATTACCGTATTTTTCGCCCTATAGGACGCACCGTCCCATAAGGCGCACCTAGTTTTTTGGGGGGGAAATAAAGGAAAAACATTATTTCCCCCCCAGGCGCGGGGTTGGGGAAGCCCGAGCTTCCCCCGACCCCAGCCCCCAAACAGGCAGCTCTCTGCAAGCCGTGGGAGCCCAGTGCTGGCTCCCGCTGCTAGCGGAGAGGTCCGCGAAGCCTGGGCGCGCTGAGCTCAGCGCGCGCAGGCTTCAGCATGCAGGCACCTCTCCGCCAGCAGCGGGAGCGTTCCCGCTGCTAGCGGAGAGGTCCGCGAAGCCTGGGCGCGCTGAGCTCAGCGCGCGCAGGCTTCCGCATGCAGGCACCTCTCCGCCAGCAGCGGGAGCGTTCCCGCTGCTAGCGGAGAGGTCCGCGAAGCCTGGGCGCGCTGAGCTCAGCGCGCGCAGGCTTCGCCATGCAGGCACGTCTCCGCCAGCAGCGGGAGCGTTCCCGCTGCTAGCGGAGAGGTCCGCGAAGCCTGGGCGCGCTGAGCTCAGCGCGCGCAGGCTTCCGCATGCAGGCACCTCTCCGCCAGCAGCGGGAGCGTTCCCGCTGCTAGCGGAGAGGTCCGCGAAGCCTGGGCGCGCTGAGCTCAGCGCGCGCAGGCTTCGGCATGCAGGCACCTCTCCGCCAGCAAGCGGGAGCGTTCCCGCTGCTAGCGGAGAGGTCCGCGAAGCCTGGGCGCGCTGAGCTCAGCGCGCGCAGGCTTCGGCATGCAGGCACGTCTCCGCCAGCAGCGGGAGCGTTCCCGCTGCTAGCGGAGAGGTCCGCGAAGCCTGGGCGCGCTGAGCTCAGCGCGCGCAGGCTTCGGCGTGCAGGCACCTCTCCGCCAGCAGCGGGAGCGTTCCCGCTGCTAGCGGAGAGGTCCGCGAAGCCTGGGCGCGCTGAGCTCAGCGCGCGCAGGCTTCGGCATGCAGGCACCTCTCCGCCAGCAGCGGGAGCGCTCCTGCTGTTTGCGGAGAGGTCCGCGAAGCCTGCATTCGCCCCATAGGACGCACCCAGATTTCCCCTTCATTTTTGGAGGGGAAAAAGTGCGTCCTATAGGGCGAAAAATACGGTAGATCAAATCACAGCTCAAAGACTGATCCACCAAAGACTGGACGACATCGACTTACAGCGAAATTATATGCTGGGGGGAGGTGTTTGTTCGCCCCAGAGCATTGGTATCACTTTAACTTACTGCGTCCCATCATACCTTTCCTCCCTTTCGACTGTTGCCCATAGACTGGCCTTCACCAAAGCGAGGTTTAACGTTTTTCCCTCCAATGTCCTGAGACATAGATTCTCAAAGGGCCAAGTCCCCGCCATGTGCGAATGTGATAAGGTGACGCCGGAGTCGCTCCGGCACATTATGTTCTCTTGCCCCTTGTTTAATGTGCTACGGGCAAATTTGCTGGGATCAATCATTCAGAAACTAGTGGGTACCCCTCCAACATTCCACCTTGCCCAAATCTTGCAGGATAAGGATACCCATACGACCCTGAAAGTGGCTAGGTTCCTGGCCGCGGTCCTTACCCAAAAGCGACGCCAAGGAGCACTACAAGCTAATTAAGGTGTAGGATGCCATTCCATCTTACAGTATTTTATTGTTATAGGGGCGTTTTAGCGGCTGTTTATTTCTATTCTTTCTTTTATTTCTATTTTTTTCCTTATTTCTCTTTTCTTTCCCCACGTCCACAAGCTGTTACTTATGTTTTTTCTGTATGGGCCCATGGCCGTAATAAACTTGATTGATTGATTGATTGATTGACTCAGTCTCTTAGCCACTGGACCATAGTCACTGTTGTTTCTCTTTTCTACTCTCCTTTAAGTTTAGCAAGGGAATTGATCACAATAAACAGGAATAATAAATTAATATGATGGTTATGATGATTTTTTGAAAGAGAAAATCATGTCTTCAAATTATTCATTGTGCTTGTCAGGGTCACTGCAGAGCACTTGTTGCAGAATTCAAAGGAGTTTCTTGAAATACAAGTAAACAATACCACGGCCAAGATTGGTAGCTTAATGATGAATAGAAGAAAAAAAGTCATGACAGAGTTGAAATGAAGCAAGTTAGGAGATGCAATGTGCTCCCAAAGAGGTCTTGCTCCACAAATCACTGTCTACACCATTGCTGTCCAATCCTAGCCCAGATGCTGCATGCATACCAAGTGTCAGAGGATGGAGCCTGTACTCAGGTAGGATGTCAGCAGCAGAGGATGGATGGATGCAAACTGGCCAGTGAAGTGTCACCGATAACAAGCACAGAGAGACTGTTAAGGTCAGCTGGAAGAAGCAGACAGTACACAGGTAGCAGGTGTTAGACAGATGGCTATGCTCTTCAGAGAAAACAAAGCACCAAAATGAGACTGCTATTTTTGTCTATGAATGCAGACCCACAAAAGGGCTTTTGCTGTCATCTAATGTACAGATTTCTATTACCTATTATAGGTCAGATGTGCATGAATGTATTGTATTCGTATTGAAGGTATTAAATAATGGGTATTAAATATTAAATGAATGTATTCGTATTGAAGGTAGTTGCAAACCGAATGGCAATTGCAGATTAAATATTTGCCCAAAATTGGTGCAGCAAAAACATGAATAAAACAACAATTCAAACAAACAAGCAAAGAAAACTTTAAGGAAAAAAGGTGGAAAGCTCAATAATAAAACAACTTCATATGTCATCTTTTTTATTCTTCATGTAGGCAAAAATCTGCAATAAACTGCTGGGCAGGAGTGTTTGTCTGTGTGTGTTTGTGTGTACACAACTATTTTGGTCCATTTGAGTTGTTGTTGAGTAGAAAAAGGAGGTATGTATCCTCAAGGCTGTGGATACGGTACAACATTTTCATCCAACTGCAAGATAGGTGGGAAGGGACATAATACAGAGATCACATAGATGCTTTGTGTATAGAAGAGCCTCTGTGCACTCAGTTCTGACCTTACAAGGAAACCATGCACAGAAAGTCCCTGCTTCCATATGGGTGTTTCCCTTTGCATGTGAGACACTTGTTTCTAGTTAAAAATCAACAAAGACCTTTTTTTCCCTCAATGAAACTGAAAGCAGCAGCTGCTGAATAGTCAACCTGGCAGCCTGTTGCAGATATGAGTTTTTTGGTTCAGCTGTCATATATTGACCCAGAAACATCTTGAATATTGTTTAAAAAAAATAAAAAATGCATGAACATTCATACTTTCAAAACTAATGTAAACACCACTTCCTTGTGCATTGTTCTAATGTTGTTTATCCATGTATAATTCCTCTTTACACATCATTCTTTCCAGCTATCATAGTTTGGGCAACGTTAGTGTAATAAAATATTTGGGAGATGTAAGGGTGGGAAATGAATTGATTTTGTTGGCATTTTAATGAGAAGCTACCCAATTCATACTCATACTTCTCCAACTAAGACGTGACCCAAAACACAATTATGCATCAAAATCCACACTTACTCAAATTGTGTGATGCAGTTCTCCAAACAAAAAGTATGTAAGTAATGCTAATTTAGGGATCCCATGAGCACCAGTGCATACTATGCCAATCCTTGGCCAATGCGCTAATACTAACTGGTCCCCCAAATCAGGATTTGAATTTTCTCAGCAGCCGTGAAATAAGAAGGAGCAGAGCCTAAACAGCTGTAACCACAGACTCAAAAAAGTGATTTAAATGATTCCACTGAAACGTAAGAGGGGAAATTGCATATGAAAATAAAGCATCTTAAGGCAATACTATATAAATTGCACAAACTAATTAATTGTTTAATGATATGAAGTAATAAATAACACTGACAAAGCAAGCTAACAGAGCTTCAGAGAGAAGTAAGGGAGTAAATTGGGCCCCTGCTGCATCAATGGTTCTCAGGATAGGGAACCTTGGCACACTCCACCACTGGCTTCCAAAATATGTTCTACTTTCTCTTTTGTTTTGTCTTCATGGATGCTTTCCTACTCCTCTTACCATCAGGATCACAACATCTCAGCCAACGGCAAAACCTAGCATGAAGTTCCAAGCAGTTTACACAGACATTACATAGAGTAAACTAGCCACCCATTTTAATCCTTCATGGCTGCTCTAGGTAAAAGGTAAAGGTAAAGGACCCCTGGACAGTTTAGTCCAGTCAAAGGTGACTATGGGGTTGCAGTGCTCATCTCGCTTTCAGGCCGAGGGAGCCAGTGTTTGTCCACAGACAGCTTTCTGGGTCATGTGGCCAGCATGACTAAACTGCTTCTGGCACAATGAAACACCATGACAGAAACCAAAGCACATGGCAACGTCATTTATCATGGCTGCTCTGCTGTGCTATAAACCTACCAGAACTGCTTGGTATGAAGGCCTAACAGAGCCCAGATTAACACAGAGAATAAAAATGCATTTATTAGGCTAAACTGTCCATTAAATGCATATATTAGTGAAAATCACACAAAAATGCATTCTGCTAGGGACACTTGAAAAAATCCAACTTTCCATTTTCACAGGGACTGGGAATGGTTCTGACATATACTTTACAGTACACATGCCTTATATATCATTTCCTTCTTATAGGGAACAAATTCACCTCAAAAACCCATTAAACACTGGGGGGAAATGTGGTTATAGATCTGTTTTGAGCTAGCAAATCTTTCACTATGCCATCTGCCATTTTAAGAGTGGTTCATTATGTAAATGTAGGTATGGAAAGTACATTTATTTAACAGCATTTTGTGTAACATGGTATCTGGATATAGAAACTAGCTAAATGGTTTCTTTTTATTGCAAGAAAATATGTGGGGAAGGGAAAAACTAGAAAGGAATAAAAAGGAACCGGCACAAAAGCAGACAAGCTAGCCATGGCATTGTGGACAAATACATGTTTGGGACTATAAAACAAGCCCAGAGCTTCTGCAAAAATAATTATAGGTGACATTTTAAGTTTACAGGATGTGACCAAGGACACCAATGAATTTTAAATGAAAGGATTGAGAATTCTTTAGAAATGACCGTCAAAGATATAGCAGCCGGAAAATGGTTCATTGTTAGTTGCTTTTAATAGTATCTTGGAAAGGTCAAAAATCAATCATTTTCTTACATGAAATAATCTGAAGTGGAGTTTCATATTATAAGGCAAGCTCCATTGTAAGGAATAACACAGTTTGGGGCAAAGCAGTTAAACAATTGGGATGATCCAGAAGGAAACAAGTACTGAGTTGAAGTCAATGACATTATATAAAGGTGAAAAAATTATGCCTGAAGAAAGGTTTAAACCATTTGGTCATTGTAAGGTTTCGGAGCATATTTACTTGTTAACTTGTTTTCTTGCTGTTCTTTCTCTAGATCACAAAAAGACTCCCTGTGCCATTGTCCCATTGGTCAAGATCCTAGGCTTCCCTATTCATTTCCAGAAAGAGAATGGTCCTATTTGGGCATGTTAACTCTCCTTCACACATGGAGACTCTCAACAGAAGACTGAAAATAGGAACACCAGCAATATCAAGATGTTAATAGTTTTTAATGTCCACTGCTTCTTTTAAAATAAAATAATATTATTGAATTTAGAAAAATATAAATAGATATATATATTTTGCAAGTGCATTTGTGTATTCAAAAATCTCAGACTTGCGCATCATGGACAGGTGAGAATGTGTATGAAAAGAGATAATGAAACTGTGGCAAGGCTGGTAAAGTGTGTTCTGTTGCCCACGGAAAGCTGTGAGGAGGCTGTAAATTAAGTAACAACTTTCGTGATGGCTTGCAAACTAAATTTAAATATTCCAACAAAATAAATAAACATATACCAAAAAATAGAGTTTTGCTGGTATAAGGGGGGTGGGTTATACTGCATCAGAAATGTAGAAAGTGTGATAAAATTTAAGGCCCAATTGAAGAGGCAATCCCTCTTTTACAGAAAAGCAAGTGATCATAGATTAAACCATAGCACGTCTCCTAATCAACAGGCCTTTCACCCAACATCAAACTGACATTGGCTTGATTTCATGCTCTGTATATTCTTTACGACAGTAGGTAAGAGGAAGAATTAGGAGCAGGGGCATGTATCAAAATATGTCAGAGGTTAGAGTTCCTTCAATAAACACCTAGCAGTTCCCATTAATGTTACTCGAAAGACATTTGTGCACAGAAGTATATAGTGAAAAGATGTGAGGGGGGAAAATGAAAGGCAGAGAGGAGTTGTTCCTGCAGCTGAATTGGTTTCCCTAGCTAAGCCATGCACAGCAGGTGGAATGTCTTAATTTGGCTTTGGGGGACATTGCAAATGGCTTACTCCATTGCCTCATGTGCTTTCACACTTACATTTAGTTGGTGGAACCACATGAGCAAGATATATGATGGCAATATCACTCTACTTGGGCTTTGGGTGAAACTCATAAATAAGGCACAATATTCCCAGTCCTGCCATGCCCACTTGGCTCTTTCAGACATTCCTAGAGTGTTTGTGAGAACAATCTACAGAAAAAAGTATATTTCACAAAGCTATGGGGTACATGAATGGGACCAGAACCCCATTTTGTTCAGCCCACATTGTATGTGAACTGATCTAATTTGGACCTCACACACTAGTACACAGACCTAACATAATTATCCTTTGGATTTCACTCTTTAAAAAACAAAGCTATTTTTTTTAATTACATACTGAGCAAATAAGCTAAATTGACACCAGTGAAAATAGAGAAGAACCAGGAGTGGTAAATGAGGAGCAGTAAATCAGTCTATTTCTGGTGTTGCATATACATTTGCTTATGGGTTTCGCCTTTTTAAAAAAGAACTGTAATAACTATACATCGAAGCATGCCCCTCCTACCTATGAAATTTTGCAACTTATCATACTAGTTATTGACTTTCTTAAAATCTATATTTTAGTCTGATGCTTGATTCTTTGTAATTATCTCTTCCATCTTTACTTAACATCAACAGCTTCCTATGACTAGTGCAGGAGCATTCTTAGACAAAACTAGTGTCATTTTCTGTGTTCAGATTAGTTATTGGCGTCTTGCAGCATTGCGCCATGGATAGAGAGTGGTGAAACACTGAAGAGGTAATTGCTACTATTTTCAAGGGTTTGGGCATTCAATTCTCAATTAAAATTAGAGTGTACTGTTCATCTGAACCCCCCTAGGTTGCCTTGAAAAACTTCACTGAACATGCTTGGATTAGGGGAGCAGCTGCTAACTGGAGTTTTATAGTTAATGTCAGCTTCATTGCTCTTTATGTCCCAAGACATAAATCCCTTGGTTGCAAACATGTTAAGTACTATTTTTCTTCTTGGGTGAAAACCCAAAGTGGTAGCTATAGTACTCATCCATATTCATGCACATGATAAATGGAAAACATTCCATTCCTAAGCAACAATGCCATTAATGTCTACACAATTTCATTTTAGGGATTTTTACCCCCAAAAGGTGCAAGACATAATCATAGATATAATTAACAGCAATGGAAATTGATGGTGCTAAAGACAGCAGCATAATCAATAAAGGGAGTCAACTAATGAAGCAGAGCTTCACTGTTCTAGGTATTGTGTAAGTGTAAGGAGAGAAAGAAGATACTCTTGCATCACAGATCACTCTAGTCTCATTATAGGACAATACAGGAAATGTAGTCAATGAAGCAAACAATGGGAGGGGCACAAAGCATGCAGTACGGGTGCTTCTTAATATCTCAGGCTTTGGCCATTCCAAATAAGTTAAGCATAGAAATAATCTCTCACTGGGAGATAAGAGCCCATTCACACAACTATGTTCACATATGATGCCACTGGAGAAAGCTTCTACAGTTTAGTTTTCCCTCTGCCATGTGCATACTAAAAACTAATGATGCTGGGCGCAGCAACTGGTGAGCCAGCCAACATGTGCAAGCTAAAGCAGTGTTTTTTTTGAGCTCAATTTTCATGTGAATACATATTTCCTTCCACTTCAAATGTAGTCCAAATGTCACAAAGAAGCAGGTATAGCAGACATGTGAAATTCCTAATACAGTGGTACCTCAGTTTATGAACTTAATCAGTTCTGGAAGTCTGTTCTTAGAATCATAGAGTTGGAAGAGACCACAAGGGCCATCAAGTCCAACCCCCTGCCAAGCAGGAACCAATTATTGGTTAATCTTAAACTGATTATTGGTTAATCTTAAACTGATTATTGGTTAATCTTAAACTGAAACCATTCTTAAACCCAGGCACGCTTTCCTTAATGAGGCCTCCCACTGCTGGTGCCCTTCCACCGTTCGGATTCCATTCTTAGGCTGAGGTAAAGTTCACAAACCGGGACACTACTTTCGGTTTTGCGGAGTTCGTAAACCGAATTGTTCTTTTTTTAAAAAAAAAAATTATTAACCGACCAATCAAATCAAATCACATCACATAAATTCCAAATTACAAAGCCGAATTTTTAAATTTTTGTTGGGGGTACCCATATTTCAAGTTCCGAAGGGGGGTCCAATCATCTTCTTGCTGCTGCATCAATGTCCACAAATCTGTCCAAATAATGTTCATAATTCTATCCAGTCCTATCTTGCTGTTTCCCACATCTCATCTTACTATTTTCCTTTCTCTTTGCGACCTCTTCTGATAATCTCCTTAAGCAGGTAAATTCCATAGATAAAAGCACTCTTTCCATCATTAATCTTCGCAAATCTGTCACCTTCTTTAGTCCTTTGAGGAGGTTCGCCTGCAGTATAAAAACAGAACCATTCCTCCTCCCAGACATAAATCTTTCGACAGAACTTGCCAAAATGGCAACACTGTTTTTTACTGCGTCATCCCAAAGCTCTTGTACTTTCCTCGGTCTCCTTAAAACATGCTTTTGGTTAGAGTTTATTTTCACACAGTCTTAAATCATCCTGCTTAGGTCATTTAATCGGCATTTCTGACTTGTGGGGGGGGGATTATTGGTTAATCACATAGAAGAAAGAAAGAAAAGTTTCCCCCCTCCCCCATCCAGTCCCGATGCCGACATACCGAGCCTTGATGTCTCTTCTCATGACATATTCCTGTTTATCCGACCCGTCATCTTTCACAGAGGTCCCTTCAATTAGCAGTCTTTACTCCCCATTCTTCACTTGAAATATGTGCATTTGCTTCTTCCTAATTGTTTATTTTCAAGTTGCTGCAGCTAGTGGCGCGATCAGAGACAGAGTCCAGGAGAGCCGAAATCTGCACAAGGGCGTTCTGCCTAGTGCCCTCACCCCCTCGAATCCGGGGGTGATTTATGGGCACAACAGGCAAGGGCAGTCCCCCCCCATTCCCTTGGGGGGGCAGGGAGGCTGCAAACTCCCATTACAGCCTCTTAATTACCTCGTGTGGGTTGGAGAGATGTTATTGTTGGCCATCTTCCAATGCGCCCCTAGTGGCCCCCCCAAACTTCTCCTCAGATCGTATAAATCTTTCACCTTTTAAACCAAATTGTTCTTAAACAGGACTGTTCTTAAACCAAGGTACCACCGTACAAATTTCAAATGTTTTCTTACTTCAGATCTTGGAGTTGTTCCACATAAGCCCCCATTATGAGAACATGGATCTTAGGGTCCTTCTCTGGTCTTATTCAACTGTAACATAGATACCCAAAAAACTTGCCTCTGTGCCTTGTCCCATCAACAAAGCATCTAAGAGTATGATAGCTCAGGCACTTTCTAGACTGAATAGTCATAACAGCTGTACATGTGCCCACTCTTTACGAAATGACGAAAGGGGCATAAAGTACATAGAACAGATGATTAATAGATCTAGACATGCTTCAAGAAGTGTGACTGTTAATAGCATTCCTCATGCTTGGTGAACTTGTACCTCAGATGGTAGATGTTCCCCTTCAGGTCAACAGTGATCTGAAGCAGCTGATAACTCAAAATCCTGATGGATTAGGCATTGTTGAATTCTAGTAACAAATGAAATGGAGCCGGAAATTGAATGTATCTGGTTACTAAATCATGTTTTTGAAAAGCGTTGCATTAACAATTAGGCCTTAAGCATTTGCTTTGCTTCACTTACTTGGCCTTGCCTACTACTTTATAAAGCATCCTTTAGTGCTTGCAAAAGTCAACAAACAAAAATATGTAATACTAATACAGGGTAAAGCATGGAGTATATATGCTGGTATTTATTTAATGAAGAAAAATTATCTGAATCTCATCAAGATTTGGAATTTAGCTATTTGAATATGAAAACTTTGCATTGACATTTGGGAATATTATATTTTAAAAGTTCATTGAACATTTAAATGTTGACTATATTAGGGACGTGCATTCCTTTTTTTAAAAAAAAAGAATTAAAAATTAAGTAAATGTATTCTATTTGTTTCATTCTTTGAGTTATAAAAACAAAAAGGAATTGAATGAATTCTACCAGCCCTATAAAGTAGCTTAGGTGGCAAGCAGTGACTGTCATGCAGTGAGTTTCACAGCTGAGTAGGGATTTGAACCCTGGTCTCCAGGGTCCTATTCTGACACTCTAACCACTACACCACACTGGCTCTTCCACTGGAGGAAGTTTATCTCCCCACTCCATGTATGTTGCATAAGCATTGCATGGATGCATTTTTTCTGGTGTGGGGGAAAAATCTGGGTAGTGTGATGCTACCCAGTGTGTCTAATGTAGGAGTGGCCAAGTTCTGGCCCTCTATATGTTTTTGGACTACAACTCCCATCAACCCTAGCCAGGACTAGTGGCCAGGAATTATGGGACTAAAGTCCCGCAGCATCTGAGGACCACAGGGTAGCTCTCCTTGGACTAATGTAATATGACTGAAATTTCCATATACAGATCCAAAATACATGCTTGTCCTGCTACAGCAAGGATCATGCTTTAAAATGCACAAATCATTACACCAGGATGTGGATGTGCATTCAAATTCAAATCACATTGAAGACAATGCTGTGTACAATCTTGAATGTCCAGTGGAGTCACACCCATGGTTCTGATCCGGCAAGTGATGTACACCCACCTTAGCCTTTTTAGCAGGGTTGTGATTATGAGTGAAGATATGGGAGTGCAAACTCTTTGAAGACAGCAGTCTGCAAGATGCTCAAATAAATCATCCTTTTACCATGTTTCAAACAGTGCCCTTCCAATCAGGGCAGCAAAAAATTGTAACAGGCAACTTCAGAACAAGACACCTTCTTCCTTCTCTGTGTTTGATGAAAAAGCATCACCTGAATTTTTGACAACAAATATACTGAGTTGACATATTAGACCAGCAAGCGTTGAACTTAAAATATACTTTAGCTAGAGTTATGGGGAAATATTCACACTTCCAGCAGAACTGTCAAAAATCCTGTTTTTGACACATTTACAAAAAAAATATGAATAGTTTGACATTTGCTTGACAATTTCTTGTTCTACATTTGTGTGCATAAGAGATCTCTACTGTACTCTCTGCCACACTATCTGAACATTAATGAACTGACCTAAATTCCTATTTGTTAGGGAGGAAGACTTTTTAAAACACCTAGAATATATTAATACATTTGGAAATAACGCTTGAATGCAGAAATTTGATTGATTGATTGTATACAGAGGGCATAAGAAGTGTCTCCCCAGGCTTAGAGGAATCAGATTCCTTTAGGTTGCATTCTATGTCCATTAACATCAGTGCCATACACCTTTCATGGTTTGAAAGGAAATGAAAGGAAAGGGCAGGCTTGACAGGCATTAGTGGTGGGCTCTATTTGGGCCTTGACACTGCCTAAGGATGCCTGGAACTAATGTTGGCTCTGAGCACCAACTTGAGCAGACATCCTGTGAGGTGTCTTTCTAGGTCCAGTTCCATAGAGATATATACAGCAGTGGTTGCCATCCATTTTAGATGCATGGGCACATTTGGGATTTTGAGAGGGTTCCATGGGCACCATGCCTCTGGCTGTATATCTTCTACCTCCTTCCAAGACAGAGAAAGAGAGGAAGCACACACACATTGAGCCTTTACTTTTCAATGATGTCTTTATAAGAGTTGGATCCAGCAGAATTAAAATGGATCTTCATGAATTTGCATGGTTTTATATAGGGTCTCACCTTTCCCTAACCATCATCAAATTAGGCTGAGTATGCTTAGCAGAATGGTTTAACAATCGATTCCACTTCACAGAAAACTCTGGGAACTGTAACACTGGGAGGGCAGTAAGGGTCTCCTAACAATTTTCAGCACCCAAAATTTTTCAGGGGACGCCATGGCTGCTTAAAGTGGCATAACAGTGCTTCAAATGTATGTGGTGTGAATCTCCTCCTGGTATACACTCCTGTTAGTTGGCTGCTCATGCCCCTAGCTAGCATTTATAGTGCCTTCATTAAAACAAGCCTCTGGAAAAGCAATGTAGTTGAAAACTAAATGGCTTTATTAACTCTCAGAATGGTCAGGAGTCAATAACCTTCCAGCCTAAGAACAATTTTTAGTTCTAGATTGTAGGTCCTTGGAGTTTTCCCTACAGCCGGTATTCCCCTTTTCTATTTTCCTAAAAGTTCAATTCTGCTGATTTCCAAGAGCCAAGAATGTAACATAACTCATCCAGTGGTGTGTGATTTAATTTCTTCTAAAGTGCTATTTTTGAAACTCATGATTCAGACTAAAAAGGCCTAGGGGAGCTGTTAGCTCTGCAAGGCAGGTGGCAAGTGATGGTCTAGACTTCACAAGACTTCTGGTAACTGGATGCCAGTGAATTGGAAAAGGTCGGGAATTGTGCCTTAAATATGCTTGGTGCTCAAACAAACTGCCCTAAATATGCCTGATGCTCAGACTAGCAGCCTGCATTGCCACCTGTTCAATGGTCTGGGCTAAGGTTACCAATCCATGCAAATATCTCTGGTCTAAGATTACCAATCCATGCAAATATCTCATTCTGCAGCATTTTACCATTTGCTTATCTTTAATTACAACTGTGTTTATAGCTTCCTGCTTGGAACTCTCATTATTTTGTGGACTGCAGACATAATAACTATCATTAATGTGAAAAATTAATGCAACTAATCAATGCAATCACTATATTCGCAGCCATTTCTATTTACAGACAGAATTTTTGCTCGTGAAGAGCTGGAAATGGCATTTCATTACTAGGGGAAAAGGCAAACAGTGTGTTGCTGACACCGTTTACATCTGTGACTGTGGCTGTATTTCAGCTGTGTAATTCTTCCCAGAAATATAAGTTCTTGGAGCCATGTAGATGAGGATCTTAAAGACCTATCCTGAGATTAACTCAAGTGCCATTTTACCTTGTTTGCTGTTGCCCATTTGTTCAGGCTGGTAGCATAAAAATGAGAAAAGAGCCCCAATGGATCAGACGATAAGACTTTCCCCACATGCGTTGCCCAGCACCTGGTATTCAGAGGCATAATGCTTCTGATGTGAGGTAGCACACAGCCATCATGATTAGTAACCATCCTTGGAGGCCTGCTATAACAACTCTGCAAGGCACTTTAAGGACAAAGGAATGTTTCCCACATTCAACATTTGGGGGGCAGGGTGCTGTCCCCATAGCAACCCCCCATCATTCTTGTCGTATACATTATTTGTTGTTTAGTCATCTTAGTTGTGTTCAACTCTCTGTGACCCCATGAACCAGAGCATGCCTTGGAAACTCTCACTTCCTTCTCAAAGCTTCTCCTTTTTTATGTCCATGGAGTTTTCTTGGCAAAATACTGGAGTGGTTTCCCAGTTCCTTTTCCAGGTGGATCACATTTAGTCTAAACTCTTGGCTATGACCTGTCCGTCTTGGGTGGCCCTGCACGGCATAGATCATCACTTCTTGGAGTTATTCAAGCCCCTTCTCCACAACAAGGTAGTGATCCATGAAGGGGCATATACATTAGGGTTAGTCACAATTTTTCATTGCAGGCATGGAAGCAGTGATAAGTGGTTATGGGTCCCCCTGCTTCCCACTGGGGAATCGCCTTAAAGGATCTTGGTCTTAGCGTGTTGCTTCAAGTCCTCATAGTCATTGCGGGGACTGGCATAGCTGTCCCACACCTTGGTCTCATCCCTATCTGTAGCAAACACCATTATACAGTCTGTTTCTTTTAAGGTATTTGTTTCTTTGTGCCAGTCCCCAGTCTAGCAGTTCATGATGTGCTGAAATCAAATCCAAAGTTCATGAACTTGGACGCTGAAAAAGAAACAAAGTTCCCTAGAATGATTGGGTTGCCTTTTTTGAGTTCACCAAGAATCAACATAGGAATTTCCTTTATGACTGCAGAGAGATAGAGATTTAAAGATAATGTTTTATAAATGACCCATATGCACTATTTTTGTGCAATGACACATATGCACTCTTCCATGCACATACAATTTGTTTTATTAGTACCATTTTCAACTCCCTTGAGTTGTGACTCAAGCACCACAGGCAAGAGTCAGTTCCTGAAGACGAAAAGGAGCAGACAGCCTGTCCCTTCAAGCCATGAACTACTTCTGTTTATGCAGAAGCTGTCAAGCAGTTCTAAAATGAAGACAACTTACTTAAAATTATTATTGGCTATTAATCCAATTCAGAAAAAAAAATATTTGAATGATGGATATCACAAACCAACAGCTTTATTTTGGATCAGATCTTCTTGGACTGGATATTAGATCACTCAAGGCTTTACAAAAGGAGATTACTGATCTGAATTAATTTATAGTAATGTATCCCAGGACGACATCTTTTTTTTTTTTAGGAAAGAAAAATGACTAGAGTTATTCATTGCATAGAATTGTTCCAATGCGAAATGTCTATTTACGTGCTGCACTCTCACAAGTTCTTGCATATCTGTACAGTACACATAGTATTCCCTGTTCAGGTAAGAGGTAAGATAGAGCAGTGGGTTGCAGCAACTGTTCACTTGAAAAGAGGAATGCTTTTGTAAAATAAAAAATTAAAAAATGGAAGCAGTGAAAACTGTTCCAACACTCAGCAACTTTCTATACATACAAATTTGTATGTAGATTCAGAGCT